>NC_043702.1:127747368-127774885 GCF_006229205.1 Suricata suricatta | reverse complement strand
TGAAAGGACCCGGGAGGGGCGGCTCGCCCGCCTGCCCCCGCGGAGCCGCCTTCTTCAGTCCTCGCCGGCGTCTCTCGCGGCCAGACCGCGCTGGGGCTGGGGATGCAGTGGGGCCGGGCAGGGCAGGGCTGGGGGCGTCGCCGCCAGGGGCCGCCCCCTCTGACCGGCTCCCGCCGCCGCCGCCTCAGAGGTTTGGAGGGTCCGCTCCCTCAGGGAACGGGGGCGGTGGCCCCGGGTTCTCGCCCGCCAGTCTTCGGCCCCCACCTCAGGAATGAGCCGGCCCGCCCCCCTAACTCTCAGGCCACGGCTCCCGCCGCGACTCCGGCTCCGCCACCGATCCCACAAGCCCGGCAGCCGCGGCGGTGGCGGCGGCAGGCGGCATCCCAGGGTGATAGGCCGGAGCAATCGAGGGCCGAGGGCCCGGCCGCGTGTGCAATCGAGTAACGAAGCGGAGGAGGAACTGCCACCGAAGGCAGGAGAAATCGGACACCGAGCTATTCATCTGACCAGTCCCGCCTACTTTCCAAAGACCCTCTCTTCACCCGTCCGCCCGGCAGCGCGCGGTCCGGGTCTCCCGAGCTGCGGCTGAAAGTGGGGACGGCGCGGGGAGGCGCGGAAGAAGAAGGGTGCGGGAAATTTAAAAAGAGAGGAAAAGAGCTTCCCTTCCCCTCTTCCCACCCCTTGCCCTTCATGTAGTTATTTATGTATTCATTTATTTCGACCGACATTTCTTTCTTACTGGAGGAAGAGATTAGAGAGGCTGCTTTATTTTACGGTTGCCGTTGGCGGAACGCCTCCTTCCCTTCCCTGAGCGGAGACTTGGCAGCGGGGTCTGGACTGTGGGATCCGCGCTCTGCGCCCTGTCCGCGCCGAAGCTGGACTTGTCATCGGTTTAGAATAGCAGGGTTAAGAAGTGTGGTGTGGATGGATGGACGGGCTTCACAAGAAACGCTCAAAAGCCCAGTATTAACCAAACATGTTTCTTTTTTCTTTTCTTTTCTTTTTTTTTTTTTTTTTGCCTTTGATCTTTGTGCAATATGTTGGCTTTTTTTTTTTTTTCTTCTAATGATGTCACATGCGTTTTATTTTTGGTCTGTTTGGAGACTGTCTCCTTTGACCTTGGCTTTAATTTTCTGCCCACCCAAGGCGGTATTCACTGGTTCAGGTTAAAGAGATTGCTGGCAAAGTAGTAATAATTTTTAAATCGAAAAATAACAACTTAAACAGTGCCTCACACGTAGTAGGTCTCCAACAATGATTCTTGACCATGCTACTTAAAATGGAGCAGGAGTTCTACAAGTATATGTTGCCTTTCTTTTTTTTTTTAACACACGATGAGGGGGCATTCTCCCCTCCCATTTCTTGTACTTTGCACAAAGACTGGTCTACAAGGGGATTTTTTTGTTTTCTGGTCTTGTAGTATCCTGGTATGTTGTTTGGGCTTACCAAAAGCTATGAAGATGCATTTTGTAATTTTCTCCCAACTGTTTAGGGAAATAGTATTTCAAGGCAGGAAGTGACCTTCGAGATAAACTCATTCTGCCTCTCGTTTAATGGTTGATGAAACTGACGAACAGCCAGGCTAGCTGGCACATCCATCTCCAGTACAAATAGGTGTGCAAAATACTGCTCGTTTCAACTTCGTTCCCTCAAAAACCTTTTGTGATTAAGCTTGCTGATTCATGCTTTGGTGATGTATTGGAGGGATCATTTCCACTCTCCAAAACCCTGATTTCTTACTATTTGACTCCACAGTCAGACTTGTGAGTCTAAATTATCATATTCTTCAGTGCTTGAGTGGACATGGGAAGGTATTGAAGCTAGGAGATTACAGGGCCCAGCACTAAACAGAGCTAGAGCATTTTTATTTATACTAAATTACTGCTGAAATCATGGTAACAAGTCAGAGAGTAAGTGGAAAATGGGCATCAGGTGTACAAATTTGAGCTCTCTTAGTCAATATGTAAGGAATTTATGTAGCCAAGGAATTATCTCAAATCGGCGTTAGGAGTGGTGTATGAAACATGCACAGAGATCTCCCCCACCCACGCTTATTCTATTGGTGATGTCATCCATTGTGGAGCTGAAGAAAATGCTTCTGCCACCCTCAGTAATCCTGTTTTCTTCACCTAGACTCACCAAATCCCGGTCCCTGCTTCACCTCTCCATCCTCACCCCCAGACTAGTGATTATCTAATTGCCTAAGTAATAGTATGTCTGGAATTTATCTAATGTTTATAACTTAAAATACTTCGTAACCTGAACAATAGGTCTGTGAGATAAGCAGAACCAGTAAGTTTTAAATGGACATTTAGCCAGTGAAAAAAACTGAAATGTAGAATTCTATTAAGCAACCTACCTAAAAGTAACATCGCTGGTTAGTAGACAGATTAAATCCCTGGTTTCCTATATTTTTAATTCATTAATGGATCTGGATTCCTTAAGGTTTTCGGGGGAGGGGGGTTCCCACCCTTTGGTGGTTAGAGTTATACTAACAGTTGTGGAGCCAAAAGCAAATATATTCCATGGATTTTGCAAATTTTTATCACTTAAGAAAATTATTGGAGAAAAAACAAACACAAGTGACAAACTAATTTGCATTGCGGGGAAGCAGTTAATCCTACTTAGATTTATGCCAGTGGTATCTCCCTGGTGTAATCCCAGATCTTAATGTGAACATAAATCCTTGGCTGATAAAGTCTTAGTTTACATTGTAGTTTGCAAACAGGCCTTTGTGTGTGAACTACAATAGAGCTAAAGTCTCATTTCCCAGCCTGCACTACCCACTCCTCCTTTTCTCCCTTTAGAGTTTCAGACACTAAGCTCTCAGAGGTGATCTACATATTTATTGTCATTGGAATTCAACTCCAAGAATCAAACCCAAACCCCAGGACAAGTGGAAACTAAAAATTGGGGAACTATGGAGGAGAAAAACTAATAAATTCCCCTCAAGTAATAAGCTGAGATTTTCAAAAGAAAGACGACTTGGATTCTGAGTACACATTCCCAGTACAGGTTTCCTCTCTCTATCCTAATGTAGAGCATACTTGTAAAAACTTTCATAAATTGAAATGACATAAAGCAATGAAGTACATACCATTAATTTATATGGAAAATTTTTAAGTTTATTTTGAGAGAGAGAGAGAGCACGGGTGGGGTAGAGGCAGAGAGAGAGGGAGGGAGGGAAGGAGGGAGAGAGAGAACCCCAAGCAGGCTCCACACTGTCAGTGTAGAGCCTGATGCGGGGCTCAAACTCATGAACCATGAGGTCATTACCTGAGCTGAAGTTTGATGCTTAACTAACTGAGCCATCCAGGTACCCTTATATGAAAAATTGTTTGAACATTCCCAGACCCAGACCCAAAAAATAACCTATTTTAGGCTTTTATGATACCTCAGAACCCATCTTGCTAATGGATGCACAAAATAAATCAAGATAAGCACAGATGCTCACAGACACAGTTCAAATCTGTGGTGATTTGATGCTGAGATGCTGAGTGTAATTTCAGGGGGAGGAGCATGGGGGCGCTACTCTCACCTGTCAGGATGCCAGCTGCCTGTTTAACGGGCTCTCACTGCAAACACTGAACATTATTTTTCTGTTCACCTTTTTTTTCATACAGTGAAAATCCTCTTTGGATTTCTTTGGGTTAGTGAAAACAGGTACTAATATACATCTTTCATAAAAGCAAAGTAGCATAATGCAAATTTTCAAAAGATGCCTGTATTAAGGAGAGATGAGGATTTGG
Organism: Suricata suricatta; assembly: GCF_006229205.1. NCBI lineage: Eukaryota > Metazoa > Chordata > Mammalia > Carnivora > Herpestidae > Suricata > Suricata suricatta. Next base: position 127,771,136 of record NC_043702.1, on the reverse strand, counting down.
AATCTTGGCTGTCACACACTGAGGACTAAGTACATGTCCAATGTTCTCCTCTGTTCACCTGTCAGAAAACATACACATATAAGTGGTCCCCTCATCACACGTGCTCTTAACTATGTTCTTATAGCCAGTCCCTTTTAGTCTATCTAGACACCACTTCTAAGCAACTAATCCCCCAAGCAGTAATGCAATATTCAAAGTGTGGTTCACCAGCTGCTCCCTTTCAATATTCTCTTTCCCCTTGGACACGATGAGGCAGCACTATTCTGATTATACTCTGTAACACTGACCATTACTAGTTCATCATAAGGAAAGAATTTAGACATTTGTCAAGATCCTGTTGTCTGTCTTGCTCCTGCATCAGTCTGCAATTCCCTGGTGATCTATTCACTTCTGTGATTTTAACTCTCATGTGGATAATGTGGACTTTAACATATCCATCCCCAGCCCCATCCAACCACGGTGCTAAGTTTCAGTCAGGAGTTTCTAAATGTTGGATACCTCCACCAAGATACACCTCCTGTACTTCAGACTCAGTGCATGGAAAGTGAACTCTGTCCCCCTTTCCCCTGCCCAAACACCCTTCCCTTCTTGACTTTCCCTTTTATTTTTTCTAATGTTTATTTATTTTTGAGAGAGAGCATGAGAGGGGAAGGCATAGAGAGGGGGGCACTGAGGATCTGAAGCAGGCTCCATGCTGACAGCAGAGAGCCTGGTACAGGGCTGGAACTCACAAACCATGAGATCATGACCTGAGCTAAAGTCCGAAGCTTAATCAACTGAGGCACCCAGGTGCCCTTGAATTTCCTTTTCATGTCAGTGGAACTAGTAGGTCCTACCTCAGACTTGCTTATACGTGGAGTTACCTTTGAATCTTCTCCTTCACCCTAGCTAGCATAAATCCAGCCCCAGCTTTCCATTCCTAGTGTCACCATTCTAGCTCAAGCCTGGTTAGCTTTCACCATGCTAAAAGCATTAACTTTTTAGCCTTTCTCCTTCCCCTGAGGCCTTTCCACCTCCAGTTTATCCTATACTCTGCAGTAAGTGAAGTACCCTAAAGCACAGTTCAGACCCGGTCATATCCAAGTTCAAAAAACAGCTCTCAGGGCGCCTGGTTGGCTCAGTCGGTTAAGCCTCCAGCTTCGGCTCAGGTCAGATCTCACGTTCGTGGGTTCGAGCCCCGCGTCAGGCTCTGTGCAGACAGCTAGCTCAGAGCCTGGAGCCTGCTTTCGGTTCTGTGTCTCCTTCTCTCTCTGCCCCTCCCCCTCTCATGCTCTGTCTCTCTCTGCATCAAAAATAAATAAAACATTAAAAAAAGTAAAAAAAAAAAAAGATAAAGTTTAAAAAAAAAGTTCTTAAAAAAAAATAGCTCTCTGCCACCTATTAAGTAAAATGTATGTTTTAGCAAGATTAAAAGGGCCTACCAAATAGTCCCAAGCCACCACTGCTACCTGGCCCATTGCCTGTGTCCAGCCAGCACGCATGTCCCACTGTTCCCCAAATAACCCACCACTTTCCTTGTTCCTTGCCTCTCTTTGTTTCTTGTATCAGGAATGTCCTTTCCTCCATCTTTGCCTGCTAAAAACTTGCCAACCTTCAAGCTCTCCTTCCCCCTGCCAAATAAATGCCAGTGTCCTCCTCCAGCAAGTCATTTCCTATCCTCCAAGCTGGCAATGATCTCTGCCCTCTCTGAGTTCCCATAGCATTCGTTCCTGTCTGTCTGCTGGAACCACTCATGTATATATTGTGGTACAGTCTGCTGTGCAGCTCTAATATCTGCTAGTAGGTCATAAGCATCTAGAGGGCAGAGGGCTTGCATTATTCATGTTCATCCCCCACAGTGTCTTTGACGTATCAACCCCTCAATGACACCAGAAGCCAGGAAGCAAGAAATTAAACTGAAAAAGAAAACCTGGCTGGATTCATAAATGTTTGGGGCTGCAAAAGACACTTTAAAAAACCAATTTGCGGCGCCTGGGTGGCTAAGTTGGTTGAGCATCCAACTTTGGTTTTGGCTCAGGTCATGATCTCATGGTTTGTGAGTTCAAGTCCCAGCATTGGGCTCTATGCTGACAATGCTGAGCCTGCTTGGGATTCTCTGTCTCCGTCTCTGCCCCTCCCCCGCTCTCAGGTGTGTATTCTCTCTCTCTCTCTCTCTCTCTCTCTCTCTCTCTCTCTCTCAAAATTAAATGGAAAAACATTTAAAAATAAAATAAAGTAAATTAATTCAAAGAACCCAGCCATTCAACCCCCATTCTCCCCTTCTGCCCTCATTAAAAAAAAAAGAAAAGAAGCATACCTAGACCCAGGAATATGACATGGGTTGTCCAAGGTCACACAACTAGTGACAGAATTCAGAGCTCCTGAAGCTGAATGCAACAACCCCATCAACATATTGTTTGCTTCCTGCTCTTTTCTGTTCTTCTCTAAATGGATAATTCTCTTGTTGATAAAGGTTTTCTCAGAAAAGTAATTTTATTCTTTTACATATTATTTAAGCTTAAAGCATTTGTGCCACATTCCTGGCCCCACATATAATTTTAGCAAAATTATACTTTTTTTTTTTAACCAAAGGACCAAACAGAGACATCAGAGAAACATCTGGTCTGATTCATCAGGGTAGCAGCAACATTTCTATTTATACATGAGCACAGCCCTATCTTTGTAGCTCTCAGCTGTTCCTCATTGCTCGATATGTTCCCCCTTTCAACCTTGTCTGTCCCTCATCAAGAGAGCATCCTGCATCCTGAGTCTTAAACAGACTCTAATGCAATAGAGGAAAATGCATTCCCTGTCCCCTAGAAGAGGTCTCTATTTAAAAGGAAGTATTACTCTATTTTCACAGTCTCTGTTCAAGAGCATAGGACAGCAAGCCTCAAGTGGTTGAGTGACTGCTATTTGTTTCACAGCATTTTGGGTACAAAGAAGTTGGATTAAAAAACCAAGCTATGGCATGAATTTTTTGGAAACAGGTCAGGTAGAAAGAGTATTTTAAATGGGGAAACTGAGGTTGATGTAGAGAATGTAAAGAGCACTGACTCTCCTCCAGCAACATTTGATGGTGGTATAAATTAGAAACTGTCTGATCTTAGGCTTTCATCTGTACCAAGAAAAGCTTGGGAATCTTCCTGAGTTTTGTGAGTGCTTTTTTATACCTGATTCATGGCTCCAGAAAGAAGGTCACTGTTTGTACCAACCGATGACAATATAATTTGGGAAAGCAGTTGAACAGACCAGAGACAAACAGACCTCCACCAGTCATTCCTTCTTGGCACACACAACTCCAAAATAATGACCTCACCTCACATTCAACTACAAGAATGCAAAAAGAATAAAAACACTCAGCTGGACCCCACAAGGACATCTGACATCAGGGCCTAATTAAAACCTTTAGAGGTCCTAAGTGCTGAAAATAATAAGGTGCCCACCTCACCTTATGTAATTAAAAAAACTTTTTTACAAAATGTTAGAAAGAGCAACAAAGTTCTGATGTTTTTTTCAGTGATGACCACTACAGAACTTGCTTTAGAAATGGCAAATATCAAACTCTTAAAAATGTTGTACATGTTTTCCGTGTGTTCCTAGGTCTGCCAGGGCTCTAAACACCACATCTTTTGACTAATCCAGCTGTGTCTCAATACACAGTACCAACTATCTATTAACTAACACAATCTATGAAGGGGGTAATCTTTAGCAAATCAGTTTTTGTGTGTCTCTAGTAACCATAGAAACACTAAGTTACTTCACCCTAGCCAAGGAAAATGATCACTTCCTTACTTAGCTTTGTGGTTCTAAAGAGTCTTCAAAAGATGCAATTTAAAAAACAAAAGGCCAAATGATTCTAGAGGAGAGATTTTTAAAGTGATTCCACTGCCCTCATACTACCCTGAGAGCAATATTGTAATTGTTCAACATGTGGAAGCTACCCTTGCCCATTTTCATTTTACCTCTGGTATAATAAAGGTGCCAAGACATCAATTATAATAGCCAGAGCCTATTTAAGGCCCTTGTGAGCAAAAACAAAAAATATCCCAAATATATTTTTGTTTGCCCATCATCTAAATATGGATGAAGGTGACTATCGTAGCTTCTGAATATCTCACCATTATTGTCAGGGTTGATTGCTAGTATTAAGAATAAGAAATATGGAAATTTTTTAGGTTTTTTTTTTTCCTTGTCATTTCCCCATTGGCCCCTAACAGGACATCCTTAGCAGGACCACTCCAGAGGAGATAGAAGTTTAGAAGCTAGTAGTCAGAAAGTGGGCTATTGGAATTTAAGATTGCTGAGGTGCAATGTCTGAGTGATGACATGATATGAAAGGTGGTCCTGGAAGCAGATAACTCAAGTACAGTGGAGGACAAGATCACTAAGGTTTAGGAAGTACAAAAATAGGAAGCTAAGATACTGAACTCTTAGGATGGTGGTAGGAAGTGAGATAAAGAGGACAACTGTAAGATTAGTCTCAAAATCTTTGGGGAATGAAGAGCTCTTGGCTGGCTTAGTAAGTGGAACATGCGACACTTGATCTTGGGATTGTGAGTTCAAACCCCATTTTGGGTGTAGCAATTACTCAAAAATAAAATCTTAAAAAAAAAGTTTTGGGGGATGAAAGGAAACAACCAGGAAGTTGGTTAGTGGCAAGAAGGGGGAATTGGTGGAGCTCATCCTTAAGAGAAGGATGAACTTTTATAAGAGAGTAAGAGTGATGGTCTGGAAATAGCATTGGGAGGCCAGCCAAATGCCAACGCCTGCCTCTTGACTCTCCACATAACAGCAGAACAAACAGAATAAACAGCCCCAATGAGAGGAATTTTCAGGGTAGATCCTAGCTTTGAAGAAGACTCCTTCATTCAAGGCAAGAAGTGGAGAGTACATTTACTTCCAAGACAAAATATTAAGAATGTAGAGTATTTTATTTACAATGCAACAATGGTTTCTTGTGGCTCAGTGGAGAGGGTCATTAAGGGGTTTATAGCAATACACATCAGAGATGAGAAAGGGGGCTTCACAGTGATAAGCTGAAGAAGTTGGAAAGTACTAAACCATCAAGGGGAGAAGGGTAAAAGAGAGGATAGGTGACTAGAAGCATTTTCCTTTCAGTCAGTAACTAAGTAGGGGATGAGAGAGAGATGAACTTCAAGTATTATACTTTGATGCATGTTTTTGTGCCCCATTTGGACTGAGGTCCTGTCAAAATAGAGAGGGGCCCCTGGCTGGCTCAGTTGGTAGAGCATGCAACTCTTGATCTGTGGGCAACCCACACACCACAACCACACTTTTTCAACTCTGCCTCCTTTCTTCAATTTACATGTTGATCTCTCCCAGCTAATCAAAAAGCTCCCCCCAAATGAAGTGCACTAATATCTGCAATTTTCTTTGAAGTGAATCCCCAAAATAAGATGGGTTGATGGACAGATAGAAAGATAGGTGATAAATCAAATATAGCAAAATTCTCTTTGTACAATGTACATGGTGAGTACATAAATGTACACTGTACAATTCTTTCAACTCATCTGTATGTTTATTTTTTCTAAATACTTGATCATCTTTTCTTTTTAACATTTATTTATTTTTGAGAAACAGAGAGAGACAGATCATGAGCAAGGGAGAGGCAGAGAGAGAGGGACACACAGAATCAGAAGCAGGCTCCAGGCTCTGAGCTGCCAGCACAGAGCCTGATGCAGGCCTTGAACCCATGGACTGTGAGATCATGACCTGAGAGCCAAAGTCAGACACTCAACCAACTGAGCCACCCAGATGCCCCTCTGTATGTTTAAAATTTTGTCATAATAGGGACTCCTGGGTGGCTCAGTCCATTAAGCATCCAACTTCAACTCAAGTCATGATCTGGCAGTTCCTGAGTTCAAGCCCCACATCCGGCTCTGTGCTGACAGCTCAGAGCCTGGAGCCTGCTTTGGATTCTGTGTCTCCCTTTCTCCTCCTTGTCTGTCCCTGACTCATGCTCTGTATCTGTCTCTGTCTCTCTCTCTGTCTCTCCAAAAATAAACATTAAAATTTTTTGAAATAATAATAAAAATATAAAAATTTGTCACAATAAAAATGTTGGTTCGAAGGACCCTCCTCAAGTCACCATCCAATCTTTCCTCTTCCTTTTTCCATCAGAACTCACTGGTTCCACTACCTCTTCACTTCCCAGTTACTATTTTTAATTCAGATCTTTAAAAATGAGATGAAATGTAAATGCAGCTGATACAGTGAAGTCCTCTTTACACCCCATCCAGTCCCTTTCTCTCCTGGCTACCATCAATATGCGGTGATTGTTCTAATGTTGGTATGTATCCTTCCCATGCATGCACATGACTGTAGGGAAATCCTTGGATGAGTTTTTAATTGAGTTTTTTATTTGTCTTCATTAAATTATTATATACATACTCTATCCTGGAATTTCCTGTTGGATTCAGTATTGTGTTTTTAAGATTTACCTATGTTGCTGCTCATGAATCTAGTCCATCCATTTTACCTGTTGTATAGTTTTGTATCATTAAATAGTCCACTATTAATTCCACTATTGATGGTTATTACCAATATTTTGCAGTTGCAAACAATAAAGCAGTGACCACCCTTACAGCAATTTTCCTGTGTATATGTATAAGTGTTTCTCTAAATATATGTTCAGAAACTGAATTACTATATTGTAGGGTACACACTTATTTCATGCTACAAAATATTGGCAATTGCTTTCCATGATTACTGTGCCAATTTATTTTTCCATCAGCAGAGTATGAGAGTTTCTTTTCTTCATATCCTTGCTAATATTTAACATCATCAGATTTTTAAATTTTGCCATTCTCAGATGTATGAAAAACATTCCAATTTTACATTTTGCATTCTCCTCTAGAGAGGTTAAGCATCTTTCCATTTACTATTGGCAATTTGGGTTTCATTTCTATGAATTGCCTATTCACATTCCTTGATGATTTTTTCCTATTGCATTTGGTCTTTTTCTTATTGATTTTTTAAAGTTCTCTCTCTCTCTATGCTGTACCCTAATCTTTTATCAGTTATTTGAATTGCAAAGATTTTCTCCTAGTCTTATCTTTTAATATTGTGGTATTTTTTCTGAAATAGAAATTTTAATTTTGATTGATCATCATTTTTTGTTTATGGTGTAAGTTTCTTGTGTCTTAAGAAAGCCTTCCCTACTTGGAAATAAAGAATATATTTTCCTCTATTATCTTCTGAAAGCTTTATTATTCTGCTATCACACTAAAGTCTTTATTCCACTTGGTATTTACGTGTACAGTAAGAAGGATCTAATTTTTCCTTTTATGGATAGCCAGTTGACCCAGCACCATTTATTGAATAATTCAGCTTTTCCATTTTGCTTTGTACTTTCACCTCTCGTATGTGTTGCTCTCAGGTCTGTTCAGTTGGTCCATTTATCTGTTTATGCTCTAGTACCACACTGTGTTAATTCCTACCCCTTCTTTTTTTCTTCTTCAAAATTGCCTTGCTTATTCTTTTTTTAAAAAAGTTTATTTATTTATTTTGAGAGAGTGTGTGTGTGTAGGAGCGGAGAGGAGGAGAGGGAAAGGGAGAGAAGGAAAGGGAGAGACGGAGAATCCCAAGCAGGCTCCAGGCTGTCAGCACAGAGCCTGACGTGGGGCTCAGTCTCACGAGACCATGACCGAGCTGAAATCAAGAGTGGGGCGCTTAACCGACTGAGCCACCAGGTGCCTCCGCCTTACCTGTACTTGGCATGACATCTTCCACATGCATTTTGGCATTGACTGGCCAAATTCTACAAAGAACCCTCTTGGTATTCTGACTGTAAATTTAACAAAATTCTCTTACATTAAGGAGAATTGCCTCTGTATTGTATTGAGTTTTCTCTTTAAGGACATGGTATATCTCTCTTTATTTTATATCCAACAACAAAAGTTTGTAATTTTTTACATATAAATATTAGACAATTTTGTTAGATTTATTTGAGTATATTATGGCTTTTCTTACAACTACAATTTAGGCATTACTGTTATTATATTGTCTAGTTGGCTATTGCTGATGTATAAATACACTACTGGTTTTTGAACATGGATTTTATGTCCACTAACCTTGAAGAACTTACTTAAAAGTATTGAGTACATGTCAAAAAATTGTCTTGAATGCTCTGTGTAGATAATCACATTATTTTCATGTAAAGAGTATTTCATTTCTTCCTTTCCAATCCTTGTTGTTGTTCTTGTTGTTTTCTTTCCCCTTGTTTAACAACATTGGTTTGGACCTCCAGGACAATGTGGAATGGAAACAACAGCCATGCCTTATTCCTGACTTTAAAGGCAACATTTTCAGGGGGCCTGAGTGGCTCAGTCTGTTGGATGCCTGTTTCTAGGTTTTGGCTCAGGTCATGATTCCAAGGATGTGGAACCTTGCCCCGTGCTGGGCTCTGAGCTGAGCTTGGAGCCTGTTTAAGATTCTCTCTCCCTCTGCCCCTCTTCGCTGCTGGTGCTCACTCATGGGCTCTCTCTCTCTCTCTCTTAAGAAAAAAAGGCAACATTTCCATTATTTCACCATTAAGTATGATGCTGACTAGAGGTTTATGATAAAGGATTTTCTCACATATTTCTAGTTTTCTAAGAAGGATATTAAAAATCATGAAGTGAGGGGCACCTCCCTGGCTCGGTTGGAAGAGCATGGACTCTTGATCTCGGGGCTATAAGGTCAAGCCCCACATGGGGTGTAATGATTGCTTAAATAAATAAAACTTTATTTATTTATTTATCTAATTATGAGAGCGAGCAAGCACTGGCAGCATGGAGCCTGCTTGGGATTCTCTCTCCCTCTCTCTCTCTGCCCTTCCCCTGTCCGCGCTTGCTCTCTCGCTCTCTCAAAATAAATAAATAAACATTAAAAAAATTTTTTAAAGAGTTGGACATCCAATTAACAAGCCACCCAGGTGCCCCCAAATAAATACAATTTTAAAAAATTGAAGTGATGGGGCTCCTGGGTGGCTCAGTTGGTTAAGCATCCGACTTCTGTTCAGGTCATGATCTCATTGTCACTGAGTTCGAGTCCCACATCAGACTCTATGCTGACACACAGGCTCTGTCTCTCTCTCTCAAAAATAAATAAACATTAAAAAAATTTTTAAGATAAAAAAATGAGTGTTAAATTTTATTAAATATTTCTTTTTATTTTTATTAACGTGATCATTTAGTTTTTTTCCCCTAATTGGATAAACTAGTGAATTCCATTAATAGATTTCAAAAAATAAAGTATCATGTGATTTTTGAGATTAAACGCTGCTTGATTATACTTTATTTTCAATTAATTGTAATGACTTGATTAGTTTTTATGTATCTACGTTCAAAGGTGAAACTAGTCAGTAATTTTCCCTCATGCTGCCTTTGTCTGGTTTGAATATCCTTCCTGGATATTTAATGGGGGTGCCTCTCTACTCACTCTTTAACTCATTACCATTTTATGACAACAGCTCTCAAAATATATCTCTAAGCGGATACATTCCAAGTATTTTCCTCTAGCCCTATGTTGCAATACCTCTGTCACATGCAACACAATTTATCTCTTCCTCATTAAAATTTGCTCTTTATTTTAATGACATCACACTCTCCTTGTTCTCTCATACATCTCTGAGCGCTTCTCTCCTTTCTTTGTGATCTGTTTTCTTCCTGGAATCATCCTTGGCCAGCATGCATCTCAGTTGACAGGTGTAGACTAAGTGATCTGAGGTATCCTCAGGATTCCAACCCCTACCTGTACAGAGACGAATTCCAATGCCTTGCCTGCATCTCAGCTCTCTCCCCTCAGTTCTAGCTTATACTGGCTCATTCTGGCTGTCCCAAGGGCAGCAGGGACTTGGCATGTTTACAATAGAACTCTTCATCTTCTCCATTAAACTAGTTTCTTCTCTTGTAGACACCATCTTAGCTCATGACTTTGTTATACATATTTGTCATCCAAGAGAGGATTCTTAGTCTCTCTCCTTCATTTCTCAAATATAATCAATTACCATGCCTTTACAATTTAACTTCCTAACATTGCTTGTTCTGTTCCCGTCTCTCCATCTTCACTATCCATGCCACAGATAGGACTCTCTTCATCTTTTACTTAGACTAGAACAGCAGTTGGCTAACAAATCTCCTTTGTTTTGTCTGACTCAAACATAGGTACAACCACAAATGCCATGACATCTCCTTTCTACAATCACTAAAGTAACTTACTTGAAACTCTAATCTTGTCATGTCATTCTTCTGTCTTAAAACCTTCTAGTATTTTCCACGGCAGACAGGATGGTCTACACTTGTTAACATAGCATTCAGATCCCACCATTGTCTAGCCCTTATGTTTTTCTCTAGCTTCACTTCCATCTTAATCTTATCTCCAGCAACTCAAAACTGCTTGGAGTGCCCTATGTAGCCTAGGCATTTTTTTCCCTCCATGCCTTTGCCAATGATGTCCCTTCTAGAAGGCACATCTTCAATTCCATTCACCTCTCCTATTCCAACCCCAAAACTAATTTTCCTCCCCATCTCTACCTGACTAACTTCACATTTTTTTAGATCCAACTTGGCTACCAGCTCATTCAAAATGCCATCACTAAGGCATTTGGGTGGCTTAGCTGGTTGAGCATCTGACTTCAGCTCAGGTCATGATCTCATGGTTTGTGAGTTTGAGCCCTGCATTAGGCTTTGTGCTAACAGCTCAGCACCTGGAACCTGCTTCGGATTCTGTGTCCTCCCTCCTCTCTGCCCCTCCCCTGCTTGTATTCTGTCTGTTTGTCTCTCTCTCTCTTAAAAATAAATATTAAAAATAATTTTTTAAAAATGTCATCCCTAACCCTTATCCCTCTGGCAGGCTTCACTACGTCCCCCTCTTCAATGATTTCATAAATACCATGATTATTCCTGTAACTTGCACTTACCATATTGCATTGTAAATATTTGTTTATATGTCCCCACTGGACTGTGAATTCATCAAGAGAAGTATTTAGGTTTTATTCATATTTAAAGTTCAAGAACCTAGTGAGTATCTGGCACATAAATATGTGTTGAGTTCAATGAATAAATGATTTTGTTGAATTGAATATGCTCTTTACAGAAAAATTTTGATTTTCTACTTATTATTGCTTAAAATTTAGTTTTCCTTAGACTCCCCCCCCCCACATAGACCTCATAAATTTAATTTTTTTGCTCTGGCTAACCAATCCTAGGAATAATAAAAAGCAGTGACCTATCAGTGTGGCTAACATGGTCTAGATTGGCATACGGAACCATAGAGGAAAATAGACGCAAACAAAGCAAGATAGAATGATGAAAAGGGGGGAATCTATATTAAAACATCCAATACCTATCATTCCTAATGAGGATTTTCTCTAATACTATGGTAAGAAGTGACTAATATTTTATTAGCTGAATCACAGTCAGGAGTTCCTGGATTATTTATGAAGTGATATCATCTTGAGATTTACATCAACCTATCTGGAAACACTGTCCCATCTTTTATGGGGAAACCAGTGCTCTCCCCAAAGCCCCCTACAGTTTTTCTGAGCTCTCCCTTCTCTTGGTAATCTCAGGGTTTGATTCCTGGCTTCTGCAGAATTCCCCTTCTTCACTCTGCATCTTGCAGCTGTTCCTTTTATTTTCATTTGGCACCGACCCAAGGGTAGGTTACAGCCTCCCCTCCTAAATTTCCCACCTTCCATTCATGAGAGGCAGCTGTGTGTAGTAGACTCTTCCGGGAGATGTGAAGATCATGCATGCCATGGACGGGAGCCACTTGGCAAATATGCATCGCTCTTTCGTAGGCAAGTTAAAAGCGAAAACTTGATTCTCTTGCAATATTTCCACCAACCCAAAGTGGAGCGTCCTAATAATTTGCTCAGTCTTCTTTCCCACTCTTCCTCATATATTTTTTCTCTTCCCTTATTTCCCAACTTCTTATGTGGAATGATTTTGTGATCTTTTCGTTGATCCTTTCCAACCCACACAGACCCTCTACTTTCACTCCTTAGACATCTCTCAAGTAATTATTCTAAACAAAGACAATTCCTTACCTCACAAAGGTCCTTGGGATGCCTGAGTGGCTCAGTCGGTTAAGGTCATGATCTCGGCTCAGGTAATGATCTCACGGTCAGTGAGTTTGAGCCCTGCTTCCGGCTCTTGCCAACAGTTCAGAACCTGGGGCCTGTTATGGATTCTGTGTCTCTCTCTCTGCCTCTTCCTCTCTCTCTGCCCCTCCCCCACTCACACTGTCTCTCAAAAATGAAAAAAACATTTAAAAATTTTAAAAAAGTTTTATGTTTATTTTTGAAAGAGAGTATGAGCAGGAAAAAAGCAGACACACACACACACACAGAATCCAAAGCAGGCTCCAGGCTCTGAACTGTCAGCACAGAGCATGACATGAGTCTGGAACCCACGAACTGTGATATCATGACCTGAGCTGAAGCTTGATGCTCAGCTGACTGAGCCACTCAGGTGCCCCTAAAAATTTTTAAAAAGATTCTTGGGGTGCCTGGGTGGCTCAGTCAGTTACGTGTCCGACTTCAGCGTGGGTCATAATCTCACAGTTCGTGAGTTCAAGCCCCATGTCGGGCTCTGTGCTAACAGCTCAGAGCCTGGAGCCTGCTTCAGATTGTGTGTCTCCCTCTCTCTCTGCCCCTCCCTGGCTTGTGCTCTCTCTCCCTCAGAAATAAAGCTTAAAAAAAAGATTCTCATGCCAGTTTGCAAAATATATTTTCTCATTTCTCAACTATATTTCTACTTAGAGTATATACATGCTTATGTGTCAGATAACTAAAAATTCCATATTGTTCATTCTAATCCATATGATTATTCTTCCCAACTAAATTTTCTATAAAACCTTACATAAAAGAATACCTTTAGTTCTTGCTAATTATTGGTCACTGAACCAGGTGGTACCAACAAAAACATATAGTCACCATCCTGGTATTCAGGTTGGGATAAACCAAGCAGTAGTCTTTACAGAATTATTTTGTAACTTGACCTTAAAATAGTCTTAACTTAATGCCTTTGAATAAATATTCCTCATATTTGTTACATGTTTATGTAGCCAAGCTGAATGGGGTATTTCTGAATAACAGCAAATATTGATAATTCCTAAATTTCTGGAATCTCAGTAATTTGAATTCATTCTTTCCAGCAAATATTTGTCCAGAACCTACTATGGGTCAGTTACTGTGATAAACCCTGGAAACTGAGTGGAGAAGAAAAGAGTCAAACTCCCTGCTCCCATGAGGCTTATATTCTAGCAGGGAACACAGTCAATAGGAAGGAAGTAGATATTTATACATTGTTGTAAGTTCTACGAGGAAAGTCATCATGGTGAGTGGATGGAGAACAGGAGAAAGAATGGTACTCCCCATAGGGTTGTTTGAAAAAGTCCTCTTTGGGGGCACCTGGGTGGCTCAGTTGGTTAAGCGTCCGACTTCAGCTCAGGTCACAATCTCACGGTTCATGGGTTTGGGCCCCGCATTAGGCTCTGTGCTAACAGCTAGCTCAGAGCCTGGAGGCTATCTTCAGATTCTGTGTCCCCCCCTCTCTCAGACCCTCCCCTGCTCACGCTCTCTGTCTCTCAAAAATAAATAAAAAACATTTAAAAAAAAGAGAAAGTCCTCTTTGAGCTTTGCCCTGTTATCTGAGACCTAAATGATGGGAAGGAGCCAGTCATGACAAGAAATGGGGAGAACAGCCATTGCAATAGTCCATTGGTAGCTTAAACTAGGGCTGTAGGGCAGTGGAGAGCAAAGGAAGGTGACACAAGTTCAGATATGTTTTGGAGGTAGAGCTATTGGTCTTCCTCGACTTACCATTACCATGGGGTTATGTCTCAATGAATCTATTGTAAGTTGAATATATCATACATAAGGAACTCACCAAACTCCACACCCAATAAACAAATAACCCAGTGAAGAAATGGGCAGAAGAAATAAACAGACACTTCTCCAAAGAGGACATCCAGATGGCCTACCTGCACATGAAATGATGCTCAACATCACTCATCATCAGGGAAACACAAATCAAAACCACACTGAGATACCACCTCACGCCAGTCAGAGTGGCTAAAATGAACAAATCAAGAGACTATAGATGCTGGCGAGGGTGTGGAGAGATGGGCACCCTCCTACGCTGTTGGTGGGAATGTAAACTGATGCAGCCGCTCTGGAAAACAGTGTGGAGGTTCCTCAAAAAACTATCCATAGAACTCCATTATGACCCAGCAATAGCACTGCTAGGGATTTACCCAGGGGATACAGAAGTGCTGATGCATAGGAGCACATGTACCCCAATGTTCATAGCAGCACTGTCAACAATAGCCAAAACATGGAAATAGCCTAAATGTCCATCACCTGATGAATGGATCAAGAAGATGTGGTATATATATGCGATGGAGTATTACATGGCAATGAGAAAGAATGGAATCTGTCCATTTGTAGGAAAGTGGATGGACCTTGAGGGTGTCATGCTAAGTGAAATAAGTCAGGCAGAGAAGGACAGATACCATATGTTTGCACTCATAGGTCTAACAGGAGAACAGGAGAAATCTAATGGAGGACCAGGGAGAGGGGAAGAGGGAAAGAGAGTTGGGGAGAAAGAGGGACGCAAAACTTGAGAGACTATTGAATACTGAAAACGAACTGAGGGTTGAAGGGGGAGCGGGGGAAAGAGGTGGTGGTGATGGAGGAGGGCACTTGTGGGGAAGAACACTGGGTGTTGTATGGAAACTAATTGACAATAAACTACTTAAAAAATAAAAAAATAAAAGGAAAAAAAAGAAAGAAAATATCATACATGGAAAATGCATTTAATCCTAATATACCAAACATCAAGCTTAGCCTCGTCTACAGTAAATGTGCTCAGAACACTGACATTATATATATATATTCATGGGGGAAGAAAAAGAATTGGGTTAACTTCTGCGTTTGTGGCTTGGGCAGCTACATAGTTCACGTGACACCAAGATGGAAAAGACTAGAACAGACTTGGGTAGGGAACACTAGTTCCATTTTGGACCTATAAACTTGAGATGCTTCATAGACATTCAAATTAGGATATTGGATATATGAATCTTGAGTCCTGGGAAAGGTTTGGGCTGGAAATATATATTCAGAGCAATCAGCACACGGATGCTATTTAAAGTCACAGAATTGAATGAGCTCTCCTAGGGAAAGAGTTATTCTTAGAGAAGAGTGCCCAGGACTGAATACCAAGGCACTCCAACATTTAGAGGTCAGATAGAGCAATGGTAGACAGAAAAGGATTGAGAAGGAACAGTCAGTGAGGCAGGATAAAGCCAAGAGAGTACGATGCCTTGAAAGTCAAGGAAGGGGTGGCACAGTTGCGTTAGGGACGGAGCCAGGTCCACTCTCTCTGGCACACCCAGTGAAAGGTTCTGCCCAATCTGTAAGCTTTCAGAGCCTAAAGATATAGGTGAAGAAAGCTTTCTAATATCAAACCTTCCAGGAAAGATTTTGCAACCTAATCGGGGGTGTGAAAGGCCAGTAGCTCAGGGCAATTGCATGTGATATGGGTCTTCCAGGCTCGGGACTGAACACGACAGAGGTAGGCAGCAAACATGTGACTCCCGTCTGCCTTCATGTTGACATAAATTTTTTGGCTGATTCTTCGTAGATGATCCCAAAAGGTTTTTGTGATGAGAACAGGGTGTATAGGCATGATTATAAAATTAGTCTGGGAGTTTCACAATTTCCATGGTAAAAGCAGGATCATCATTGTTAATTTGTGCCCAGTTCTTTTTCACAGAAGGCACTGATCGCTAGGAATAGAGTGTGGTGCCTCTTTGTCTTCCAGTTCCTTGTGGTGAAGTCCAGCTTCTAACTGACAGTGTAAGCATCAATGGAAAGAAATAACTTCTCATCTTATCTTACTATAAACAGCACTGACATTCTAGAAAAGCATTCCTTTGATGGCAAGTGCTGTGCCAATGTAGGATACAGCCATTTTGATACAGGCTGTTTTGTTATAGTCAATTTGCTGACACACAGCTTTGACACAGTCATTTTGATGCCAGGAACATCTTGATGTGGCTGCCTTGAAGTGGCTGTTTTGATATGGGAACATTTTGACTCTGCCTAAAAACAAACCAATAAACTTTTCGCTTAGAAAACGTTATTACCAACTAACATACATTGACTGATCTTACCCACTCCCTGAAGTAGCAGCCAGACTGCAGAGGTGGATCATGGAAACCTTGATGGGAAAAAAATCACCATGAGCGGGGAATAAGGCTGGAACAATAGACCAAACTCAATAATATAGACTCAAGAGAGAGAAAGGTAATTCTGTTTTTGAACCCATCCTAATCCAGCCCCTTAAAAAGGTCAGGGCGTCTCAGGGCTCCAAGGTGGCTCAGTTGGTTAACATCTGACTCTTGATTTCAGCTCAGGTCATGATCTCCTGTTTCATGGGTTTAAGCCCCACATCGAAGTCTGTGCAGACCCCACTTGGGATTCTCTCCCCCCCCACCCCCGCTCTTGTACTCTCTCCCAAAAGAAATAAACTTAAAAGAAAAGAAAAATTTAAAAGTCAGGTCATCTCTACAGCACCAAAAGGGGCTCATTCAGCTCTGCTGTAAGAGAACACCCCACCCCCTCCCAAGAGCTTGCAAGAGCTGTGCTGTGACCATGCTTTTCTTTCTCTCTTTCTTTAAACAGGAGAAAACCAAACAATTTTAATAGCATGTATGTCCTGTAAACATGGGAGATACCTAGGAAAACTAAATAATTTTAATCGGGCATTTCTCAGGACACATATCAATGAATGAAGGATAGATAGTTAAAAAGAACATTGACCCTGCACACTGGTCACGATGTGCAGCAGCCCCTGGCTGCCAGGTGACAGATGTGGGCATGGACGAATCAGATAGTTGGGTTGATCTGGGGTTGATACTTTGTTATTCAGGTGCGACTAGACCATAGAGAAAAGAAAGTAAAATGCCTTGGGCTCCTTGTCCCTTTCCTATTACTGGGGATCTATTATCAGGTGTCCTATTAGTTGAGTGGAGAATATAAATTGACTTCCTCTAAAGCAAATTCTTTCTCTCTCAAGAATTCTTTTAAAGCAATAACAGAACTGAAATACTTACTCTGGGAAAACAGTAAAATCATTAATATGATTAATGGTATAATTTCTCCAGTACTAGGTGTTCATATCATTTCAACTTGTTAAATAAAATATTAAATATTTTCAAAAGATGAATCTCTATTTCTGCCACCATTATCCTTTTAAAGACTTAAAATGTTATTTAATTGATTTGAAGATGTACATGGAGGACACTGAATGATGTATAATATAAAAATCTATACAGTGCACATGAAATGTTTCCTGGAAATATACATCCCCCCTTTCACCCCCCAACCCACCTTATATTGCAAGCATTCCCTATTTTGTTTTAGTTCCAATCCCTTCCAAACTCTGATTTCAATTTAGGTCAGCAGATATATATTAAATGCAATGATGTGCCAGTCATTTTGCGAGGCACTACAGGGAACAAAAATATAAATATGAGTAAGAAATAGCCTCTGCTCTCCGGGAATATATTGGGAGAGATTAGGCTTGAATATAAACAAAACACAAAACAAATAGAGCTATCAGTAGGCCCTCTTATGCATTTAAATATCATCTGATAAATTTTGGATGCCAAAAGCTGACATAATCAAAATGATTTGGGATCACAATGAATGGAACAATTAAACCCTACTGGGAGAAAGAAAGAGAAACTGGCATTTTGAAGGAAGATAGTCTCCTCTGTGATAAGCACTGTGCTAAGTGTTTTACATATCTTGTCTCACTTAATTCTCCCAACAGCCCCATTTTCCAAAGGAGGAAGCCGCAGCTCAGCCCAAGGTCACACAGCTCAGATTTGGCGTGGAGGCCAACGTCAAACCTGGCAGACTCCATACTCATTCCAGACCCCGCCAGGAAAGCAGTGGTATGGGTTGCAGTTGAGGTGAAAGAATTGGCAGCTCATGACACTAATGCTTGCAAGAAGGACTTAGGGTTATTAAAACCATACAAACAGAGGGAAGAATGAATGGTAATCATAGCAAATTTAGGTCCACCACTGAGCAATTCAGAGCAAATCATCGATCAAAATGGCTATTTGGTAAATGTAACTTTTCATAAGCTTTGTTGAGTTGTCAATGAGAGCAACAAAATAAGTAATAAAAACATAATCTTTACATTTTAAAATGACTACACCAATTCTTCACCTTCTTGAATCTAGGAGGTACCTTTTCTTCCATTGAGAAACATTAGTAATAACTAACTAACATTTATTGAATACTTACTAATACTGGGCTCTGTTGCTAAATATATAGAATAGAAGCTGAGATCATGAATTTAGAACTGGTTGATAAGGTTCAAATCTTGGTTTCACCACCTATTAGTTATAGGTGTTACTTTACTGAGCTACTTAACTTCTCTGGGTCTTAATCTCCTCCTCTGTAAGATGAGTCTACTTCATAGGGTCTGATAAATAAACACCCAGCAAAATTAGCCATTATTATGAAGTTGGAGTATGTTTAACCACAATCCCAGAGAGGAAGGGAGTTTCCTGAGTACACCTGCCATGAAAAAATCCAGGCTTCCTTCGTGGGGCTCATTGCAAGGTGGGGGTCATGCACACAGGGTAAGCAGGAATGAGTGAAGTCACACAGCATTGTGGCCATCACTTCTGGAAGGCTCTGTGTGATGAGGGGAAGTCTGCTGTTAAAGAGAAGTCGTCAAATGATGCCAAGGGGAAGTTGAGCTGGCGGAACCACAGATGCTGAACAAGATTCCAGGAAAGTCAGGTGGTCTGCTCCCACTCATGCCCGGCTGCTCCAGCACCCCCCTCCCTGCGTCTCTGATAACCAGTCTTGGAAATCACCCCCAGCGTTCCTCATCTCCTGTAGTACCCATCTCCTATAGTCCCCTCCCACATTGTACCAGGGACATAATACGACAGAAGAATAGAGCAGAAGTGATGATATGACACATCCAAGATTAAGTAATAAAAAATATGGTGGCTTCTGTCTTGGTTTCTCTCCTCTTCTCTCTTTCAGATTACTTACTTTGGGGGAAGCCAGCTGCCGTGTCTGGAGTATCCACATGCTGAGAAACAGGCTTCCTGCTCGCATCCATGTAAGTGAATTTGGGAACAGATTCTCCAGCTCCATTCAAGTTCAGATGATGCCATCCAGCAATGGCTTCCCTGCAGTCTCATGAGAGACCCAAAGCCAAAATCACTCAACTAACCCAACCTAGATTCCTGGCCTTCCGAAACTGTGAACTAATAAATATTTGTTTTCTTTGACTGTAAATTTTGGGGGTAAATTGTTATGGAGCATAGACAACTAGTCAAGCGTCCTCTCTGCTGAGTTATTCCTCATTCCTACAGGCTTGGTTGTGATAAGTCTGGAGTTCATTTCGGTGACAACCTCCTACCACACTCCTTTCTCTCTTAGCTCCTGTCCCTTCTGTCCAGGGAAGAGAGAGTCTGTTCTACTCCTCTGGAAAAATCACTTGCCCCAGAGACATTCTTTCTCTTGGCTTTAAAGGTATTGCCTGGAATTATCTTATCAATGGGTTTTGGAGTTCCCAAAATAGGAAAACACACCCTTTTCTGCCTTTTTTTTTTTTTTCCTTTCTCTCTTATCCTCATCCTCCTGCCCCAGCTCAGCTTCAAGCAATACATCACAAGGACACACCTTGTGTTTCTTGTTCACAAGGAACACCTCCGGGAAGGAAACTTGTTAGTAACTTAAAAGTTAATATTTCAAAATATTATTCCACCAAATACATTATCTCCTTTAATAACCCTAGGAGGTAAGTGTTCCTATCATCCTCATTCTGCAGACAAGAGGTTGTCTTGCTTCAGAGCACATGGCCGGTAGGCTGCCAATCAGGATTGAACTCCAAGTTTTACTTAGAGCCTGTGCTCTTAACTTTCAGGCAACATCACCTCTTTATAGCAGTTATTCCAATGTTATGATATTAGAATCTAATGAAAAGAGGCAATTTGTGGAATCAGCATATCCACGGTAAGCACGGCCCTTTAAAAGAATCATTAAAAAACATTAATTCTAAGAAATATTTATTTATTCCAAGACCAGTCAAGTAGCTGACATGTCTCCCCATGTTTCAAACTCTTTTGTGGAGCAGGATAAAGTTCTTTCCCAGGCAAGCTCCTGGGTCTC
This sequence comes from Suricata suricatta, assembly GCF_006229205.1. Classification (NCBI taxonomy): domain Eukaryota; kingdom Metazoa; phylum Chordata; class Mammalia; order Carnivora; family Herpestidae; genus Suricata; species Suricata suricatta. The sequence goes on along the minus strand of NC_043702.1, from coordinate 127,750,936 downwards.
ATACAAAGCAGGGAATTTGGTTAAAAGTGTACATCCTGGTCGCGGAGGCTCTCTGACTTTACTCCAGACCCAACTGGGACCCTTGTAACATGTTCTCTATTCCCCGGAGCAGCTCTCTCACATGCCCACTGCTCACCCAGCCATCATCCTACCACCCACACGTGTCACTTCCCCCTTCTCTCCTAGCAAATGACACAACACCTGCTGATAGGGAAAGTACAAGCCACCCAACAATAACCAACTCAACTTCCCACCACCATTTCTAAACCCTGGCCCCCCACCATGTCTATCCCACCTCCTGGGTAGAACCCAGGGTTTGGAATTCCAAACCCACCCACTTTCTCAGGAATCTTGCACTATTGATCACTCCCTCTCTCTTCCTTGAATACCTTTCCCTCACTCTCTAAATCCTTTCATCAGCATTAAAATGCTCAAATCTCTGCTTAATGGATAAAAACAAAAAACCCAAACACCCTCCCATAGCCTCTGCCCTTTTTTTCCCTTCCCCTTCTCAGCTGCAAATCTTTTTTTATTAATGTCTTTTATTTATTTTTGAGAGAGAGAGAGAGAGAGAGACAGTGTGAGCAGGGGAGGGTCAGAGAGAGAGAGAGAGGGAGACAGAGAATCTGAAGCAGGCTCCAGGCTCTGAGCTGTCAGCACAGAGCCTGACATGTGGCTCAAACCCACGAACCGCAAGACCATGACCTGAGCCAAAATCAAGAGTCAGATGTTTAACCAACTGAGCCACCCAGGTGCCCCGGTACTTTATCTTTTTAAGTATCCTTTTCTGTTGGCTATCCCTTTTCTTTGGGGTTCTACCCTGAGTCCTCTATCTACACACTTCCCCTGGGTGGCCTCATCTTCTCCCTTGCCTTTGGTTACTATCTATTTGCATGTGACTTCCAAATCTATAATTCTGGCCTAGATCTCCCTTCTGAGCCTTATACTGAAATACATATCAATCTGTCTCCCCAGTGTTTCCACTTTGATATTCTATAGACACTTCATGCTCAAACTCAGCTGCTCCAAACTCACCTGCTTTTCCCTCCCAACCTGTTCTTCCTGCTGGGTTTCCTGTGCCAGCAAGGAATGGTCCTACCATTCAACTAGTTGCCTAAGGCAGAAATGTGGGTGTCATTCTCATCTTCTCCCTTGTTTGTACCCCATTTCCAATCAAGTCGGACAATTACACCTTTAAAAGAAGATCTGCAGAAAACAATTCCTTTTTTAAAAAATTTTAATTTATTTTGAGAGAGAGAGAGTGAGCAAGTGGGGTAAGAGCAGAGAGAAAGGGAGAGAGATTTCCATGCAGCCTCTGCACTGTCAGCACGTAGCCTATGTAGGGTTCAAACTCACAAACCATGAGATCATGACCTGAGCCGAAATCAAGAGTGGGACACTTAACTGACTGAGCCACCCAGGTGCTCCAAGTCTGACAATTATACCTTTAAATATCCTTGGGGGTACCTGGGTGGCTAAGTAGGTTAAGCATCAGACTTTGGCTTAGGTCATGATCTCGAGGTTCACAAATTCAAGACCCACATCAGGCTCTCTATTGTCAGCACAGAGCCCACTTCAAATCCTCTGTCTCCTTCTCTCTCTGGCCCTCTCCTGCTCATTCCCTTTCTCTCTCTCCCTCCCTCTCCTTCCCTCTCTCAAAAATAAACAAACACACACACACACACACATATATATATATGTGTGTGTGGGATCCACTCACTATTTCCCATTTGCACTGCTACTGCCTAGGTCAAGCCCCAGCCTGACCAGGATGACTGCAATCATCTCCTGATTGGTCTGTCTGCCTCCAGTCTTGTCCTTCTCTAATCCATTCTCTCTCCTACAGCCAGAATGAGTCCCTAAAATGTAAATCCTTCAAGATAAAACCCTAACTTCTTGGCATGGCATGCGTGGCCTCTTGTGACCTAGCCATCTGTCACCAAGCTCTTTTCACTCCCACATCCACCCACAGTCCTCTCTCTGGCCTTGATGAATTAATGCTGGATTCTCTGCTAGACCTCTGTCCTTAGTCTCAATATAACTTAACCCTCCTCTGGGACATCTCTCCTTCAACAACCTGTGTGTCTGTGTGTTTCTAACAATGTGGACGAGGCTGAAGTACTTTCCAGGCATGGTTTGCAGCCTCACACAAAGCTGGGAATTTGGTTAAAAGTGTACGTCACGGTCACAGGTAGTGTGGGTCAACATATCAAATACTCTCGAATTTCCTACACTTCCTTCAATCATAGTACATTTGTCTGTTTTCTCCCTACAGACCCAAGGCACTTGAGACCATGGCAATCAAGTACAAGGGTTAAGAATTCAGGCTCTGGAGCAAGATTTCCCGGATTCAAATTCAGACTCTGCAACATCCTAGTTCTGTGATGTTATACAACTTGCTAACTTGTGCCTCAGTTTGGCCATCTGCAAAATGGAAATCATAACACTATCTATTTTATGGAGCTGTTGTAAAGACTGAGAAAAGTTCCTAAAGTATTTCAAATGGTGTCTGGTGCATAGGAAGCATCAAAAAGATGTTATTGTTATTACTTTTGAAGGCAAGTGCTGTATCACTGATCTCTATAGAGACCTTCACTAAACAATGTATGCAATGAATACATGAAGGAAATGTTTATATCTAAACTTGTCACCCAAATTCTTAAGGTTAACCCAAAAGTGAATAGTAAATACATTACTGAGAGCACTATGCATGAAAATTACGCCAATATGGTCGCTGGTCTCTTGGAGCTTTTTGGAAATGAGGTCATTCTATTTCTACCCAAGCACTCAGGGAATTCTACTCCCTTGAGGAGAGATGTTAGAATCAAACAGGACACCTCAAGGTTCCTGAAGGTGGCGTGACTGACTCTGAGGTAATGTCTTCTTCACATAAATGTGAGCCTCAAAAGCAAGGAAACATGAAGGTAACTGTTTTAACTTGTTTTCCAGTAATTTAAGCCTCCTGGGCCCTCCATTCTCCCAGTGTAACAGACACCTGTAATCTCCGGCATCCTGCTCAAGGAGAGGGCTGTGTTCTGTGGGTGCCCTTCCTTTCAGAGACATACAAGTAGGCTTTAGTGCAAGCTTGTGTGATGTAAAAGTCAATTTTTTAGGGGTGCTCGGGTGGCTCAGCCATTTAGGTGTCCAACTCTTGATTTCGGCTCAGGTCATGGTCTCATGGTTGTAAGATAGAGTCCCATGTCGGGCTCTGCACTGACAGTTCAGAGCCTGCTTGGGATTCTCTCTCTTCCTCCCTGGCTGGCATGCACATTTGTGCACTCTCTCTCTCTCTCATTCAAAAATATATACATAAACATTTAAAAAATAATTTTTATAAAGTCAACTTTTTTGTAGTGCCACCAGATGTTTCGTTCAGTCAGGAGTGAGACAGAAATAAAATTGTTTAACAGGATAGGTTTATTTCCCCCTAAAATATTTCCGGGGGAACGGAGGTGACCTAGGAAAAGTTTCAGAGTACAAGAAAATGCTGGACCAGATATATGTGTGACACCAAGCTGCCACATCCATATATATATATATATATATATATATATATATATATATATAT
>NC_043702.1:127679958-127747268 GCF_006229205.1 Suricata suricatta | reverse complement strand
TACTATTAATCAGAGCAATTTGCTCTTGAATTGTGCCCCCTTTCTCAATATCCCAAAGCAACTCTAGGAGGGAAGCAAAAAAGCATAACCACTAGCCATTTAATGAGTGTGCAAGAAAAGGTCAATAATTCCAACACAGGGGGGTAATTACCAGAGACCCGTCTCCAGAGAAAGTTATTTCTCAGGATCCACTAAATCCGAGTGCCCTTTTGCCAAATGGTCCTACTCTCCTAGAGCAAGGTACGAATGAAAACAAAGGTAGGAGTTTAATCCACGTAACGAATCACCTCAGCTCTCTTGCCAGAGTGAGTCCTGGACCAGCCGGCTTGCAAATGGCTGTCCTCCAGAATGTCTGGGGCCAGAGACTGGCTGAGAATAAGTACCAGCCTATTGTCAGTAATGGGAAAACAAAGTAGCGATTCACAATCACAGCCTTTTGACAATAAGAATGGCGGTTACATTTATTTGTTCTGTACTCTCATTGGATGTGGGCAGTGTTTTTCAGGTCAAATGAATGCTCTACCTCGTCCAACACGACCAGTACTCTAAATGTCCCTACAATAAATGTCATCAAACGGACACTCAACCCAGTGAAAAGAGTATGTTCCGTGTGAAAGCTGAATACCGAGTGGGGAGCCCCTTATTCCTCCTTGCATAAGAAAGCCCCTCTAGGGCCAATTTAGCTGCTGGTTTACAAGTCAAAAGGTGGCCTTTCAACCGCCAGCACTGGTCCCTCCACGTGAGACTAAGAATTGAGCTGCTCCCTCTCTCCGCCTCTAGTGACCTGCTGAGTAATAAAGGTTTATGGAATTGCTTTGTTTCTTTCTTTTTTTCTTCTTTTTTCTTTTCTTTCTCTTTTTCTTCCTCCCCCTCCCCCCCCTTTTTTAAAAATCACTGCTAAGCTGACAGTCTTCCTGACGGCAGGGAGGGCAAGGGCAAGTTAAAATCCTCCTCCAGCTCTGCGGGGAAGGAAGCCGCTGAGGCTCATTCCTGTCAGCAGGTGTGAGTCAGACACTCAGGGAGCAGCAAAATTGAGTAAGTAGGTGCCATTTTGTCGTCAATGTTCCCACCCCCACCACACAGAAATAAATAGTTTGAGAAAATGATCCAGGATGGCTGGGAGTCAGACTGAATAGAAGGTTCCCTTGGAATGCTGCTTCATTATGCAACTTTCCCTTTCATTGAGGGATTCCAAGTCTTGGTGGAACCGATTATGATGAGGAAGGACTGACAGCCCTGGGAACCAGAAAGGCAGGCCTTTGATTTGTCGCTTGGAGGCCCAGTTTTATCACTGAATTGTTAGTTGAGTGTAAGCATGTGAACTTGGCCTGCTTGAACCTTGCCTGTTTTTAAATCTAGAAACTGGCATCTGTAACCTTTACCATTAATGTTTATCAATAGGGCCTGAGGTGATGATATCATCATGCCACTTTTTAGTCAACCCCCGAACCTCCCTGGACATACTCTCGTCTCCCTATTTATGTGACTCTGAAGGCTTACCTTCCCCTCTCTCCTCCTGTGGTCACTGCAGAGGGAGGGTGCTTGGCTACGTGTATAGAGAGCCCACGTGAGGGAGCCTCAAAGGAGCCCACTCAGGACACAACTGTCCCGTAACTGATTTTCTAGTGAGAGAGATTGGAATTGAACTTCATAGCTTTATTCTATATCATGTATCATTTCTGTACGCTTAAGCTTTAAATGTTTCATAAGCCATATGCAATTCGTTCTGAATAGGTTTTACCAGGAGGAACTGCAGTACCTCGTTCATCCCAGAGAGTGAGAATTGTCTATGAAGACTTTCACCGTGGGGTGCCTGGGTGGCTCCATGTCAGTTAAGTGTCTGACTTGGAGTCAGGTCATGATCTCACGATTCATGAGATCAGGGCCCCGTGTCGAGTTCTCTGCTGTCAGCGCAGAGCTTGCTTGGGATCCTCTGTCCCCTCTCTCTGCACCCTCCCTCCGTCTCTCAAAAATAAATAAACATGAAAAAAAAATAAGCCCTTTCACATGTCTCATAATGAAGTTCAGAATTTTAAACATTTTTATTTTTATTTTTTTAATTTATTTTTGAGAGACAGACAGAGACAGCATGAGCAGGACAGGGTCAGTGAGAGAGGGAGACACAGAATCTGAAGCAGGCTCCAGGCTCTGAGCTAGCTGTCAGCACAGAGCCCGATGCGGGGCTCAAACCCACGAACCGTGAGATCATGACCTGAGCCGAAGTCGGACGCTTAACTGACTGAGCCACCCAGGCGCCCCAAGTTCAGAATTTTAAACACAGAGCCATGTCAGATATTACCTTAAAATTCTGTGATTTTCAACTTAAAGTGTACATCAAATACGGGGGCGCCTGGATGGCTCAGTAGATTAAGTGTCTGACTTTGGCTCAGGTCATGATCTCACAGTTTGTGAGTTGGATCTCCACATCGGACCAAGCCTGAAGTCTGCCTGCTTCAGATTCTGTGTCTCCCTCTCTCTCTGCCCCTCCCCTGCTCACACTCTGTCTCTCTCTCTCTCAAAAATAAATAAGCATTAAAAAAATAAATTTAAAAAGTGTACCTCTAATACAGACCTTTGGGCACCACTCCAAGTTCGCTAAAGCAGAATCTCTGGGGTTCTTGGGCAAGCACAATTGGCAAAGTTGTTCCATGTCATTCTGCAGGGCACACCTAGATGAGAACCATAGAAAACGTTACTTAGATTAAACGCTCCTCCCCACCCCCCCTCAACCAGGAGCCCTGGTGCAGCCTTCCTCCCTTTTCTCAGGTAATGCTGATTTCCTTCTGCCAGCTACTCAGGCTGAAGGCCTCAGTGTCACCCTTGACTTAATTCTCACACCCCATATCGGATCTATCGGCCAATCTTCTTGGTTCTATCTACTTCCAACATAGATCCAAGAGAAAAAATAGATATTTGTATACTTAGGATTCATCACTTTTGCTGAGACTCTAGTACAGTCTTTTTTTTTTTTTTTTTCCCTCTCCATAGCAGCCAGGGTGACTGTTAAAACACAAGTCAATCATTTCATTCCTTGGTTCTTCCTCCTGCGGTTTACTTCTCCTTTCACTCAGAGTAAAAGGCAAAATCCTTAGCATGGCCGTCAGGGCTCTTCAAGCCTGGAAGCTGCCACCGGCTCCTTCGCCTCCTGTACCCGCACTCCTACTTCAGCCGGCCTCTTTGCTGTTCTAGGCATGGACCTCAGTTCCTTTGCATTAGCTCTTCTCTCTTCCAGAAAAGCTGTCCTCCATACACATCCACATGGCTAATTCCATCACCTCCCTCTAACTGTCCAGCAGTCACCGTCTCAATGCCCACCTCCTGACTACTCTGACCACCCTATTGCAGCCCGCCTCCTTTACCCCCAACTCTCCCAATTGCTCTTTACTCTGATCCACTTTTTCTTTTCTCCCAAAGCACTTATCACCTTTTAATAGCTTAATGTATGTATTGTATCTTTCCTGGCTAGAACATAAATAAACCCCACAAGGGCAGGAATCTGTGTTTGTTTCCTAATACACCCCAAGTGCCCAGAACACTACCTAGAACATAATAAATGCTCAATAAATATTTGTAGCATTTCATAAATGAAGACTCGAATCCGGAGAGAACAAGCCAGGAAAGCAGTCTACCTTGCAGAATGCTATCTCAACAAAGTTTGATCCTAATTCTGTTTGCCGCTGTGGCAACAATCAGAGCTTCTAGGATATTTTAAGAACTTTGCAGTGCCATGTAAGATACCACATAATATGCTATTCCTGTTTTACAAATCAAGAACTGAGAGTTGTTGAACTCCTATGCTGACAACCAACAGCTAAATCAAAACAGTTTCTAGAGTTAACTATACTTTCATTAAAAACTTAAAAAAGAATTTTTTAAAATAGCTGCTAGAAATTTCACTTTGGCTGCAGGCCTGCGTGTTACTACGTGAGAAATGGGGTGAAACAATATGGTGTCAGTCCCGTGACCTTCAGCTTTTACCAGGTAGGTAGGGGTCGAAAGCCAAACTGTTGGGGGGCAGGGCGGCCCTTCTCTGAAATGAGTTAGTAATAGAAAGTCAATCCGCTGTAGAGAAAATGCTAAGGAAAAAGGGAGAGAGAGAGATCTCACTTCACATATCTATTTTTACCTTATTGGACTGTATCTCAATCTCCCTGCGGTTATCTCTGCAGGCCGGAGAGATCAAGAACATCCCAACAGTGGTCAGAGGCAGCTGCTTTGAGCCCTGGTTGGAAGCCCAGAGTCTGGAACGTCCCCCATCACAGGACAATACTCTTAATTAGCCTCGCCACATTTCCCAGAGAACAAAAGTTCCCCACCCATCACCGGAAAAGCTTTTCCAGGAGGTATCTCCTTGGGGAAGCGCCAGGCACACCACGGGGAGAGAACATACAGGCTGTTCTGAGCTCTGCAAAGAGACACAAACTGTGGATTCTCTGGGGACTCGCAGAGGTTAGCGGCACATTTTATTTCCACGTGAGGAGCGTGTGCTTCACAGGGGCTGAGGTGGCCACTTCAGAGGGCCCCTTCCCTCCTCCCTGGCCCTTGGCTACTAGCTAGCTAGCCAGGGGTAGGAATCTTGGGGCAAAGTAAACTGGAATAATCATTAGAACGGAGCACCGGCAGGAGCAGTAGGGAAGGAACGGGGAGTTTATTTCAGGTGACAGACAGTGAGCAGGCCCCTGTTTTTTCCTGAGACTATAATAATATTTCTGGAATGGAATGGGGATGCTTGAATCATATGTCTCTTCATATCACTGTGTGGGAAGTCTCAGTTATGAGCCCAACAATTGAAGAGAGGGGGTGCTTTGTAGGACATGGTGGGGGATCATGGAAGTCTGGAAGCTGGGGGCGGGAGGGAGCTGGGTGCAAGCATAGAGGGCTGTTAAGGGGAAAGGTCGGCCTCATCTGAGCCTGTCTGGGGAAGAAAAGTCTCTCCACAACAACTTTGCTTCCCTCCCCCTCCCCCAGCCACCTCCTCCATTAAATGTGTATTTTGAAAAACACAGAGGAAAAAAACATCTTGTTGAAGTGCTTCTTCCTGAGTAAGTCCACTGTCAGGAAAGGAAAATCCAAATGCTCAAATATTCTATTTTTGTGCCCAAGGCTCCAGGCCCTGCACACAGTCCCTTCCTTACTCTGAAGGAAAGGAAACTGGGCATGAGGCCTGCTGTCCTCACAGAGGCCGGAACTGAGGAACCTGTCTTACTCGAAGGCCTGTTCTCCACAGGGTCTCCGTTTTAGGAAATAAAGATAGAGGGCAGGATGCCTGCCTGCAAGGGGCCTGAGGGTGGAGTTAGTAAGGAAAACAAAACAAAAAAAGTGCCACTCTGATTATTCTCTTGGTAAACAGTTGTGGAGCCAGATTTTAATTGGAAGGTTCAACCAGCTGCATTAGCATTCTGCTTCTTTTGGTCATTTAGGCTTGCTGCCTTCTCCTGCCTTTTCGCTACCATGTAAATAAGGATGGGAGGCCTGATTAAGGGATCTACGGTTTGATGTGTGGGCCAAGTGAAAGTAATAAGTCAGTAATAAGAGCAATAAAACAGCAGTTACCCAGGCAGATAAGGCCTCTCTTTGTACATTTTGCATAAATTTTTTGCATCGATTCACAGGTCTGTTGTTTCCCCTTGAACCAGCTCAATGGCGGTGCTTAGGTGCCTGGGAAATGGGGCTCACACCACTCTCCCTTCTCCCACTTTGCCAGAGATCGCCTTTCATGAGAACCCTGGTGCATGCGGAGAGTGACTGTCCAGTTTGTGACAGTCATGTCTTTTAGGTTATTTCTGTCTCCTCTATTATCTGGCATATTAAAAAGAGGCCTCCGTGTTTAAAGGGTTTCCTGGGAAGCTGGTGATTGAGGAGGGAGGAAGGAAATGAGAAAGTTCCAATTAAAGAAAGAGACTGAGGTCTCTGGCTCTGCTGGCGTGTTAATGTACGGAGGCTGCCCTAACCCTGCACGGGCACAGCCTCCTGGAAGGCAGGTCTGGTCACAGCACTACCCTTCAGTGGCTCCCCCGTGCCCTTAGGCTGATGTCTGGATGTCCCCATGATGTCCCCTGCTGACCCTGTGCCCCACCCCCACCCTCCTTCTCCACCACTCCATTAGTTCTGCTGAATTTCTTTCCATTCCTCAAATGTGGTCTGCTTCCTCTCTTCCCTAACTTCCAAACATGCTTTTTCTTGCTGCTCCTAACTCATCCTTAAGTTTTTGCATTGAACATCTCTACTCCAGGGGGGCCATCCTTCACCCCTCTAGCTCTGGGTTCGTTTTCTCTAGGAGCTTCCACAGACCTACTTAACCTATCACTTACGCACTACTTTGTAATCACGTGTTTGCTGGTCTGTTTCTCCTACTGGATGGTAAACACCCGAGGGCAGTCCTGAGGCATCTGTCTTGCCCACCGTTGTCTCCCCAGTGCCTGGCACATGGTAGTGCCCACAAGTGTTTGTTGAATATGTGGGCATTATGCCAGGGTGGCAATAGAAGGCCCAGTAGTCCTTCCCATGTTTGTATTTGCAGGTTTATTTTAGTTAAGTCCCTGCTGACACATAGGAAGGGCCCCGAATTAGAAAGGCATGTTGCAGTTGGGCTACCCAGACCTCCATTCTCCTCTTCTTCTCCCATCCCACCTTTCCCATGATGCCTTCCCAAGGGTGCTTGGTCTTCCCAGCTCAGCCAGCTCAGGCCCCTGTGGAGCTCCTTGTTCTCCTATATACTGGCACCTGTCTCAGATTAACTTATTTGCTGTATTTTTTACTAATTTGAAAATTAATATATTTAAAAAAATTTTTAAGTTTATTTTTATTTTTGAGAGAGACAGAGAGCATGAGTGGGGGAGGGGCAGAAAGAGAAGGGGACACAGAATTTAAAGCAGGCTCTAGGCTATGAGCCATCAGTACAGAGCCAGACATGGGGCTCGAACCAACAAATGATGAGATCATGCCCTGATCTCAATCGACTGAGTCACCCAGGCACACCAAAAATTAACTTTAATTACAATTATCTTAAAACAATTTCATATTTATACCTTATCTCTCCCACATTTTTCTTGAGAGTAGGAAGAATGTCTTATCAATCCTTTTAATACCTAATATTGTGGTACACAATTTGTAAATATTTAATGGATAAACATAGGATGACTTGAAGTCTAATTTTTCTCTGCAAGTTGCCTTTACTACAGCACCATGTGGAAACGTGTGCTAGATGTATTTGGTGATGTGGCAATTGGACTACAGTTTCTTAAAGGAAACTGTGGTTCCAGGATGGGCTTGGAAACTGTAGCCCAGAACTATGTGGGCGCCGCAGCCCTGGTTGGTTGGCAGGAGTGAGCAGAGAGCCCACAGCCTGGGAAAAATGCTGTTCCAGGGTGCCCTCTAGTGATCCAAGGCACCACTAGGTCATAAGCCAGGGCCAGAGGCTCTTGAACTTCAGCAGGAGGTGGAATCATGGGAGCTGATAAAACTAGACACGCCAGGATGCCAAGCCAGGAGGGAAACTAATCCTTTTAATCACCATCTTCAGAGATCTGATGCACAGTCTTCAGATCACACTGTGAAATACCGACGAGGTGATGCCCATCAGAGAAAATGTTCCAGATATGTAGTCGGAGCCCACTCGACCTCATTCTTCTGCTTATAGGGATGTATCACAGACTCCTTGCTCACTGCTCAAGTATGGCCTTCAGTGACAGAGAGACACAGAGGTGGCCTAGGCCTCTGGTATAAAGTAAGGTCTAGGACACATAAGAGCAGGAAGCAGCATTTTTAGCTGGACCATTGAGCAAATGTCTCAGGAAGGATTGTGTTACCTTCTCTTGATGCCTACTCTCTAATCAAACCGAAGGAATCCTCTCTTCTCTTTTTCTGACCCCATTTTGTGTGTGTGCCCTTTTTTTCCCCGTTGAGCATATGTCCCATGGCCAGGACTATGTCAGACTACTCACACATATTGTCTTTGGAAATCCCTGGAATCATCACAAGTGAGGTGTTCCTTATGCCACATAAGCAGAGGGAAGGATTGCAGGACAACTGCTTCCAGCATAGGCTTGAATTTGCTTTCTTGTGTTCTGCACTTGGGCCCCGTTGAGCAAACACCTAGAAAGATAAAGCAACTATCCCATCCTTTTCTCTATTGTAAAAAGCGCTAATTCCTGTGTAGAAACCCCGGAGGCAATGTCCGTCAATGATTGAAAAAAAAAACTGTATCTTTGAATCCTCACCAGTGCTTCCTCCCACTTGATAATTTCAGTTGAAGGCTGCTGCCTTAATTAGGGGCCGTTAGCACATTAAAATGTTTGTTGAACCTTGAAAGGTGAGAAATTACTCTGATTTTTGCAGTCTAATACTTAAGTCTAATTATTTTATGTGCTTTTTCATGCACTAATAGCACCTAATAAATTCAGTTAAATGGTAAAACCACATTTATAGAGTGTCCACAGTGCGTCTGGATAACTGTGTTGGGCTGTGGCAACCCAAAGGAGGCTAAGTGACACTGAGGGCCTACCTCACTGGGGTCAGAGCTTAGAGGGGACATTACGTCTGATGCAGTGTAATGATTACCTTTCCAGAAACATGAACCCTGGGCTAGGATATAGCACAGGACCATTTTGTCTCTCCATGGGCACCAGTTGATAGAGAAATGCTATCACAGGTCCACCAGAATATTCTAATAATTGGTGAACATTGGTACTTTCATGAGAGATTGGGAAACACATGTCATTCATTTTCAAATTGTCTTGGGCAAAAGTTATCAACTCTTTCTTCTCAGAAATAACAACGTTTTCTTTCACACCCCTATCCCCATGATTATATCTTTAAAACAAAACATGAGGTGTTGGCCTGATGCCATCTGATTTTAGCCCTGCTCATTTGCTTGCCCGGAAAACTGTAAGCATAGGCTCGCAGAGCCCTTAATGAGAAAGCTCATTAAAAAGCCGTCTGAAATGGGGAAACAAATGACATGCACAGCCCAGTCCCCTCTTTCCTCTTCCTTTCCTTCTTCCCCTCCCTGCGTCATAAATGACAAGGCACAGTGAGTCATCAGGTCAAAACAAAGCACTGCAGAATGGGTCTGTCTTTACCTTGTTGCTTTGATGACATTTATCTTGCTTCACCGCAGCACTAAAATGTTGCCCAAACAGCAGGAGGGCCTCGTGCATGTAATGATGGCCTTGGTAAAAGCCTTTGATTGTGTGTATTTGGGTGGAACTTGAGCTTGTAATTGGATGCACGCTTTGTCTGATTTCAGAGCCTCTCCCTAGAAAGCTTGTTTATTCCCGGTGAAGGGAGAGGGTGCCTTCCTTCCAGGTGTGTCTGTGAAACCTTATGAAGGTTTCCTCAGGAGGCTCACTTCAGGTTGGTAGCGATTGTATTCAGGGCTGGCCCAGCTGCAAAACAGCACATTAAGTCACTGCCTACCCCTTCTTAAATCAGGGGTTCCACGGCGAGGAAAGACTTCCTGCCCTCCTGGCTCACACGGAAGTGATGATGATGATGACTGTCCACTGGGAGGAAGAAAGGGGAGGTGGGTTCCCCCCTTCCTTCTTCTCTTATCCTGTAGTTTGCAAAAAAAAAAAAGGCTACAACCACCAAACAGTCCTTCCACACCACACCTGGTAGCAGGGCACTGTTTGTGGGGAGAAGGAAGTCCTTCCTGCCACCTTGCCCATTGATTTATATAATTTGCTAGGGTTGAACATTTACAGTTAAATACTTGCAACATAGCTCTTTTCTGGGCTGAGGTAGAGAGACTGCCTCCTTTAAGGTCAGAAAACTAGGGTTTATCACGTGTTAGCCATTTGATTCTAGAGAATTTGCAAAACTCCTCTAAACCCAGGTGTCAACCATGTGCCAGGTCCTGGGCCAGGCACCGAGAATGCAGAAATGGAGAAGTCACTGGCTCCATCCTGAAGTTGCTCATAATCTCCTGGGAAACAGAGAGCTTCATGAACGGTCCCAACACGATGTGATCTATGCTTTGCTGGAACAATGGAAGAGTGGCCAAGAGAGCACAAGGTGGGGACTGTGCGTGATTCTGAGGTGGGGGAGAAAAGCAAGAAGGTGAGAGGTGGGGATACTGTGGTTAGGGAGGCCCCACAGATCAGAGGCTTGAGCAGGATCATGTAGAGAGAGACAAGGGTGGTGGGAGGCGGAAAGGGCATGACCGAGGAGTGGGCTGGGTAGGAGGGAACTGGCAGAGACCAAATGCTGCCGGAGGCTGTTGACAACAGAAACGTACCAGCATCCATTGGGCTGACTGGGCATCAGTGATGACAGTAGCAAGAGCAAATTCAGGGCACTTAGGGGGAAAATCCCAGAGGAGACTGAATGGGAGGTGAGGGAGGGAGCTGCTTTCTTGACCATGGGAGGAGATTGAATAGGGTGTTGGCTGGAGAGGGATGAGGGAAGAAGGAAGGTCATTGTTGTTTTGGTCTATAATTGAAACTTGGGCGTGGTTCTATATCCCTGGGCAGGAGGCAGTGGAGAGGGAGCAGTTAAAGGAAAGAGCTGGGGTTAAATAGGGTTAATTCTGACCATGTAGAGTTGTGAGGATTAAGTGAGATTCCCCTAGGTGAACCCTTTCTGTAAAGAGATCCACACATGTGAAATATGATTATCCTGCTATTGAAATAAAACCTCCACACATCACAAGGCTGCTGAGTTGGGCAAATCTCCCTTATCTCCCTTATCACTTGGAGGCTCTGATAGGCAAGTCTCCCTCTCCATAGCCTTTTTGTGTGTGTGCTGCTTTCCTACTTCCTCTTGCCACCACTTTAGACTTAGAGCCCAAGAATGAATGAGCCCTCCTTGACATTTCTTCCTGCCAACAACGCAACTCACCAGTCCCCCTGGATCACAACAGGAAGCCAGGGACTGATAAATGAGAAGCATTAAGGCAGGGGCACAAGCCGCCTTATTGTTAGGAGGTAGGGCTCACATCCAGACCTCTTGGAATCTTGCTTTGTCAGTTGATCAGCTTTTCATCAGATAACCCTGGAGCTACCTGGGTCATTCTGGCTCTGAAGTAGACTGTCCTCACGGACACCAGTGGCCTCCTTTTCTTCTTCATTTATTTTTTTTTAAGCTTATTTATTTGGGAGAGAGAGCGAGCAAGCAGGGGAGGGGCAGAAAGAGAAGGATAGGGACGCCTGGGTGACTCAGTCGGTTAAGCGGCTGGCTTCGGCTCAGGTCACGATCTCATGGTTCGTGGGTTCGAGCCCCGCATCAGGCTCTGTGCTGACAGCTCAGAGCCTGGAGTCTGCTTCGGATTCTATGTCTGCCTCTGTCTCTGCCCCTCCCCTGCTCACGCTCTGTTTCTGTCTCAATAATAAATAAAAACACTAAAAAAAAATTTTTTTTTTAAAGATACTAAAGCTTTAAAAAAAGAAAAAGAAAGAGAGGAACAGAGAGAATCCCAAGCAGGTTCTGCACCGTCAGCACAGAACCCAGTGTGGGGCTCAAGCTCACAAACGGCGAGCTCATGACCTGAGCCGCAACCAAGAGTCAGACACTTAACCAACTGAGCCACCCAGGCGCCCCTTCCTTCTTCATTTATGAACTGCAGTTTCCACTGGGGCAGAGGTTTTTGTCTGTTATATTTAGTGCTGTATCCTCAGTGACTAGAACAGTGACTGTCACATGGATGGTATCTAATAAATATGTAATAAAGTAAATGAATTCACCCATTCATTCATCCTTTCATTGATTCAATCAAAAAGAGGGTGTCCTATGGACCAACCAAGCTCATTCTAGATAAATAGAGATAAGGAATACTTGCTATCACTTAAATGTATATTCTGGGCTGGGTACTTTACATACATTAGCTTATGTAATCACAGTCACTTTACAAATGGGGCAACTGAGACTTGGATGAGCATATGTGGCTGGGAAGTGAGTGAAGCTGGAATTCCTGATGGCCTCACTCCAAAACCTATGCCCTTTCTACATCACTACCTGCTTCTCCAGCCTGGTCTCTCAGCATTCACCAGTTCAAGCCATAACTTTAGTCATAGCTAACCACTTACAATTTCTTGAGCATGCTACATTCTCTCGCATGCACTCCTTTGCCTGGGTCTCACTTAGCTGTGCCTTCTGTCTGCCGAATTCTTCCTCATCTTTCCTCTGAGAGGTTCTCTTGAAATGATGCTCTCCAGCTGGGCGAGGTTGACCTTTCCCTGTGCTGTCCCAGCCCCCTTTGTAGCCCTCTGTCACAGGACCTATCACTGGCATCTCTGATGCCTAATTAAATGTGCCTCGCTCCATTAGATGGTGAGAGGTTCAAGGGCAGGGACTGTCTTCATAGTAGGAGCTGCCATTTATTGAGTGCTGCCATGCCCTCTCTTACCTTGTTTAATTCTCACAAGTACCACCTGAGGCGGGGATTACTATGCTCGCTTCACATATGAGCCTATGGAAGCCCAGAGAGATTAAATAACTTGCCCAAGGTCACGATGAGTACATAGCTAAGTCAGGAATCACACGTAGGTACATGTGATTTCAAGGCCCAAATTCGTCTCGATATGCTGGCTTCACAACCATCCATGATGCTCACAGGTTAGCTGCTGGACTACAAAGACAGATAAATACTACCTGAACAATGAGATTAGCAAGCTAATACAGGCTTCTACAAAGTTCTTTGAGGAGACATATGGAAGGAAGAATTTGTTCTCTCTGGGCGAGGAGGGGTTGGAAAAGTTTCATAAAGTTGCCGGAATGCTTGGGAACTTGTAAACTGGGTCCATAATTGTGGTTTAAGGTGGAAAATAGATCTCTGCGTAAAGTACCGGTGGTTCGTTTTGGGGGGCCATGGCAGCCATCGTTCAGGTCATCACTGCTTCCAAATTGGCCCATCTGGGTGCCAGGAATTTAGCTCAAATGCCTGCTGGTACCTGCCTAAGTGATGACTGTAACCAGGCAACCTAGTCAGCACATTGTTTCATTAAAATCCTGTGTGTGTGTGTATGTGTGTGTAAGAACTACTTCACATAATCACAGTTTTTATCTCACATGCTATACTTTAAATTTAAACGAAATCAATACATTTTCAAGTTTATGGCTACATGGAATAGGGTAGTAACTCCTAATTACATGTTCTCTTCCTGCTCTTGTCTCTTAACCCCAGGCATTCTGGAGGGCAGCTTTCTCTCTATTCTCTCCTTCAGGAATTCATCTATTTCCTAGGCTAGAACTACGGTAAAATTCCTATACAATTACGCTTAAAACTACAAGCAAAGCGTGGCTTTAAAATGTCTGGCACAAATCCTTTGCTCTGGAGGGCGGTGGTGAGGGGAGGCCCCGTGGGCGACTGGATACCCGGATGCCTGTACCGAGGTTCCAGCAGCAGGCAATTAGGAGGCTTCTAAATGGCTCCATTTCCTAACTGCGTGGCCTTGGGCAAGTTACTTACTTAACCTTCTAAGCCTCCACTCCTGATCCATGAGAGTGAAAACAGTATACCAGTAGTAGGACTATTGTGAGAGCTAATGATATAATGCAAAAGCACTTAGTGAATGGTTTGTAATGTTACCGGTTAAGTGCTAGTTGTAATGATAATTATTACTACCCTTATCAGTGGCAGGATGAAGCAATTTGGGTGACAGTGATTCACAACCTATAAAGTGCTATGAAAATGTGAAATATTATTATGATGATGTACAGCGCCAAGTGAATTCTAAGGAGCTCGGTAGAAAGAGAAGCAAGCAGGAAATCAGGAAAGCCAGATGCTAACACTACTCTTGCCACTAACCCACAGTGTGACTGGGGCCAGTATCTCCCTTAGCCTCCTCTTTCTCGATTGTAAATGAACCAGTGGGACTGAATTATCTCGAAGATCAATCCCAGCTCTGAAATTCTATGATTCCATGAATGTTGGAGCAGATAAGTGACATAGCAAATCTTATACAGATCTTGGAATGAAAAGGAAGGTTGTCAATATGTATTATGTGTATCAATAGCCAAAGTTCATCTCTGAGGTTGATAAAAGTGAACCCCAAATGCAACAATCAGAAAGAGCAATCTGGGGGAATTCAGTGAGAAGGCAAGCTATTCCCACACACCTCAGGAATCTTGGAGGACATACCTGTGGCAGAGGTAATGATTTATATGTACTAAAAATTTTTTTAAACATTTATTCATTTTTGAGAGACAGAGTGTGAGTGGGGGAGGGGCACTAAGCGATGGAAACACGGAATCTGAAGCAGGCTCCAGCCTCTGAGCTGTCAGCACAGAGCCTGACATGGGGCTTGAACTCACAGCCCGTAAGATCATGACCTGAGCTGAAATCGGAGGCCCAACCAACTGAGCCACCCAGGTGCCCCCTGGATAAAGTATTTGAACTGTGGGAATACTTTTACATCTTCAGCATAGTCCTGTGGAGTACTTAACATTGTTTATATGTCATTTGTCCATTCTTTGGTGAAAATATAGCTGTTTGTGTATTCAGCTCTGGCTTTCTTCTCCACCCTCAGCCCTTCAGCAGCTTCTGGATGTTAAATATTATCTCTTCATGTGAGTTGTACCAGAAGGAAGAGTCATCTGTTACTCTCTTACTTCCTAATGAGCCCCTCAAACTGGTTTGCAGGGAAGCTATGGATTTTTTCTTTTCAGAGGACTGATCAGTTCAGATCTAGCTGCTTGGTCTGTCTTCCCCAGGGCTCAAATTTTATTCTTCCTGTCCACTCTTCCATTGTACCCTCAATTAAAACAAAATAACCAGAAATGATAACAAAAACTAGATAGCATGCTGTGGTGGCAGCACTTTGGTGGATAGGCTAAATATTTCTTTGCTCCCATAGCAACTACTATTGCATGCCCTGTCACTTACCTTTTATGCTCTTTGGAAATGTGAAAGTTATTTTGCATATAAATGCTTAAACCCACCTCAGTTAGTCAAGATACTTTCATCTCCCTCCAAGATTCTTCTTAAAGGGAAAAAAAAGGGACTTTTACGATTTTCTTCAGATACTCTTAGAAATGTAGAATGCAGTATTGATAGATTTCCCCCAAACTTACTAATTTTCATATTCCCTGAGAACAAGGATATTATGACAACCACAATAGAGAAAATTTCCATAAAAATACTTAATCAAAAAGAAAAGGCTTGATGCTTAAAGATACTTCCAATTATCTGGAATATTGACACTAGATAATTGAATGCTCATCCAACAATTCATTAGATGAACGTGTATTCAATGCCTGAAAGTGTTCCACGTGCAGGAGATGTGAAGGGAATGAAGAAGTGTTGCTGCTTTCAAGAAGTTCAGTTAAAATTGCTTGCTTTATATTTCATATAAAACCTAATATTTTACAAAACATTTTCCATATGTAACAACTCATTTTGTCATCAGAACAATCAGCCCTTGTTTCGCCCATCATAGGCTTGAGATGTCTTGTTGCTCACTTTAATTGGCAACCAGGATGTTTTTTTCTTCTCGCTTTGTCATCCTTGCTCCTCTTAGACCTGAGTTTCCTCCTGAGGCGGTCAGAGGCTAAAATGACTTTTCAAACTCTCTGTGAGTGCTCTTAAAATAACAGTGATCTCTACTACATTAGGCATCTGATTCTTGGATTCCTTTCCCACCAAAGCTTCTAGGCCATACTCTCAAAAGTTGATTGCTACTTCATTTTGGCTGTTTTCCCTTTATTCCGTTCCTGATCATTCCTTCCAGGTGGTTTGCTATCTTGTTTCATGGTTTTCACCAAAACACAGGAAGAGAATTTAGGAATTTGGGAATTATCCTGTCCCATGCTTTCACTTTGTAGAGGAGGAAACGGGGGCCCACAGCCATCAGGTGTCATGCCAAAGCCATACAGACAGGTGGGAAAGCTGGCCTTGAACCTGAGAGGCTATGTTCTTTGACCAGATCTCTTTTAAAGACATTGAGCTGTGTTTAAAAGCCCCCTGTCACATGAAATATCCTTCCCAGGATGATGTGCTTCTCTTGTCTACATATAAGTATTTGGTTACTGTTACAACAGAAATCTACCCAGTTTTATAATATTTCACTGATTATATTGTTATGTTTTCAGATTTTCCAAAGTATACCTGTTCACTTAGGAATTACGCTGTCACTGAGTCAATTATTGAACATCTACTATGTGCCAGGCATAATGCAGGCATCAGGAACATAAAAACGGCCAGCTTTGGACCTGATTTTAATTGAAAATATCCTTTGATCTGTGTATGATCATTCAACAATGGATTAATGAGTAACCATATAGTTTTAGTGTAAATAGTCCTGTAAGTGTGAGAAAATTAGTAACAAGAAATGAACTCCAGTAGCTTGTTGATGCAGACATTAAAGCCTTTACCTGAACATTTAGGATTTCGCATGTGCAGAGGATCAAAGAACCTTTATTTAAATGTCACCAAGTGTGGCTTTATTTTTTTAATTCTAAATTCTTTTCCTTAATGTTTATTCATTTTTGAGAGACTGAGAAAGACAGAACATGAGTGGGGGAGGGGCAGAGAGGAAGACACACAATCCAGAAGCAGCTGGAACTGTCAGCACAGAGCCCGACCTGAGGGTCAAACTCACAAACCGCAAGATCACGACCCGAGACTAAGTCGGACGCTTAACCGACTGAGGCACCAAGGCGCCCGCGACCCAGTGTGGTTTTAAAAGTCTCCCAAATTTGCTAGCAAAGTGTCAACAAAGCTTAAGCTCTGACGATCTATTGCTTTTAGTGTTTTCTTTCCTCTCCAGCGGGCTCCACCACCAGGGAGCCGGGGCCTTAGGGGCTCGGGTGCCTGGGGGTCCGCGCATCCCGCTCAGACCCCCGGGGACACACGGCGCCCTACTGGTGGGGTAACCCAGGGGTGACCCAGGCGCAGTCCCTGCCGCAGCCGTCGGCCGCGTCGGGTCTCGCGGCCCCGGGCGCCCGGGCCGACGCTCTCGCGTGGTCCCGGGGGCCAGGGCGGGGCCGGCGCTGTCCTGCACTTCCTGCCACCCCGGGCCACCCCTCCGTGCCTCCCTGCTCCGGGCCATGGCGGCGGTGGCTTGGGGACGGTGCCTCCCTCGGGTGTGGCTCCGCAGGTGGGGCCCCGACTCTCCCCTGAGCTCCGAAAGGCTGGCAGCCGGGGGGACCCCCAGTAACCGACCCTTGCTCTGTGTTGCAGGAGCGCTGGGCCGGGCTGCGGCCGCCACTACCGCGCGGCGCTCTGCACCGAGCTGAAGCAACCCCTGGCCATCGAGGAGGTCGCCTCCCGCCCCGTCCGGCCTCACGAGGTAGGATGGTGACTGGCCTGTCTCCGGGACCCCTGACACCCACTTTCCCTCTTCCTTACGCAGCCACAACACATTCCGCAGGCTTCCGTCCTGGATGGAGTTCCCAAGTGCTCGGCTAGGGGGCGGCCGAGAGACTGGCGCGCAACTCGTCCTGGTAGGGAAGGGCCCTTTCAGGGTTCACAAAAAGGCCACAGTGCTGAAGGAAGATTGACCCCCACAAACTCAAACGTAGGCCTCTTTCTGAAGGCTCCAGAGCTGTTGCCTTAGAAACAGGCAATTATGATTTGCACATGAGTTTTCATGACCACATGCAGGCTATTGGTTTAACACACCTAAACGGACCCCATCAATGGCTTCCTCTTCGGTGTTAGCATTTATTGGTCTGTCCTCCTCTGGTTGTAGTGCAGTAACTTGGGATGGGGTTCGTTTAGGATTGTGAGCATTTCCTGAAATGTGGAAGTCACTTTGGCCCTGCCGGGTGACCACTCTGGTGACACAGTGTCATCTCGAATGGAGAATGAGAATCCCTGACAACTGGAGCAAACAGTGAACCTTCCTGTCAGGGATCCCTGGTGAGAGGCAGAAACGCCACTGCAGCCCAGAATCATCACGAACAGGGACCCTGTTGTGAAGTGGATTATTTGGGTGAAGGTATGATGGCAGCGGTCTGATTCCTCAGATTCGTGTGCTGAAAGAGTTTATTCTTGAATCATCCTCGAATCAAGGTGGAGTGGCTGGAGGACATTCGCGCGCCATACATGTCAACAACTGATGTGTCATGCACACAGTGTGCGCAGGCTGAAGGCTGGGCTCCTTTGTTCTGTTATTTGCCCGGACACTGCCTGGTAAGGAATTAGCTCATGAGAGCTGGGTCTACATGAGTTTACTCACCATTAAATCCTCCTACTCTGGAATGGTGCCTGGCACGGCAGACACTCAAAACATTGTTGAATGAATGCATCTTGTCCATAGAGATGTCTTCTCACCAACATGGCCGCCTCTGCACTAAACTGGAAATGTAAGTGAACTGATAAAAGAATGTCAGAGATTCTGTCTCACAGCTTTCATTTCCTCCTGTTTCTTGGCCCTGTTTTCTAACTTCAACCTGTGTCAAAATCACCTGGGACTTGTTAAAGCAGATTGCTGAGCTTTGTCCCCAGAGTTTCTGATTTCTTAGACTGGGGTTAGGCCTGATCATTTGAATTTCTACGTTCCCAGGTGACAGTAAAACTGGTGGTCCGGGAACCAGACGTGGAGAATCACTCCACTGGCTTCCAAGGTCTGGAAAGAGTGCTGGCCACACTGCTACAGGCCTGCCTCTGCTCTGGCACCATCATGAATCACAGAGGCTGGGGATCTAGAACCAGCCTCCAGGGTGATTGCTGATTCCCAGAACAGCTGGTCAGGTTACCCTTCTGCTTCAGATCCTTTCATGGCTGCCCCCTGCTCCTGCTATGAAGACTAAGATCCTCAGTAAAGACTGTAGACCCTTGGGTGTGTGGTCCCCATCTCTTTCTCTTCTTTGTGCTCTCAGCTCATTGGTTTTTCTTTTGTTCCCATCACAGGGCCTTTGCACATGCCATTGCTTTTGATCACGTCAGGCTTTCCCTCTCCTCTTTAGAATAGTTGACTCTCAGCTGTTCCTAGTTTAAGTGTTACTTACTCAGAGACGTTTTTCCTGACTTCTCCAAAAGGTCAAATCACACCACGATGCACTATCATGGCACCATATAGTTCTCTCTTCAACATTTTTTTGTAGGGGTTGTAAGTTAACACATAAATCACCATAATTATTTGGTTGGTGTCTGTCTTCTCTACCATACTCCTAGTTCCAGCTGGCAAGAACTTTGTCCAGGTTGTCTCATGACTGACACTGGCACTTGGCATATATACTTGGCATATAATAGACATTCAGAAAATATTTTGGTGTAATTGACTGATCTCTGTCTCCACGGATGTGCACCACTCCGCTTTGCTGCTGTGTTTCCCTTGCAGGTCAGAGTGGATGTCCATTTCTGTGGCGTTAATTTTGCTGATATTTTGGTCTGCCGTGGTCAGTATCAGGAAAAGCCTCAACTTCCCTTCACACCTGGTGAGTCGGAAGGGGCCAAGCGACTAGTTGGGAAAGAGGACACAGAGTTTTCAGAACCATGTGCTTCATCTCTGGCATGACCCTGGTGGTGCTTGCTGGTGGCACTGATGCCTTGGATATGCCATCCTCACCACTGATGAAGAAGCTCTGGGGGTGCCTGGGTGGCTCAGTAGATTAATTGTCCAACTTCAGCTCAGGTCATGATCTCGTTTTGTGAGTTTGAGCCCGGCATTAGGCTCTGCGCTGTCAGTGCAGAGCCCGCATGGGATCCTCTGTCCCTATCTCCTTTCTGCCTCTCCAGCGCATGTTCTCTCTCTCTCTCTCTCTCTGTCTCTCCTCTCTCCCTCTCTCTCTCTCCCTCTCCCCCCCCCCCTCTCTCTCTCTCAAAAAGAGGGGCACCTGGGTGGCTCAGTCAGTTGAGAATCCGACCTAGCTCAGGCCATGATCTCACAGTTCGTGGGTTCGAGCCCCGCATTAGGCTCTGTGCTGACCGCTTGGAGCCTGGAGCCTGCTTCGGATTCTGTGTCTCCCTCTTTCTCTGCCCCTCCCCACTCATACTCTGTCTCTCTCTGCCTCTCAAAATAAATAAACTTAAAAAAATATTAAAAAGGAGCTCTCGATAGTAAGCTCCTTGAGGGAATGACTGTATTGCCCCAGTTCTATCCCTCTTCTTAGCCTTGTGCTTGGCTCATTGTAGATGCTCAATAAAAATGTTAAAAATGAGGACATGAACAAAGGAAGTTTTACATATCATGTCCACCAGAATTCTGGTCAGAATCCTCTCTGGCCCTCGTCATTCCCTTTCATTCCTTGTTAGTGCCTCAGTTTTGTTTTTTCACTGAAGGATCGTAAACATCTGTTTGCAGCTAAAGCTCTCAGTCCTCACAAACACATTCCTACAGAAATCTAATATCAAAGGATCAGAAATAAGAAAAAGTTTATACATTTCTAGCAGTCCACTGTCTGATTTTAATTATGCCCAATCTGATTACATTTAGATCCTGAGTATGTGGACAGATGACTGCTTTTTGTTGCTGAAATATATTTAAAGACATAGAAGTATAGCTCACTGTATAGAGTACATATATATTTTATACAGACATATACTATTAAGGATACAGTGATTGCAACATAGTTGCTGTGTTTTGGCCTTGGGGTGTTTGGTTGTGTCTCAACATTTGGAACCATTTCCCTCTGTTTGGATTTGCTGACACGCTGGGTGGGGGGGAAATGTCATACTCAATTGAGTTATTCCTCTTGCAGCTCAAGTGGGAAATGTGTGATCATTAAATTCAGAAGTTTTGGAGGTGAAAGAGGAAAGAGCAGACTACATCAGTTCATCCAAATTGAGCCAAATGCTTATGAATAAATATAGTTTATGGCCTCATAGTCTTTAAGAGGAGACCGGGAGACAGATAAATACACCCTGATGAGCATTATAAGTGCTGTGCTCTAGGGAGCCCAAGGCCCCAGTGAGCAGGATCAAAAGCATTTGTGTACTTAGAGGCACCTGGGTGGCTCAGACGGTTAGGCATCTGACCTCAGCTTGCGTCATGATCTCAGGGTTCATGGGTTCCAGCCCTGTGTCAGGCTTTGTGCTGACAGCTCAGAGCCTGGAGACTGCTTCAGAGTCTGTCTCCCTCTCTCTCTCTCTGCCCCTCCCCCACTCACACTCTGTCTCTGCCTCTCAAAAAATGAATAAGTGTTTAAAAAAAATTTTTTTTAAAGTGCTTGTGTACCCGTGATTCTCTATTCTTTTGCCCATTCTTAAAATTTTCGTGTCCCGGTAAGAATAGGACAGCCATGGCTTTTCAGGTTGTGTTCGTGAAATCTGAAGTCCACTTTCCTGTGTCTCAGGTATGAAGCTCTTCTCCTGTACCCTGGCGAGTGGGGGAATCACTTAAGCCCTCTAAACTCTAGAAAGCTGATAGGATGGCCTGCGAATCACACTTTTCTCATCTCCATGGTGCCGGGCTTTATAGATAACCTAGTGTTTAAACAATTTTTTAGGAATGGAGTTTTCGGGGACGGTATTGGAGACAGGCGCAGCTGTGAGCACAATGAAAGAGGTAAATAAGTTGAAATCCAGGGACTCGATGTGTACGTCGCCATGAGAAACGGGCTAACCTCACTTGCAGCCGAAGGGTCTTGCTTCCCTTGGCCTTTGCCGACAGACACCAAAGGGAAGCCGAGATGGAGGGGGAAGCAGCTAATTCTGAACTAGAGGCAGGAAGCCAGGGGAAGTTCCTGGCTTCGTAAAACCTTTTATTACTAAAGAGGGCAGCACCTCAGGCTTCAGTTACTGAGAAAGAGAATTCTTAAGTTTCGGCCTCTTGGCTGGGGAGGCGGGGGGGGAATTAACCCTGGGATTCTAATTCCTCTCAGCTTTTTCCTTCCTCTGTCCTGTCATTGTCCAAAATTGCTCCTATTGTCTTGGCATCCTGGTGGGGACACTGAGGAGATGGCTGATTTATTTACTAAACATCAATTCTGAATAAATGATTAAGGCAAATCTGTATCTTACAGGGTCAGAGAGAAAGATTTCCCTTCTTGTTTTGGCTCGTTTGGGAAGAGGTAAATGGCAAGGCCATGCATCTGAACATAGCCATAATGGTATTTTCTCTTCAGGGAGATCGAGTTATTGGCGTGAGTGGCTTTAATGGTATGGCAGAAGAATGCATCATTGATCAAAAGGTATCCCCACCTTGCATTATTCATGTTTGGAGATTTTTTTCTTTCTTTTTAACTTCCACCCAGCTCTCATTTCTTGTTACCCTTCTTTTCCCCCTTCTTTGTTTCTCAGCCAAGCACTTCTTGCTTTCAAATGCTAACCCCATTTTCTGCATTGGTGTGACAGCCCTTGCACACAGCTTTGTTGTGTGGAGTGGTGATGAAGAAGGGCATTTTGTTTTCTGAGTCTTGGAGCAACGAGCTGGCTGTCCAATTGGACCATAGGTAGTTTTGGTAGAAAAACTGGTTTGAGGCATTGAGCTGGATACAATAGGTTTCTCCCCTACTTGAAGCTTGTGAAAGAGATAGTCCTGGGAAAGGAGCCAGCCAGGGTGGTGTGGTAAGATTGTACAGGATGTGAATGGTGGCCCCTAGTGGTGAACAGCATGCACTTTTTTCCATAGCTTTATTGAGGTAAAATTTGCACTGAACCTTCCAGTTCATCTCATTATAGCGCAGTTCCTTCCATTCTTTGAAGGCTGGTTCCTTCCTGAGCCAGATGCCAGCCTTAGGATCTTGGAAGGCCCATACACCCATGTTCTGAACACAGCCTGCTTGGTTTTAACTTCTCCACTGGGCTTGGTTTCTTCACAAATCAGCCACTCAACGAGATCATATTTACTGAGCAGTCTCTATGAACAGGTACATGTGCCTCATCCCTAATTTGCTGTTATCTCTTTTTATAGACACTGTGGCAGATTCCAGAAAGGGTCCCCCTCCGAGAAGCTGCCACCCTCCCTGTATCTTACGTCACTGCTATTTTGGCCCTGGAGCATCGGGCACGTACTCGGCCTGGGTAAGAGACTATGTTGACAAGAGAGAGCTAGGTGGTATCTCTTGATGATATTAGAAGTGCCCACCAAGGCCTTGCCCCTTCCTCTCCGCTCTCTGACCTTTAATTCGGCTCATGTTCAGTCTGTGTGGGGAAGGGCCAGAGGAAGGTAGGGACCCGAGATAGGGGTCTGTTGATGGTGGGGATATCTTTTTGTCTGAGAAATCTCTCTCTCAAACCTGGCTGCTCTGGAGATCACCTCCTGGAAAACCTTAAATTTTAGAGAGCTGATTTATGTAAACTCGCTTCAGTCTGGTTGTAGTGGAGTCCTGTGTTATTTGTTTCTGTGAGCCTTGGGTGTGTGTGCCTAACTGGGGTATTTAAAACTCAAAGGTGCAGAATTTTCCCATTTTACCTGAAATAATATGCCTCTTACCCTTTTTAGAGAGCCTGAGAATTGAATTGAGCAGTGGCCATTGCACAATCACCACCTTCTCAAATGCAGCAACGTTTAATGGGAGAATGATTTTAGGGCAGAATTTCCAAGCAGAAATCTATAGAGAGATTAAGGAATATTTTTCCTGGGAAGGCTTTCACTGGACCAAATTTGCGCGGATCAAGCAGTCACACACATAACCCAGCTCTAAAGTCTGGAGAGTGGGTGTCCATGAAGGGTTGAGTGAAATGGTTTCAAAGGTCTCTTCTTGCTTTAAGATGTTCATGAAATCATACGACTGCATGATTTTTGAAGCTTTCTGAAGTAATATTCATCTTTCTCTGGCAGAGAAACCGTTTTAGTGACAGCAGCAGCTGGAGCCACGGGCCTTGCAGTGATAGATGTGGCAACAAATGTTCTTCAGGCTAAGGTATTTGCATGTTAGGGTCTCCATTAAAAGAAAAAATCAGGGGCGCCTGGGTGGCTCAGTCAGGTGAGCGTCCGACTTCGGCTCAGGTCATGATCTCATAGTCTGTGGGTTCGAGCCCTGTGTCGGGCTCTGTGCTGACAGCTCAGAGCTTGGAGCTTGCTTCGGATTCTGTGTCTTTCTCTCTCTCTGACCCTCCCCTGCTCACTTTCTGTCTCTGTCTCTGTCTCTCAAAATTAAAAAAAAAAATAAATATAGACATAAAATAAAAAAAGAAAAAACCATTCCTGGGGTGCCTGGGTGGCTCAGGCAGTTAAGCGTCCAACTTCCACTCAGGTCATGATCTTGCAGTTTGTGAGTTCGAGCCCCGAGTCAGGCTCTGTGCTGACATCTCAAAGCCTGGAGCCTGCTTCAGATTCTGTCTCCCTCTCTCTCTGTCGCTCTCCCGCTTGCACTCTCTCTCTCAGGAAATGAATAAACCATTTAAAAAAATCATTCCTCCATTTTTCAAACCCAGAATATATTCATTCGTTCATTCACGGATATCATGCATGAGGCACTGGGGAGATGAAGTAACCCAGATTAGGCTCCGACCACCTGTTTGCCTGCAGGCTGGTGAGGGGACCTCGGAGTACATCCCTCATCCTTCTAGTTACTGGAACTGGCAAGGGCCAACTTGCCTCATGGCTTCTGCAGATTCCGTTCCCTTTACCTTTAATGCTCTTCTGAATTGTTTCCCCCCCACTCTTCAACTTTAAACTCAGATGTCATATTTTCAGGGAAGTATTCTTTGCACCTCAGGAGATGGTAATCTCTCCCCACCTCCCAGCCCCCGGCTGTTTGTATATGGTCTCATAGCATCCTGTATGGATTAGTGCCTCCTTCCTACTTGATTTTCATCCCCATGAAGGCAGGAGTAATGTCTTTTTGGCTCAGTATTATAGTTATAGCACCTGACATGGTACCTAGACCATAGTTTGCACTCAATAACTATTTCTTATATTTAATTTTTTTTGAGAGACTCAAGTGACCACATGAGTGCACATGGGAGCATCAGAGAGAGAGAGAGAGAGAGAGAGAGAGAGAGAGAGAGAGGGAATCTTAAGCAGGCTTTATGCTTAGCACAGAGCCTGACACAAGACTTGATCTTATCACCTTGAGATCAAGACCTAAGCTGAAATCAAGAGTCAGCCACTTAACCAACTGAGCCACCCAGGTGTCCCCAATAACTATTTTTTGAATGAAAGAATAAAGGAAAGAAAGACCCAGGTCTCTGTAGGGGTATCACTCTGAGGGTGTGGGTTTAAGATAAGGAGGATTTCGTGGAGACAGTAGACATTGAAGCTGACTTTTGAAGGACTGGTAGCAGTTGAATGGAGGAGGAAGGGAAGGGAAGGCCATTTGAGTGGTGGAAGGGCGTTATCAGAGGACAGAGACCTGGCATGTTGCATGGTGCATTCAGGGAATCGTCAGTAGCATCTGTGAAGCAAAGGGTCAGTGTATGGAGGGGTGGAAGTCAACTCCCGGGAGCTGGGCAGAGACAAGGTCATACGCCCTGAAGAATTTGAACATTTGTTGAAAACCATCGAGAGCTTCCAGTTGGGACTTTAAACTGGAAGGACCACGGTATTTGCATCTTGCAAAGTTCATTCTGGTAGCGGGGGTTGTGAGGGATGCAGCGAGGTCAGTGGTGGTCTGGAGGCAGTAGAGCAGCTTCTTGGGGTGATTCAAGCCACAGGTGACGATGCTTGAACGGAGGCACTGGAAGCAATGAGTTGAGAGATACTGAAGTAGAAAAGAATAGAGGGAGGTGGATGCCGGGAGAACATTCCCTAATATAGCTGAGGGAACAAGGACTTTGAAATTAGTCCGACCTAGGTTCCAAATCCAACTCTGCCCCTCGCTTAATGGCTTCAGTTTCCTCATCGGTGAAATAAAGCTTCCCCCATGGGGTCGTGGTGGGGATATCGAAATGACACGTGCAGTGCGCCTATCAGAGGGCATGGTGTGTTGGCTAGAATCTCTTAAAAAGGAATCTGGTTATTATTAGATGCTGAGTGGGAAGGAGCAAACTAGGTTAACTTGTGGATTTGCCATTTATTGCAGTTGAGAACACAGGAGGAAATGGTGAGCTCAGGTCTGGAAGCCTTAAGTGTGGGTTTCTGTGGAGCGTGCACTTGGGGTATCCAGACGGCACCGAGATACACAGGTTTGGAGATAATTGGATTGCTCTGAAATTCCTTCAGGCGGCCCCTCTCTTTTCTCGTGTTAAGTTCTTTTGGGGAAGGAGATGTGAGTTCTGAAAACAATCTTATTTACCGGAGGCTCTCCGTGGAATATTAACACGTTTCTTGTCAAAGCAAGGGCCTTTAGCACCTCTCAGTGGGGAGACCAAAATTAGTCTCATTGTCTAGAACCACTGACTATTTAACATTTCTTGGAAGATAAAATTACACCATTTATTTTAAGTCATTAGAGGAGGTTAAGTAGAGAGAAAAATTCACTTTGATTCAGATATTAACATTAACCCAAGCTGTATTTTCTTTAGCAGCCATACCTGTTTTAAGCAAAACGAAAACAACAACAACATAACAAAAATAACTTTAAAAATGTCATCAGGCCCCCTATTTGTCACAGGTTGTTTTGAGAACACTTCCCATTCACAGCATTTCACGTTGCTTTCAAAGTGCCAGCACACCAATTATCTTACCTTGGATCCTAGCAAACCCCTGGGAGATGGGTAATGTGTTTATTACCCCCATTTCACAGATAAAGAAAGTGAGCCACCAGGGAGACCCATGATTCATACCAGGCCTCTCCAGCACCTTGTGAGAATCGAGATTGGCCTGGAGTCCCAGACTCTAGGCTGGTGTCAGCCCTCTGTGGCACTGTGTGTCAGTGAATTTGCAGCTACTTGAGAGTTCCACTGGGGAGTGTTTGAGTGTAGCTTTCAGTTTCGAATAGTCTTTCAAGGTGGGTTTGAAATCTTTCAAGGGCATTGATGTCATTGTGCATTTGAATGCAAGTTCTGAATGTCACCTTGGGCCAAACTGCTCAGGCTGGTGGTGCTGTCCAGTGATATGGCACTTTTAATTAATTAATGTTTTTTATTTATTTTTGAGAGACTGAGAGACAGCGTGAGCAGAGGAGGGTCAGAGACAGAGGGATACACAGAATCTGAAAACAAGTTCCAGGCTCTGAGCTAGCTGTCAGCGCAGAGCCTGATGCACGGCTTGAACCCATGAACCATGAGATCATGACCTGAGCCAAAACCGGATGCTCAACCGACTGAGCCACCCAGACACCCAAGTGATCTGGCACTTCTAGACAGTACTTAGGCCCATGGCCATCTTTGCCAGGTTTTCAGCATGGCTTTCTCCCAGAGTGGTGGAGCGGAAAATCATGGACTTTGGAGGCAAGGCAACACTCCAAAGTTGTTCCAGGACTTACTACCTGGGTCATCCTGCATTAATTTACTCGACCTCTAGATCTGTGTCTCCATCTATAGAATGGGAGGAATTACACCTCCCCCATCATGTTCTTATGAGGTTTAAATAGAACAAATGATTGTGTATGTGTTACAATAGACTCAATGTATTTTTAACACTCTGTTTTCCAAGTGCTTTATGTACAGTATGCCATTTGATTTAAAATACATCTTGTTTTATGGATGGGGTAAGCTTAGGGAAGCTGGAGGACAGAAGAGCGGTTAACAGCATGAACTCTGGAGATGGACTACCTGAGGCTGGATCCCAGGTCTGCCTCCCCAACTGTGTGACCTTGGGCAAGTTACTTAACTTCTCTTGCCTCAGTTTAGCTCTAAAATGGGGATGCTAATAGCGTGTATATCATTGGTCTAATAAGATTAAGTGAGTTATTAATATATATAAAGCATTTAGGATACTACCTGGCACATAGTAACATTAGGTAAATCTTATTTCTTACTAAGTAATTTGTCTTAGGTAACACTGCTAGTTAGTAGCAGAGTCAGGATTTGAATTCAAATCTTTCCAACTTTCAGATCTTTCCACCAAGTCATGTTTTACCCTCTGGGTAACCTTTCCGGATCTAGATCTAGATCGGATACCTGTCATCTGCTCTTCTACAGCTGTCTGTACTGCCTACCACCACACTGCTGTATCCTGCTATCTTGACTCTGAGCTTGGGTATCATTATTACTTGACTCGTAGTAGGTACTCAGTAAGTGGTGGTTTAATTCATATTTGGAGAAGAGCTTTCAGACTTTCTTTTCTTTTCTTTTTTTTAAGTTTATTTATTTATTTTGAGATAGAGAGACAGAACATGCAAGGGTGGAGTGGAGAGAGAGGGAGGGAGAGAGAGAGAGAGAGAGAATCCCAAGTGGGCTCTGCACTGTCAGCATGAGCCCACTATGGGGCTCCAACTCATGCATTAACCATGAGATCATGACCTGAGCTGAAATCAAGAGTTGGACGCTTAACCCACTGAGCCGCCCAGGTGCCCCATTGGAGAAGATTTTCTGAGTGTCTCCTGAACCATCTCCTAGCCAGACTCACTGGAGTTCCAGGATTCCTGGAAATGTGGATCCCATGGCCAGTGGAGTGGGGGAGGCATGGTGGGGCCAGTGTGATGGTGCTGTGTGTTGGCCCTGACGTGTGGGATTGAGGCGGATGCTAGGGTAGTGAGGTGAAGTTGGTTTCCTTGGTCAGCACTCTCTGTGGTGGAGGCTGGGTGGGTGGGTTGAGTCTTTTTTGATACATATTCTGGATCATCAGAAGCTTTGTATTCTTTCTGCAGGTAATAGCTGCAGCTGGAAGTGAGGAGAAGTGCAGGCTGGCGATGCAGAGAGGCGCGCAGTCCATCGTGAACTATAGTCAGGGCAGCCTGAAGGAGGCAGTGAGGAAGCTGGTGGGCAGTGGTGGGGTGAACGTGGTCATTGACACCGTGGGAGGAGATGTCTTCCTGGAGGCACTGCGCAGGTGCGTGTGGTGGCCTTCCCAGAGGGAGCTGGACCTGGGGATCTGCTGAAACCTTCCTAGACCCATCTTCCTTCTGGCCTTGCTTCTCTTCCATTTTTGCTGCTCACTTTTCCTAGGGGCATTGCCATCCACGAGAACATCTGAGTGGGAGGGTGAAAAGGAATAGAAGCAGAGGGAAAATCAGGAAATGCTTAAATATAGAAAAACAAGATATCCAGCTGGAAAATATCCAAAACATGACTGCAGACTCTCTAGTTGGCAATATCGAATGCTTTAGAAATTATGCATGTGTTAAACTCAGCTGTGCCGGCCCCCATTAGCTACTTTATATACATAGTGTGGGTAATTCTTGAGATCATCATTCAGATGTTAGGATGACTCAGGTGGCTGTTCCCTGGTTTTCCGTGCACCCAAGTACCCAAGGCCCTTTTGATCTCACTGGTCTCAGAAGCAGCCAGCAGTATAGGTGTCTCCTTGACTTGTTTCATTAAAAAAAAAAATTAAGTTAAAGAGGAACTGTTGTTCTCACATCAATTTTCATTGTTTTTATTTTTTAAATGTTTATTTAGTTTTGAGAGAGAGACAGAGAAAGAACGTGCATAGGGGAGGGGCAGAGAGAGAGAGGGAGACAGAATCCGAAGCAGGCTCTAGGCTCTGAGCTGTCAGCCTAGAGTCCAAAGTGGGGTTTGAACCCATGAACCATGAGATCATGACCTGAGCTGAAGTTGGATGCTTAACCGACTGAGCCACCCAGGTACCCCTGGTTTATCTCATTTTATTTTATTTATTTATTTAATTAAAAAAATTTTTAATGTTTTATTTATTTTTGAGAAAGAGACACACAGCATGATCAGGGGAGGGTCAGAGAGAGAGGGAGACACAGAATCTGAAGACAGGCTGCAGGCTCTGAGCTAGCTGTCAGCACAGAGCCCGACGCGGGGCTTGAACCCACAAACCACATGATCATGACCTGAGCTGAAGTCGGCCACATAACCAACTGAACCACCCAGGAGCTTCTGGTTTATCTTATTTTCAAGTTGAGGAAACAGAAGCAGAGAGACCACCTTCCCCACAGAAGGGACCCAGTTGATTCTGTGGCCTCTGAGAGTCACTGCACTGTGCTGAGCACTGTGCTGGCAGAAGCAAAGGAGCACTGTGGTGACTCAAAGGAGAGCCGGGACCAAGAGCTCCTAACTCTTACCTTTCTCTTGCCTTCTAGCTAATGGGTTAAAGTGTTGTGACAATGGCTTCTCATTTCCCTCTAACAAAGAAAAGTAAAAAGTAAAAGCCAAACACATATACATACATTTTAGATCAAAGATGTTTATAAAATGCCCATAACTTAAAGGGGTCCTAAGACAAGTTTTTTTGTAAAGCAAACGATGTTCCATTAAAGTACCTATCTTCTTATTCCTGCTTTTAAGTGCGAAATCTTAAAATTGAGTTTTTTAAAACTTACTTATTTTTGTTTGAGAGAAAACAAGCAAGCATGCAGGGGAGGGGTAGAGAGGGAGGGAGAGAGAGAATCCCCAGAAGGTTCTGTGTTGACAGAGCCCCTAAACCATGAGATCATGACCTGACCCTTTCGAAATCAAGAGTCAGACGCTTAACTGACTGAGCCACCCAGATATCCCTGAGTTGTCTTGAAGTATAGCATATGGAATGTTTCCTTCTACAAAGTAGATGAGTAGATAGCCCTAATTCTTTTTGAATTTTTTAATGTTTTTTATTTTATTTTTGAGAGCTAGAGAGACAGAACACGAGCATGGGAGGGACAGAAAGAGAGGGAAAAACAGAATCAGAAGCAGACTCCAGGCTCTGAGCTGTCAGCACAGAGCCCAACATGAGGCTCAGACCCAGGAACTGTGAGATCATGACCCAAGATGAAGTCAGACACTCAACCGACTGAGCCACCTATGCGCCCCCATAGCCTTAATTCTAAAATGGGTCCCCTTATAAAACTGGCTCATTCCTCTGGCCCCCTACTGTCTTGTTTATGACTTATTTTTATGGCTCCTACTGAAGAATCCAAAGTGATACAGGGCGGGTCACCTCTGCCAGTTTATAAGGTCTAGAGGAATTCCTACCTGGGGGTTTAATGAATGTTGCTTTTTTAAGTTGTGGTAAAATGTCCATAATTTAATACTTACCATTTTAAATATTTGTAAATGTACAATTCAGTGACATTAAGCATGCTCACAACATTGTGTAACTGTCCCAAACTAATACTCTATGACTGTTAAATAATAACTGCCCCTTTCCTCCTCCCCCACCTCCCTGATAACTTCTCCTTTTCATCTCTACGAATTAATGTAGATTGCTTTTTCTCATTCTGTGCTTTTTACTGTGGCTAAAAAAATGCATAACATAAAATTTGCTATATTAACTATTTTTTATATTAACCATTTTTAAGTATATAGTTCCGTAGTGCAAAGTATATTTATATTGTTGCAGGATTAGATCGCCACAATTTTTTCATCTTGCAAATCTAAAAATTCTTTACCCATTAAACAACAATTCCTGTTTCTCCCTCCACCCAGCCCCTGGTAACCACCACTTTATTTTCTGTTTTTATGACTTTGACTACTTTAGATCCCTCAAAATAGTAGAATCGTACGGTATTTGTCTTTTTGTAACTCGCTGATCTCATTTAGCATCATGTCCTCAAGGTTCATCCATGACATAGCATGTGACAGGATTTCCTTCCTTTTTAAAGCTGAATAATATTCTGTTGTATGTATGTAACACATTTTGTTTATCCATCTATCAGTTCATGGACATTTGGGTTGCTTCTACCTCTTGGCTATTGGAGATAGTGCTGCTGTGAACGTGGGAGTGAAACTGTCTCTTCAAGATCCTATTTTCAGGGGCATCTGGGTGGCTCAGTCAGTTAAATGTTCAACTTCAGTTCAGGTCATGATCTCAGGTTTTGTGAGTTCAAGCCCCGTTTCAGGCTCTGTGCTGACAGCTCAGAGCTTAGAGCCTGCTTCGGATTCTGTATGTCCCTCTCCCTGTCTCTCCCCCACTTGGGCTCGCTCTCTCTCTAGTAAATAAATAAACTTTAAAAAATTGTTTAAGCAAAAGGCCCTGTTTTCAGTTATTTTGGATAGAGACCCAGCGTGGCATTGCCAGATTATATGGCAGTGCTACTTTTAATTTCCTGAGGAACCTCCCTACTGTTTGCCACTTGACCCACTGTACATTCCCACCCATAGCACCTGAGGGCTCCAGTTTTCTCTGCAGCTTTGCTAACACTTGTTATTCCCTGTTGTTGTGTTTTTTATAGTAGGCATTCCAATGAGTGTGAATATACATTGCTTTGTATAGTTTCTTTTCCTTCTCTTTTCTTCCCTCAGCCTGGCCTGGGAAGGCAGGATTGTGGTGGTGGGTTTTGCTGGAGGGACCATTGCTTCCATGCCAGCCAACCTTCTGCTCCTGAAGAATGTCTCTGCCATGGGGCTGTACTGGGGCCGATACAAAGAGCAGGATTTTCCCGTCTTCTCCAGAATCCTGTCGTCTGCTCTTCAGTACTGCCAGCAACGGCGCATCCAGCCACACATCGGAGCGGTTTTTAAGCTGGAGGAGGTGAGGTGCTCTGAAGGGATGTGGTGCGGCTAACGCCAGGATGTAATCTGTGTGAAGCGACTGGGTAGTTTCTCTCTGGATCCCATAAATCCTCCTTGTACAGAATGAAAAGGTAAAAATGCAACGCAGAATCCTGGGGTCCCATGGGCTGCAGGGTCCCAGGACTTCTCCATCTTCTGGGTTGTACGGCCGTAGCCTCAGGCCTAGTGAGCCACAGGAAACTGAATTTGCACAGGCCGTGACGAAGCTGGATACTGAGACTCTGTGTATGTCATGAGTTTCTTAAACAGGGGGAAGGTGATGCTGCTTTAGAAAATAATTTACCGGTGTTTAAGTGAACTCTGAACTCCACAACATACAAGTCTAAGAAGGAAGCATTTAACTTGACCTTTGATTTTAGAACAGGCACTTTAAAGTACAAATGGATGATCTAAGCTGAGGTTCTGTGAACAAAACACTATATCATGCCCAGCATCATAAGACTGTAATTCACCCATTAGTCACTGCAGTTAATTTTGTAATTTGGTTGGCTGTTCACTCCCTTTTTTCACCCTTTTTCATTCCCTGTCAGTCCCATTAATGCGGCATAAACTTCCTCCCCTATAATTGTGTGCATGGATATATGCATATGCAATGTAGTTGTAAATGTGAGTCTGTTAGGCATTCACTGTGAATTCACTGTGAAGCCTTTTTTTTTTCTTAATTTGGTTCAAAAAGCTGTTTTGGTAACTTGAGTCAGCCATCCATGGGGGCAACATTTTGTTCCTATGCGGATTAGTTGAGCCCAAGCTGTCACTGCCAGGCTTATTTGCTCACTAGCCTTCCACTTTTGGGTTTGTTTTTTTTCCCTATGGTAGGGCATATTCTTCTCAAACATGGTTTACTTTCTTCTTCTCCTTTCTGGTATGTCAGTCAAGAAGGTAGCATTTATTTGGTGGTAAAAAGAGAACCTGACTGGCCATGGGAAGACTGGTTGGATTCTATTTCCACCTTTGCCCTCTCCAGTTGCTCCTTTGTGGATGTCTCCTCTCCTTTCTGGCCTCCCGTCTCCGCGCCTCTATAGCAGGTTATGTATTTCAGGGGCTCTGGTGTGTGGGGGTGGACAGGTGACAGGAGCTGCCTGGGCTCCGGGACCTCCTCTCTGTTGGGGTCTGAGAAGCTGCACAGTTTTACCTTTCTGTTCATCTGTTTCTTCTGTGAAAAGCTTTCACGGCTTAAAAAACTTGAAAACCACCAGCTTCCAGAATCTCTGAGTCCCCTTCCGTCTTGTGACTTTTATCGTGTGTCTGCGAACTGAGGTTTGCTTTATAGCCAAGGCTCCTGTATGCCTGTTGATGGAGGAGAAGGACAATTAGGACAGGCATGGAGACACTTGCTACTTTGAACCATCTCTTCTCTCCATTGACGTGTTCTATAGTGCTGTTCGGGCGTGGGGGGATAGCCAGAGTTGGAACATTGTTTTAATCACTCATACTGAAGTTCTCTGTTTTCTCTTTCTTTTCTTACAAAAATTTTTAAATGTGTATTTATTTTTTTGAGAGAGACAGAGTGTGAGCAGGGGAGGACAGAGGAGGGAGAGAGGGAAACACAGAATCCAAAGCAGGCTCCAGGTTTTGAGCTGTCAGCACAGATACTGATGTGGGGCTCGAACCCATGAACCATGAAATCATGACCTGAGCTGAAGTCGGGAGCTCAACTGACTGAGCCACCCAGATGCCCCTCTGTTCTCTTTTTTTTAAAGTTGACTTGTTTATTTTGAGAAAGATAGAGAGTAAGCAGGGGAGGAGCAGCGATAGGGGGAGAGAGAGAGAGCGAGAGGGAGAGGGAGAGAGAGGGAGAGAGAGGGAGAGAGAGCGCAGAGCCTGATTTGGGGTTCTGGAAACTGGTGGTTGAGATCATGACCTAAGCTGAAACCAAGAATCAGACACTTAGCTGACTGAGCCACCCATGTGCTTAAAGTTCTCTCTTCTCTTAAACGCAAATGAACTATCTAATTACTAACCTCCTGTCAGCTTGGCCTTCTTTCCAATGAGGGCTCCGCATGTAGGGTTCTGGTTCTTCCCACACTGCTGACTTCCAGCTATCACAGGGCTGACCCTCTGAGACGCTTCTCCCTAACAATTTCAAACATTTCATTCACATGCCATCCCTTTACTATGTCTTCTCTCTCAGTCTCCCTCTTTTTCAATATGCAAACCACGTAGAGGAATTGTAATAATAATGGCAGCTCCCATATGTGAGGTGTGTACTATGGGTCAGGAACTGTGCTAAGCACTTTTACATGCATTTTCTCATTTCATCTTTGTGACACTCCCATGATGTGTGAACCATTTTTATCGATGAAGAAATCAAGACTTGTAGGGGTTAAGAAACCTATTATGTAATAAGTGACAGACCTGGAATCCAGCTCAGGTTGGTCTGAAGCCAGATTCTGGGCTCCTTATGACTAGGACAGATGCTTTCCTCATACAAATCAGGAAGTTGCTTCTTCGAAAACTTATTCTAGAGAATGAAGTTTGTCCATCTATCAGAGAATTATTTATGTGAAAGAGCCATTGTACAGTTAAAACAACCAGGAATCTGGAACTTTCCCAGGCAGATCCAGAATTTATAGATTTTGGGTTTTTTAAATTAAATTAAATTAATTTTATTTTATTAATTTATTTTGAGAGAGAGAGAAAGAGCATGAGTGGGAGAAGGGCAGAGAGAGGGAGAGAGAGAATCCTAAGCAAGCTCTGTGTTGTCAGCACAGAGCCTGATGCAGAGCTTGATCCCACAAACCGTGAGAACATTATCTGAGCTGAAACCAAGAGTCAGACATTGAACCAACTGAGCCACCCAGGAGCCCAGATTTTATTCTTTTAAAATGAAGATGATTAAATGAATATATATAGTTAATTTCACTTAACTGTAAAGCATGGGTAATATTTTTCATGTAAATCAGTTAATATCTTAGAAAAAAATTATTTATCAAGACCTGTCTGGGTTTGGAAAATGACTAGTGTACATATATATACAAGTGTAGACATATAATATCAGAGATATAGTGCTTCCTAGTTCATGTTTTCTTTTGAATATGTAGACTTACAGATTTGACCTTGATAGATATTAATATGAACACAGACTTTGTACCATAGTCTTTTTTAAAAATATTAAAAAAATATTTTTTTATTTTTGAGAGAGAGAGTGTGTGTGATTGGGGGTGGGGCAGAGAGGAGACACAGAATCTGAAGCAGGCTCCAGGCTCTGATCTGTCCGCACAGAGTCCGACGCGGGGCTCGAACTCACGAACTGTGAGATCGTGACCTGAGCTGGTTAGTTGCTTAACCAACTGAGCCACCCAGTCGCCCCACAGGGTATGAACTTCTATAGCACTCTATGCTTTTTGTTCATCTGCTTGTAATTATTTGATGCTTGTCATTCCTATAGACCATAAACTCCACGTGGGCTTAGGCCATGCATCATTTTCTCTCCAGATGATGGCAGGTACTCATGTATCTGTTGAATGACTGATTGAGAGGAAGAGGCTATCGGATTAGACCATCTGAGTTCAGATCCTGCCCTACCTCTTAACTGGCTATGGGCAAATTACTCACATCTTTGTGCCTTAGTTTCCTCATGTGTAATAGGGGCAGTAATATCGTCTACCTACTAAGGTGGTTGTGAACATTATGTAAGATAACACGTGTAAAAGCACATAGCAAACACTTAATATGTTCTTTAAAGCAAAATACCTACCCATCATAAAATGGTTAGAGTTGAGCTTTTTCAGTTCCCATGAACTGTAACGCATATGTTGACATTTCGTGGGCAGGAATAGAGAGACAGCCTTCAGATTTTGAATTTTAACTAGACTTTATTATTTTCTGAAGGGTTGTGCCAGTGCCATGATGGGCGGGCCATGAATGAGCCCCAGGATCTGTTCAGAGGATGGAGGATGGCCTTGTTTAGATGTGCCAAGTCTGCATTCTGTAGGGAGGTGCTCACACACATCTCAACTAGACACAGCATTTAAACCCCAGAGATCTGAGCTTGATTATTATATAAAGGTGAGGTCACTATATGACTAGATTTGATAAAAATTGTTTACTTGAAGTTTCCGGAGTGTATGTGTGAAATATGTGTGTTTGTTTGTTTACTTGTTTATTTACTTATTTTTTTAAGTAGGCTTTTTACCCAGCAGAGATCTCCAACATGGGGCTGGAACTCATGACCCTGAGATCAAGACTTACCTGAGATCAAGGGTTAGATGCTTAACTAACTGAGCCACCAAGGTGCCCCTATCTGTGGAATATCCTTTTTTTAAAAAAATTTATTTATTTTGAGAGAGAGAGAGAGAGAGAACACACACGTAGTGGAGGGGCAGAGAGAGAGGGAGAGAGAAAGAATCTCGAGCAGACTCCATACCAACAGTGTTGAGTCTGATGTGGGGCTGGAACTCATGAACTGTGAGATCATAACCTGAGCTGAAACCAAGGGTGGACCCTTAACCGACTGAGCCACCCAGGTGCCCCATATCTGTGGAATATTTTTAAACATTAAATTACTCTTTAAGTTTAGATAATATTAATTTGAGTCCACTATTCCAGACCCAGTTTATGGGGTCTTCATATCTGCCAGTGACCTTTGCCTCAGGCCTTGGCCACTGGTCACGTGTGTCTGGTGATGGCTCACACCACTGATCCCTGCTGTCATACAGCCAGACCCTGTCCCTCAGGCCCATCTCCTAACACTTGATAGTTGCAAGCTCTCCTGGCCGGAGGGCTGATCCTAGGCAAGGCCTCCATTTTGCTCTTCAGAGTGGGAGCCGCTGTGGCTCTGGTGAGAGTTCTGATCCCCAGAAATTGGATACAGGGGTCTGGGCATCACAACCTGGAACTTGTGGAGACTTCACTGCATGGGCAGGATTTGACAAATGAAAGACAGGAGACAAAATGCTGCCTTTGTTCCTCCTGATGGACTGTGTCGACATGCAGTGGGGTCCATGTGGCCTTTCTGGAGAGGTTCCCTAGCTGCTTGTCCCCCTGAAACTGTGACCAGTTCAGGATCTGTTAACACATATGTCTTTCTTGATTCTCTTCACCTCTTCCCTCACTCTTGCTTCCTGGGATTGCAGTGAAACAAGGTGTACATTTTGACTAGGCTCTATTTTCTTTTCTTTCCTTTTTTTAAAAGTTTATTTATTTTGAGAGAGAGAGAGAGAGAGAGAGACATCATGAGCGGGGAAGGGGCAGAGAGAGGGAGAGAGAACCTTAAGCAGGCTCTGTGCTGTCAGTGCAGAGCCTGATGCAGGGCTCAAACTTGCAAACTGTGAGATCATGACCTGAGGTAAAATCAAGAGTCAAACACCTAACTGACTGAGCCACCCAGATGCCCCTTGCAAAATGTTTCTGAGGCTTATCCGTATTTTTGCATATGTCAGTAATTTGTTTTGTTTTTTTTTTTAACTGCTGAAGAATGTTTCGTTGTGTGGATGTACCACAACTTATTTTTCATTTATCAACTAATAGTTGTTTGATTATTTTCAGTTTTTGGTGGTTATGAATAGATCTTCTTTAAACATTCATGTATTCATGTACAAGTTTTGGATAAATGTTCTTTCTTTTTAGTTTTAGGACTGAGATTTCTGGGTCCCATGTTTAACTTTTAGAAATTTGCACATTTACTTGGCTTTATTTACAGAGCAGGCTCTTCCTCTCCTCCCAGTTTCCAATAGTGCTTAGATAACATCATTAGATGTTTAAAAAATGTTAAAAGAAATCTATGCCTGGGTGGCTCAGTTGGTTAAGTGGCCGACTTTGGCTCAGGTCATGATCTTGCGGTTCATGGGTTTGAGCCCCGCATGGGGATCTGTGCTGAAGGCTCAGAGCCTGGAGCCTGCTTCGGATTCTGTGTCTTTCTTTCTGCTTCTCCCCCACTCCTGCTCCGTCACTGTCTCTCAAAGTTAAATAAAAACTTTAAGAAAATAAAATAAATCTATACAGAATCCTACAAATGACAGATATTGATGTGCCTCAAAGAAGGGCAAGATTGACTACATCAACAGCTTTCTCTCTTTGCCTTGTTACAAGCACTTCTGGTACTGTCACTACTGCCCAGGTTTTCAAGACACGGCTACTATTATTGTATTCCTACCAAAGCCCATGGCATATGGGTTTTCTATTTTTTGGTATATTCCAGATTAGAAACTGGTGCTCCAGTATGCATTATTTGTTTGAACACTTCAGGATTTTGTTGGTACTGATTTGCTACTGTATTTGTTATATCTAACTTAAAAAATACTTATTTGTTTGTTTATTTTGAGAGAGTGAGAGCACGCATGAGCATGAGCAGGGCAGAGAGAGAGGGAGAGAGAATCCCAAGCAGTCTCTGCTCTGTCAGTGTGGACCCCCAGGTGGGGCTTGAACTCACAAACTGTGCAATCATGACCTGAGCTGAAACCAAAAGCTGGACACTTAACTGTCTGGGCCACCCAGGTGCCCCTCTGTTTAACTTTTAATAAATGACCAACTGTTTATAAGAATGGTTGTGTTACTTTGCATTCCCACCAATAGTACAGGAGAGTCTATTTGTTTGGCATTTTCCAGAACTTCATATTGTCAATTGTTTTCTTTAATGTTGGCCATTCTAGTAAGTGTACAGTGGTATCTAATTGTGGATTTAATTTGCATTGCTCTATTGATCTTGAGTGTGTTTTCATATGCTCATTTATCATTTATCTCTGTTCTGGTAAAACATACCGGATGACTTTTAAAAGAAGATTAAGATGAACTTGTATTAGAACAATGACATGATGAGTATAATGCAACTATGACCATGTATCACTAAGCATTTTTACCTTTTAAAAACAATCCTACTCATAAATAAAAGACATAAAAAATTAAAAAAAAAAAAACAATTCTACTCAGTCCCAGATAGATTCACTCACTCATGAGTTTATTTTCTTCATAAGCAGTCACTGGGTACATTGTAGTATGCCGGTCAAAGACAGACTTTAGGAATTTCTTTGTTCTTTGGGAAGATCTCAGGATGGGGGTATGAGTGGGGGCAAGATCTCACTTCTAAGGAGGTATGAATCAGCATGATATATTTAGGGAACTGTAGCTTACTTTGATTATTCCCTGCTTGATAAGCTAATTAAAAATTCTAAGAGCAGAACCTAAGACAAAAGCAATATCCTCACCCTGCGCCCATATCATTCCTAGTTGCATATCTCCAGAAACAAATTTAATTATGGCTTCACCCACTGCGAGGGAGGGTTCTGGGAACAGCCTGGGTGTCTGTGGAGAGAGCAGGATAGAGGAGCCTCCCTCTCTGTGGGCAGCCTGTAGACTTTGGAGGGGGAAATGTCCCCAGGCATCTGAATTAGCTGTCAAAAGACTCTGGTCTGATGGCATGCACTTTCCTTCTTAGTTTCTCACTCAGCGCCTTATCACATGGATTGAGCATCCAGTCCGGGACACCACTGGCTGCCTTGCCTGTATAGAAACACCAAGGTAGAAAGGGGACAGAGTTGGATTATTTTTAGAAGTAGCTACAATCACAGAAATGGCAAATGGATGTAGAGAAGAGTCCATAAAAACAGAAGGGAAAAGCACAGATGTTCAAAATTATGAGATCTCCAAATCATGGATCAAAAAGTGTATGTTTCCACCAATATTATCTTTTAAAGATTAGTTAGGTAAATACATCCTACAGTTCTATAAGTACATATGTATGCCAAATGAGTGAAAATAAGCTTCAGCACTTAAATGGACAACTTTCTCTGTATGTCAACATTTATCTGTAGGAGCTTCCTCATTTCTCGAGGATGCCGGGTAAAAGAAGTATCACTGTCTCGAATCACGCTTGCTTTCTGAAGTATTTCCTGTCTGTGGGCCGTGACAGATCTCCGGAAACAAACAGCTTCGAGCTGACAGTGAGATACAGCTGTGAGTCGCCTGGAGCTGTACCTCCGAG
This sequence comes from Suricata suricatta, assembly GCF_006229205.1. NCBI lineage: Eukaryota > Metazoa > Chordata > Mammalia > Carnivora > Herpestidae > Suricata > Suricata suricatta. Next base: position 127,707,084 of record NC_043702.1, on the reverse strand, counting down.
TGATCGACAGGGCAGGGATGCATGTTTCAAAACACGTGTCTTAGACCCCTTGCACCTCCTCTGAGCAAGTCTAAATTTACGTGGATTGGAAAGGTCTCTGTAAGGCACAGAGCCCGGCAAGACAGATGTTTTTGAAGCCAGGGATTTTGTGCTTCAGAGAATTGATTTGTTTGTTTGATTGATTTGTTTTTCTGCTTATTTTTTTCTATGCTTTTTGGGAAGGATTACAGTGGGCAGCATTGGCTGTATTCATATTCTTCATTTCAAAGCTCATTTTCTTTTTTCTTTTTTAATTATTTTTTACTTAGTATTTTTTTAAAATGAATATAATTTAGTGTTGAATTGGCTTACAAGGACACCCACTGCTCATCCCAACAATCAAAGCACGTTTTCACTGTTGGACCATCTTCTGCTTTTAGGTGTGTGTATTTCTGGATGTCTGTATTTACTTATTCCCTTTATTCTCATTGCCCACTACCATTCTCCACTCTTTTTTTCCCCTCCTCAGAGTCAGTCTCTAGAATGTGTTCAATACACATGCTTGGGTTTATATTTCCTTGTAAAACATACAATTTTTATGTGTTAATTTATTTTCAGGTTACACAGATACATCACAGCATGAGGTTGTGTGGTAGACCTTATTCTGTTTCTTCATTTTTCACTCAGTGCTGTCTTTTTAAGCCCCACCCATGTTGCTGGTGGTGTATCCGGTTCATTGCTTCCTACTGCTGCGTAGAAGACAGCGGCATGCACCTGCCACCATTTTCAGATCTGCTTCCTATCATGCACTCTGGGCTTGACCTGATTCCCTGCTACCATAGTCAGCATCATAATACACAGTCTCACAGTTGGGACTTGTACAAATGTTGCTTTGGGAGCATTTTCCCAGGAGTCAGGGTATTGGGTCATAGGATGTATGTTTACTTAATTTGACAGCCAACTGCTCTCCAGGATGACTCTGCCAGTTTATGCCCTTCCTGGGGCAGGCGGATTCTTCATTCGCCACCCCATTGATATGTAGCATTGTCCTACTTTCTGATTTTTGCCAAACTGATTATTGTTTTAATTGGCATCTCCCTGATTTCTAATCAATGTAAGCATCTCTTTACAGATTTGGTAAACATTCAGGTTTCCAATTCTTTGAATAGCAATTTAAGCCCTTCATGCAATTTTCTACAGGGCTTCCTGTCTCTTTCTTACTAATTTGCAAAATTTCCTTGTGTAATCTGTAGTTCTCAAATTTTAATGTGCATATGAATCACCTGGGGATCTTGTTAAGATGCAGATTATGATTCAGTAAAGGTAGGAAAGCGCTCAAGATGGTACATTTCTAATAAGCTCCCAGATGATACAGAAGCCTAAAGTCCTTGAACCACCCTGTGAGTAGCAAGGTTCTAGATGCTAATTTGAGACTTTGCAAAAGTCTGTCTCTCCAAATTTGTCATTGCTCTGTCACCTTTGTCTAGATTTAATGCAATCAACCACATCAATATTTTTGCCTTGTGGGTTAGTACTATTTGGGACATGTTTAAAAAGCCCTTTGTCATATCTGGGTCACAGTGATCTTCTCTATTTTTCTCTACTAACTTTGTACTTTTATTTCACACTATTTCATACTTTTATGTATGACTTCTGAAGTCACCTCTGTATTGGGTACAAATTAGATAAGCACTTTTTATTCTTCTACTTTTAGTGAGCTATTTTTCCCAGACCAAATAGTTCATTGTTTCTCCATTGATTTATGCTGCTACCTTCATCTTATTTCAAGTTCCCAGATATACTGTTTTCTCTTCTATTCCCTTGGTTCAGATATCTGTTCCTCTAACAGTATCATGCTGTTGTTGTCTTTATGCTTTAAAGTATGTTTTAATATCTGGAAGGGTCAGTATTGCACCTTTGTTCTTTCTAAACCTCCTAAAGATTCTTTGTGAATTTTTTCCTTTTAAGTGAATTTCAGAATAGATTTGTTTAGTTCCTAAAAAATATCTGACTGAAATTTGGAATGGAGTTGCATTGACTTTATAGGTTAATTTGGGGAGGTACTGATATTTTTACAATGTTGTCTCATTTGTGAATAGAGATATATTGCCGTTTGTTCAGATGTTTCATGTTTTTAAATAGATTTCAAAGTTTTTCTCCACAAAGTTGTGTGGATCATTCTTATTTATGTTAATTATACGTACTTTACAGTTTCTGTTGCCTTTGAGAACACTAGTTTATTTCTGTTATATTTCCTAGTTGATTATTTTTAATATAGATGTTGGTAATTTTTGTTAGCTGATTTCATATCTCACAACCTGCTGGCCTTTTTTATTTGCTTGTCTGTTGCTTTGATTAGCTTTTCTATGTAGATTATTACATTGTATGCAAATAATGACACTTTTATTTTCTTCCATTCTTTGCTTTTTTCAGTTTAATTTTTTGCACTTATTATTTATTTTATTAAAAATCAGTAGACTTTACTTACTTTTCCAGCAGTTTTAGGCTTACAGAAAAATTCAACAGAATGTATATAGTATTCATATATATTTCTTCTCCCACCACCCAGTGTCCACTAGTAGTAACATATTGCATTGGTGTGGTACATTTGCTACAATTGATAAACCAGTGTTGATACGTTATTATTAACTGAAGTCCATGGTGTACATTAGGGATCACTCTTTGTGCTGTATAGGTCTATAGGTTTTACCAAAACAAATGTATACTGTCACATATCCATCATCACAGCATCCTACAGTGAATAGCTTCACTGCTCTAAAGAATCCCCTGGGCTCCACGAATTCACTCCTGCTCCCCCCAATCCCTGCAGCCCTGTCTCTATAGTTTTAGCTTTTCCAGAATGTCATATGGTTGGAATCATATAGTATGTAGCCTTTTCAGGCTGGCTTCTCTTACTTAACAGTATGTATTTAGGAGTGTCTGGGTGGCTCAGTCAGTTAAGCGTCCTACTTCAGCTCAGGTCATGATCTCCCAGTTCATGAGTTGAGCCCCGCATCTGTCTCTGTGCCGGGAGCCTGAAGCCTGGAGCCTGTTTCGAGTTTTCTGTGTGTGTGTCTCTCTCTCTCTCTCTCTCTCTCTCTCTCTACCCCTTTCCTTTCAAAAATAACTAAACACTAAAAAATTTTTGAAAGGAAAAACAATATGCATTTAATGTTCTCCCATGTCTTTTCACGGCTCAATAGCTCATTTCTTCTTAATTTTTTAAAATGTTTATTTATTTTTGAGAGAGAGAGGAAGAGACAGAGACAGAGCAAGCATGAGGGAGGAAAGCAGAGGGAAAGCGAAGGAGAATTCCAAGCAGGTTCTGCACTGTCAGCACAGACCCTGATGCAGGGCTCCATCCCATGAACCGTGAGGTCATGACCTGAGCCTAAGTCAGACGCTTAACCGATTGAGCTGCCCAGGGGCCCTGCTAGCATCATTTCTTGAAAAGACTACCCGCTCTGCATTGAATTTGCCTTTGCTCCTTTATTAAGGATCAGTTGACTATATTTGTGTGGGCCTATACTGGGCTTTCATATGTTTCATCAATCCATTTATCTATTCCCTCGCCAGTATCGTGCTGTCTTGATTACTGTGGCTGTTTTTTTAAATTTGTGTTTTATAGCCTGTACTTCTAAAAAATAGGGTTTGAAGTAGATTGCAATTTCGGTTACACTGGAACCAGGACAAGATTAATAAAGGGATAAAAATTGTAAAATATTAAACTATTGATTCTTCTGGCAGTGACTGCATTCTTTCAAACACTAGAACACACAGAAATATTACGACAGAGTATGGAGTGGCCTGAGGACTTTTTACCTGCTGTCATTTATCTGACGATGTTGAAAATTGTAGTTTAGACAGAAAGATTGTGAAGTTGGGTCATTCTTAAATATTATTTTCCTCTGAGTTTATGGTGATTATTTAGCTAGTATTCCATAGTTAGTTGGATATAACTCATTGGAGGCACCTCTTAATATTTTAGCTATTTTAAGACTTGACCTATCAACAAATGTTTGTTGAAATATGCAACTGTGACCATGTTTTTTTGAATTTTGTTAGGTCAATGATGCCTTCCTTCATGTGAGACGGCGCAAATCCACGGGCAAGGTGCTTATCTCCCTGAAATAAATCCTCACCTCAGCAGCAAATTCAGCATGTCCAAATCCAAGCGCCTCATCTTTCAAAAAACCTCACGTCCTTCCTGTGTTTCTAAAGGCGTGACCGCTTTCTTTATTAATCCAGGTTCAAAATCTTTAGGAGGCATCTTCGATTCTGGTTTCTTATTCCTTGTAATTAGTATGACACATGCTTTATTGTCCTAACTGGGCCGTCTTTGAGAGGGAAAGGAGGCTGTTCATAACTACACCAGGGGAGCCGGAGTACCAGGCAAACAGGATGTATGGCCGTCCTGTTCACAGTGCCTCAGTGACCAGGTTCTGTCATCCCCAACGCCAAGATATCTCTCACCTCCGTATCCTCTTTTCCATTCCAACTAATTCTGTTTCATCTGCTAATTCCAGTAACTTTCTGACTGGCTTTCCAACCTTTAAACGCCTCCCACCCCTCCATCCTTGTTATACCTTGTTGCCATGGTGACCTTCCTAAAGTATAGCCATGATCGTGTCTCTTCTCAGAAAACCTGCAATGGCTCTCCTTGAACGTGGCGCAGTTCAGACTCCTCAAGCTAGCCTTTCTTTATGCCCATGACCTTGCCACACTCTGCTCTGCAGCCTCATGTTACATACACAATGCCCTGGGCCCCTCGCATGCATTTAAATTTCCTGCCAATCCCCCTTTGCTCTGCTCAAGCAGTTTCCTCTACTTCCTTGTCCCTGTCAAACATAAACCTTTTTGACCTCCAAGACCAACCTCTGCCATGAGCCTGTCCCCTCAGGAGGCTGGTCGTTTCTTCCTTTCCACCTTTCTGTAGCTCTTTCCTTGGGATTTGTCACATTCTACCTTGCACTGAAGGGAGCAGCATGTCTAGTAGAATGAACACAGGATTCTGAATCTAAGATGTGGGTTCAAATCCTGGTTTTACCACTTTGGAGGTAGTTACTTAAGGTCTGTGAGCCTTCATTTTCTCATTGTAAAGTGGATGTTACAATATCTACCTCACAACGTTGTCATGGGCAATACATGCAGTGATTGGGTGTGTGGTGAGCCATTAGCAAATACTAGTTACTTTTACTTCTCTCTTGCCTCCTTTCCCGAGGTAGCATACATGTTTTGAAAGTGGGTACCATGTCTGATTCACCCTTGTACCTCCCATAATACCTAGCACAATGAGTAGTAAATATGCAATAAATTGAATTGATTGTAAATTATCTACAAGCCTTAAATTGTGGGAGTAAGTTAAGAATAACATTAGCCTAGAAACAAACCAATGTCTATTCACAGACGAATGGGCAGACAAAATGTGGTATATACACACACGACAGAATATCATTCAGCCTTAAGAAGGAATGAAATTCTGACACCTGCTATCATATGGATGAACCTTGAAGATGTTATGCTAAGTGATATAAGCCAGTCACAAGAAGACAAATACAGTGTGATTCCACTTATAGGAGGTATGGAGAGTAGTCAAATTCATAGAGCTAGGAAGTAGAATGGTGGTGGCCAGGGGCTGGTGGGAAGAGAAACGGGGGGTGGGGGTTATTGTTTCGTGAGGACAGAGTTTCAGTTGGGAAGATGAACAGGTTTGGGGGATGGATGGTGGTGATGTTGCCCAACAGTGAGAATATACTTAATGCCACTGAACTGTACATGTAAGAATGGTTACAATGATACATTTTATGTCATGGATGTTTTACTACAATAAAAAAATGTAAAACAAACAAACCCCATTACATATTACCTCACATCTAAGTGAATCAATTCAGAGAAGTGAGTAGAGAGGGTGAGTCGAGTGCCCAGCTCAGGTTCAAGGAAGCTCCAGTCTCTGCCATCGCCGGTCTATGGGCCAAAGTCCTCTACTTTTGTTGGTGCTAAACCTTGTTCTCTATTCATCCTGTTCTCCTACTCTGTGAGTGAAAATTCCTCAAACGGAGAGTGGTGGGGTGGGGATAAAACAGATGCCTGACATCACAGGGATGGGGGTACTTTTACTTATTCTTGAGGAAAATAAGTACTTTTACTTATTCTAATAAATGTGATAAGAGGCTTTGTTTTCTGATACGTCCTTCAGGCCATTTGGAAACACTTACCTTCCCAGGATCTCCTCACCAAAAAAGCTTTTGAAAGAACTGAATTGTAAAATAGAGAGTGAACATTTGGGGCAAGAATTTAAATCAGAGAAAGTAGGAGAAGGTGGGGGAGGGGGAGGTGGCAGGGAAGCCACCCCTGTGTCTGTTGTGGGACACTGTGGTGCTTCTGTGAGGGCCAGAGCCTACACTGCACCTCCTCCTGCAAGCAGGGGAGGGGCTGAGGGAGAAGGGAACAGGGGATCTGAAGCAGGTGCTGTGCTGACAGCAGTGAACCCCATGGGGGCTCGAACTCACAAACCGAGAGATCACAAGCTGAGCCCAAGTCAGGCACTCAATTGACGGAGCCACCTAGGCGTTCCCAACCATATTTTTCTTAAACTGAGCTAGTTTGTATTTAAATGAAAATTGGTCTTCAAAAATATCAATATGCCAACTTTGAAGCTAATTAAAAAATTTTGTCACCCTTTGGGATAATCAAAGACACGCTGGGCAGAGAGAAGCGAGAAAGATCAGGGTTGGGAAAAGCGCACAGCCCAGCGGGGAGCTACCATTCCCTCCGTTCAGAGTTCCGAGCTGATCAGAGGGTGTCACTAGTAATGAAGATCGATTGCCCTCAGCTCACTAACATCAAAATGACTTAGATTGAAAGAGGCAGTCATTAGGAAAGCGAGTTTCTTCAGGTTTAACAAGTATTGGTTGGAACCCCTAATGACCTGTTCTCTGCTCTCTGTGTTCCCGCTTCACTGAAATGATTTGATTTGAAAGCATTTGACTCATATTTTAGTCATCATTTGGCTATTCCACCATCTGAGCCATTAGTCTAAAAAAAAGAATCAATGCAGCTCCAAGTGACAGCATTTATTCGATAGTCACAGACTTTCCCCAGCTCTTCCCTGCGGGCTGGCTGCTGGAGAAATCACTCCCACACACCTATCTCTCCTTTTTCCCTAGCTGTGGGTCTGTCCACCTGCACACACTTCCCTCAACAAGCTGAGCGAGGTTCTGTGCTCTTAGCTATGGGATAACCTTGTCTCTACATCATCAGGATATTTGTCCCTGCTCCTTCCCCTGCAGCTGTGGTAAAGACCACCAAAGATTTCTTATGAAGCAAGAGAAGAGAAATAAAGGTGTCCTCACATCATCATTTGTGTTCAGCAACAACAAACATTTAAGTAAACTAGGAAAAATTTACACTGTTATTTCTTTCACTTAACTCTTCTTCTCAGATTGTGTAAGTGAATCACAGAGCAGTGATTTTTCGAAATATTTATTGTTTATGAAAGTCATGGGAAAGGAAGACCCAGATTAAACAAAGTGCTGGCATGTCTCATTGTTCTCTTCCTCTGGCTTCTTCGTCACAGCTTATTGCTAGACGGGAGCCCTGAGCTGGAAGTCTGGAACTTCCTTGTTGAGAAATCCTATACAGAGTGATTACATTTTTAAAAAATTTTTGCTGTGTTTAGAAATAGTGTCTTAAACTTCAGTGAGTTGCCTCATTATTTTAAAAATTGTGTTAAGATAATCACAAAAAAATCATTGAAAAAAATCAAAGCAGCAAAAAGTTTATGAGTAGAAATCGTTATCTTAATTTTCTCCAACCTGTCTGTCTTATTCCCTTTCTCGAGGGAAACCTCTATAAGCAGTTTGGTGCTGGTCTTGTAGGTCTTTTAAACACATACACATGATGCATACACATAGAGGTTTTGTTTTGTTTTAAATAAAGACATACATAGGTTTTAAAAATAACCAATCATCGGGGCACCTGAGTGGCTCAGCCAGTCGGGCATCATCCGACTCTTGGTTTTGGCTCAGGTCATGATCTCATGGTTTGTAAGTTTGAGCTTCACAGTGGGCTCTGTGCTGAAGTGTGGAGCCTGCCTAGGATTCTCCCTGCCTCCCTCTGCCACCCCCACTCTGCTCATGCACATGCGTGCGCTCTCTCTCTTTCTGTCAAAATAAATTAATTAACTGATCATAGTACGCACACTATTCTGTATTGTACTCTTTTTAATCAGTATGTCATGAACATCATTCTATATTAGTAAAATAGACCTTGCATTCTTTTTAACAGCTGCTTAGTGCTCCATAATGAGGATATATATCATAGGCAACCACTTCCTTATTAGTGGGCTTATTCATTTATTCATCTTGATGTAATAAACATGGCTGTTCCTCTTTGTGACAAGCTCAGCAAAACACAGGAATATACACAATGCTGGGCAGAAGTTTACAAATCTAGTGAGGGAGACAGGCATGAATTAAAATCACAAAACTATGCCAAGTTAGTGCCCCATAAAGTATAATGGGGGAATCTAACTCAGGCAGGTCAGGAAAGGTTTCCCTGAGGAGAGATGCTTGAACCTCTGTCTGAAGATGGAGGTTTCTGGAATATTTATTTATTTATTTTAATGTTTATTTATTTTTGAGACAGAGACAGAACATGAGCAGGAGAGGGGCAGAGAGAGAAGGAGACACAGAATCTGAAGCAGGCTCCAGGCTCTGAGCTGTCAGCACAGAGCCCGACAAGGGGCTTGAACTCATCAACCACGGGATCATGACCTGAGTGGAAGTCAGACGCTCAACCGACTGAGCCAGACAGGCGCCCCTTGGAACCTTTAATTCTAGGAATTTAAATAGGCAGGGAAGGGAGGGAGGAATGTTCTCGGCCCTGTGGCGAATGAAAGTCTGTGAGTGAGGGGCTGAGCGAAGAGGAGTAGGGCTGGAGGGGGGAGCGGTGGAGGCAGGTGTGAGATGAGGCCGCAGGCAGGCCCGGGTTAGGCAGGGACCTGTGGGCCAGTGATGGGTTTGTGCCCTTAACCTTAAAAGGATGGGATGCCACACAGTGCTCTAAGCAGGGGCGGGATAGGGGTGGCATGAGCAGCACAGCGTTTTTGGAAGAATCCTCCTAGCTATAGTGGGGAGAAAGTTTTGGAGAGGAACAGACCTCTTAAGAGTCCATGAAGGTCCAAACAGGAGAGGAGGGTATCTGGGACTGAGCTGGAGATGATGGGAAGGAGAGAAATGGGCAGGACAGAGAGCTCTGCGGGGGGGGGGTAAAAGCAAAGGAAGAGGGGAGGGAGGGAAATGTCAAGATGTCTCCTAGCTTCCTGGATAGGTATTTGAGACGAGGAACATCGGAAGAGAACTGAGTTTTGGCAGTGGCCGGGGATATGATGGGGTCAGGAGATGAGGTTGTGGATCTACTGAGACATCCAGATGTCAGCTGTGCAGTTCTATATACTTGTCCTGCTCGGAAAAGAGGTGTGACCTAGAGATACAAATTTGGGTGTCATTTGCATGGAGGTACCATTGGTACCTCTGATGAGATTGTCGAGATAGCACGGAGAGAAGGGAAGAGGGTCTAGACTAACTGTAAACATCTCTCCTCCCAGCAGGAGTATAGAATATCATGACTGTGTTGAGGACCACTGAAAGAGACTTGGAGAGGGAGAGTTTGGGAATTTCACTTGAATCACAAGAGGTTATCAGGAAGGCCATATTCCACAGTGAATAAAGCACCATTCTCTCAGTGGGGGACCAGTAACTGGGGCTCCAAGTTCAGCTGTTTGACCATGGGCTAGACTCCTTTTTTCAATGTTCTCATGTAAAACAAATAAGATCATAATTTGTTTTTTCTACCTTGCATGGTTCATGTGAGGGTCAAATGAGATAATGTATGATAAAGTGTGAACAGGCTTTAATTGTCATTTTCATAATAGATTATGAGGTCGTCTAGCACCAGTGTGTTCAAATTCATTTCAGAGTTGAAGCAAAAATGTATATTTTCTTTGGCATCTGCTGGGCTGACATGAAGCAAAGAAATTGTCTGATTTTTGTCTCTCAACTATTTCTACACTCTATTGTAGCTGAAGTCATTGTGCTCTTTTATACAGAATAATGGACAAAGTGACGGGAGCCCCATGATCTGCTGTACCTGAAAGACATACCAAACCAGACAAGGTCTAGAGAAGGACACCTAAATTGATCCAGAGGGTAGAGAGGGTTCTTTTGTGAGGGATGATGAAAGAATTAGGGCTCTTCATTCTGGAAAGACACAGGCTGAGAGGGGAAGATGATTGAAATTTATAAAATAATGAAAATCGTAGGATAAAAATATGAGCTTATTAAATCCCAGAGCACAAGAACTAGGGACAACTTTATCATTTTAAAGAAATAGCTTAAGGCAAAGTAAAAATAGTACTTTTTACACAGGAATACTAAGCATATGGGACTTACTACTCTCAAAGATTGCTAGGACCAAAATCAAATATTATAAGAGAAAGACATGTATTTCTGGAGGATACATTCATAGATTATAAAATGAAATTAAAAAGAGTTTGAGTAAATCTCCCTAACCTTGGACATTGGCACCATCGAGCATGGCCATGAAGCTTTCTGTTTCCAACTGGTGTCCTTGTCCAGATCAAGATTCCCAAGCGGATGTGGTGTAGAAGACAGAGCACACAATCTGAGCTCAGAGGGCCCAGCTGCAAGTGACCTAAGGGAATCACTTCTTTCTTATGTACCTCGATTTCCTCATATGCAAAAAGAAAAAAATAGGTAATATCAACCTTAAAACCTGCCACACTATTGTGAGAGATTCACCTGAAGGGATGTCCCTGGCAGTGTTTTGTACTTGGTAAACATATGTCCCTAGGAGCATGAGACTTTCTACGTTTATGGTTATATTTCCAATTCTATTTCCTTTAGGTGGGTTGACCTTCACCTTGAACTTCCTGATTCTGGCCTCGCCGGGAAGTGGTATTTCCCAGCTCAGAAATGAAGGAGAACATGGAGGGCAGGGACACTTCCTGGTCCTCTAGGGAGGGAGGGAGAGAGAATGCAGGCATCTCTTCTTTCATCCCCCTTTCCTCCTTGCAAAGGCAGAGAAATAAAGGTAAGAAGAGGGGTGCCTGGGTCAGTAGGTTAAGTGTCTGACTCTCTCTTTTTTAATAATGTTTATTTATTTATTTATTTAGAGGCTGAATGGGGGAAGGGCAGGGGAGGGAAAGGCAGAGAGGTGTTTAAGTGACGGTGCCACCCAGGCGTCCCGAGCATCTGACTCTTGATATCAGCTCAGGTTGTGATCTCATGATCTTGTGGTCATGGGATCCACCCCAAGTTGGGCTCCATAATGAATGTACAGCTTGCCTGGTATTCTCTCTCTACCCCTTCCCTGCATGTATGCACAAAGGCATTCCCTCTCTCTCTCTCTCTCTCTCTCTCTTCCTCTCTCTCTCTCTCCTAAACATTTTTTAAAAGGGTAAGGAGAATTTTGAAGGCATCTCTCTTCTCCTTTGGATGGTTTGGGTGGTGAGATGCCACCCCAAAATGGGTATTCTGGTCTCTGGCCAACTTCAAGGGTTCTCACAGATCTTAGGAAAACTAAAAAAGGGGAATACAGGGCTGAATGGGAAAAACCATGAGGACTGGTTTCATAATGGCATATATAAGTTTGGGATTTAAGGGAGAAAGAAAAATATGACTGAGATTTTCTCTCAATATGGCCACTGCAGTTTGCCATGCTGGAAAGCCAATGGAGATCTGGAGGGAGAGAGTGTGTCTTGCCTGGCCACACTCTGAATATCATGTGTATCCCTAAGGAATCCAACTTCACCAGAGGAGATCCAGGAACAGCAGTAAGCAAGGCCTGATGACACATAACTTTTTATTTCCTCCATAGCATATATGAACTGCTTTGTCAGGCTTCCAAGCACCCCACCATACAACTTGCGCTGACCTCAAGTTCCATGGGGTGGAGTGAAAGGAGAATGGTCCACTAGCCAAGACAGCCAATGGTTTGAATTGCGGCCTCAGCACTAATTAGCTGTGATGGCTCAGCTTCTAGTACATAAAATGGTGGTAATAGTAACTCCCTTATCCTTGAGTTGCAATGAGGTCAAAATGAGGTTATGTTTGTGATGCACTTAGCGTAGTGCCTGGCACATCATAGGCCCTAAATAAATGTCGGCCTCTGTCATGACCCATCAGTACCCTCTGCTCTAAGGAGACAGATTGCGAGATAATGAGTTCCATGCATGCCAGGACCGGGACGGGGTGTGCTTTGTGAATTTCCCTGCACCGAACACCCATCATTCCTTTTCTATGCAAGTTGTATCCATTCAGGGCCCATTGAAGGCTCATTTCCTCTGTGAAACCAGCTCGTATTGATCTTACTTGCGCAGGAACTCCCGTAGCACACAATTCAGCCCTTAGAGAGCCATGGATTTGCATAGTTGTCTTGTTGCATTCTATATATTAGGCTTAGCCTTCAACGATGTTCAACAATTTAGTGAACATCTCTGATAATGGCCTTGGGTTAGAGATGCAACTAGGGAGTAAGTTCTTTAGTCCCAGGACTGATATCCGAAACGTTCCCCAGCTTAGGACCCAGGGTAGGGAAGCATCTGTCTTGCTGTTCTCATGTGTGGCTCTGGATCCATGACACGGCAGGATGCTTGCAGGAACCTCTCACTTTGAGGTCCTGGGAGACATATTTTCTGGCACTTGCAGTTTCTTCATTCCTGGGATCTTGCATTGATGGGAAAGCTGTGCAGGGGGTTTGGATTACTGCTCATTTGTCTCAAAAAAACATAAAGCAATACTCAACAGTATTTTTGTCTCCTAAGAACAGCATTCGCGTGTCAGTTGGTGCCAGTTGATGCAGTTGATGGAAAGATTCCTCTTCCTTTCCTTTTGTTCTGAAATATGCAAAAGCCAGCTATAGAAGCTGGATGTGGTCTACTGAATGTCTTTCTCCATTACTTCTTTGAAGAAAGGAACAAGGGCGATGTCTTTTTGAAGGCGGGTACAGGGAAGTAGCGTGAGCGCCTGTGTGTCTCCTGTCCAGTTTCTGCTCATGTCGTAGGCTTACTTTCCGATGTAGATTCCAGGCCACCTTTCTGGGTTCTGATGCAGTCAGGAACCACTGTGGTCCACCAGGGACCCCTTCCTGCAGCTCCCAAGTGAGGGTCAGTCACCTAGCTGTTCCCATGGAATAGTTCCCTTTTGACTTCAGCTTGTAAAATTTCTGATATGTTTTCATTTTTATCCTCTCCTTTTCTTTAAAGGTTATTTTTAAGTTAAAAATAACCATAAGGAGACCTTGTGATCCTCTTCTCACTGACCCAGATATTTTAAGAGCTGGAGGACTGACAGCAGCTTCTCATCTGGGGATATAGGCAGGCTCTCAGGAGCCAATTAGCTAAATGTAATAATAAAATATTAATCCCATTTCCCACACATAAAACACTCTCCTTGTTTTTCCTTGCCTATCCAAACCCTACTTACCCTTCAATGCACTGTACAAAAAGCCATGGACTTGAGGATAAAAGACTTGAGTTCAGTTCCTAACTTGGAAACCTATAAGCCGTCTGACCTTGGGCAAGTCACTTTATGTGTGTGGAACTTGGTTTCTTCCTCTGGGAAACCCAGATGCAAATAATCTCATAGAGTGAAAGTTGAAGGCTTCGGGTCCAGCCCAGTGACTGGAGTACACAGAACAGGTCTGAGGAAATACTTATCAAACTGCAGGGAGCCCAACTTGAGTAATCCTGGAATCATTAATCTCTCCTATTTTTGGCTTTCTGTATTATTGACTCTATCTACACCATACAATTCAACAGTTAATTATACTCTGTCTTTAATATGTGGTTCTAGTGTTTTCATATCCTCAACCGGCGGATAGTTCTTTGGAGGATTGTGCCTTTTTACTTTTCTTTTGTCAATGTTGCAATACTAGGCACTTAATCCCTGATGATTGATACAGTATATTACCCAGCTTAATAAATTTGAGTTCTGTAGCACAGCAGAGGTTATTTTCTTTGTCTTTATCCCCCCAGTTTCACTGCCTAATGCTAATGGTGAGATAGTAGGAAATCTTTCAGGCTTTCATTATCTTGTCAATTTGTAGCTTCTCATCAAATATGTGCTATTCATGTGTTCAAAATACTGTTGACCTGTCATGAACGTAAAGTTGATTTGAATTGCTTATCCACTATAAGGATGGGTTTCTACTAAGTTAGCTTTGTTTTCTCACTCAGACGGGGTTAAGGACAGCCCAGCAAGTGCCTGGTGAGACCTTTCCTTCCCTGTTCTGGAACTGAGGTCTCTAAAGCAGGCCTATAGCTTGCCCTCTTCCGCAGTGATTTAATAGCAGCCCTGGATTCTTTGGGTAGCAACAGTGCCCTGGCTGTCACATCACTTCCACGAATCACCCCACGAATGGTTGTGGGTTGAGTTGTGTTCCTCCAACAAAAAAGTCTGTTGAAATCCTAGCCCTCAGTACCCATGCTGGGACCTTATTTGGAGTTAGCGTCTTTGTAAATGTTACCAAGTTAAGATGAAGTAGAGAGAGATTTGGACATAGAGGAGGATGGCTATGTGAAGACAGGCACAGAAATTGGGTTGATGCAGCCCAAGCCAAAGGATGCCAGGGATGGATGGAAGCCACCAGGACCTGGGAAAAGGCAGGGAAGGATTCTTCCTTAGTCTTCAGAGGGAGCTTGGCCCTACTGACAACTTGATTTCAAACTCCAGCCTTCAGAATTATGAGAAAATAAACTCCTGTTACTTTAAGCCACCCAGTTTGTGGTAATTTGTTATGGCAGCCTTAGGAAACTAATACACTGCTTAAGAGTCTAAATACAATACAGAAGGGAGGCTTTAATTAAAATCAATTACGAGTCTTCCCCTGAAAGGCCTTGGTACTAATCCCATCATGCCTTGTGATTACTCTTGTTACTCCCTCTGTCTAACACCCCTGGGCCTCATCCTCCACACATCTCTGTCCATATCCTTGTTTGATTTTATCTCCCACCCTCTGACCCCCACACCCTCTGCCTATGTCCTCAGCCTCTTTTCTTTAAACATTTTTAAAATGTCTTTTATTTTTATTTTTGAGAGACAGACAGAGCGCAAGCAGGGGAGGGTCAGAGAGAGAGGGAGATACAGAATCCGAAGCAGGCTCCAGGCTCTGAGCTAGCTGTCAGCACAGAGCCCCATGCGGGGCTCGAACCCACGAACCATGAGATCATGACCTGAGCCAAAGCCGGATACTTAACCTACTGAGTCATCCAGGCACCCCTCAGCCTCTTTTCTGAACGTCCCCCTGCACTGTTCTTCTCTGATACCTGGCTCACTCCTGAGGACTTGGAGATACCCTGCAAGAGCCACAGGGCCTGATGGTGGGGTAGGTGTCTGCTTTGCTCCTCATGGCCGCTTCCAGGCCACTGTTCCTCCCTGACCCTTCCCCAGCAGCTCTGAAGCCCAGGCCATCCATTCTCCATAAACCGCCCATGCTGGGTCAGCCATCGATAGGCGGTCACTCCTCCAGTGTGGCTGGGGCCCTGAGCTAGCTGTCAGCACAGAGCTAGCTGTCAGCACAGAGATCATGTCCAGGCTTTTCACCACTCCTGTCTTCACTCTTGCTGGTTGGCCTGCTTAGATCAGTCAGTCCCAGCCCTAGCTGCACTTTAAAATTATTTGTGCAGGTGCGGTGCTTGGGTGGCTCTGTTGGTTAAGCCTCTGACTTCAGCTCAGGTCATGATCTCATGGCTCGTGAGTTCGAGCCCTGGGTCAGGCTTGGGGCAGACAGCTCAGTCTGGAGCCTGCTTCATATTGTGTCTCCCTTTCTCTCTGCCCCTCCCCCACTCATGTTCGGTCTGTCTCTCTCAAAAATCAATAAACTTAAGAAAATAAAATTATTTGGGAAACTTGTTTTAATGTTTATTTATTTTGAGAGAGAGAGAGAGCGAGCGTGCGAGTGAGCATGTGCACACAAGTGGGGGAAGGGAAGAGAGAAAGGGAGAGAGAATTCCAAGCAGGCTCTATACCACTAGTGGAGAGCCTCTGACACGGGGCTCAAACCCATGAACCATGAGATCATGACCCGGGCTGAAATCAATAGGAGGACACCCAACTACCTGAGCCATGCAGGCACCCCTAGGGAACTTAAAAAAGTTCAGGCACTGCTACCCCCTTCTCCACCCTCCCACCTATCTAAGCTTGAGTGAGAGGATTGGAGGCTTGTGCATATTTTAAGAGCTCCCCAGGTCATTCTATCACCCCAGCCAGTGGGTGGCAATAAGGCTCTGTGTTGCTAGTACTCATTGACTTCCTGCGCCCCTCTCTGGCCACTACCTTCTCACTTCCAGCTCACTCCTGCTGGAATCCCACTCCAGCCATTGTTTGGTCTCATTAGGTCTGCCAGGCCATCATCCCTATGCCGTGTCACTGTCCATCATGGCCCTTGAGAGCCTCACCTCACTCACCTGAGTCCACAGAGCAGGTTCAACTCCCTTGCCTCTCTCCCCTCTGCTGCCTTTACCCCCAGATCTGGTAACACTCTCCTCACCTGCTCACGTCTGCATCCAAGCACCAAACCTCCAAACGCGGCTGGATAAAGATACACAGCAGGCTTCCTGGTCTTAATTTTATGAATTCAGCTCAAGTGGATTCTCAGTGCTGCCCAGCAACCCTGCCTCATTTCCCTAGTTAATTCACTTCCTTATTTTTAAGAGGCTCTTCTATGCTTTCTATCTCCAAACCAGCTCCCTCTAGTATCCAGCCTTCTCACTTGTCCCTTAGGCTCACTTTGTTCCTGTCTCAAGGCATGTGCACTTACAGTTCACTGTACCTTCCACACTTTTTCCCAGATCTTTCTATAGAACACCCCTCACTGGATTTATCTTAGCTTCTCAGGAGTAATCCCTGACTCATGTACCTAAAATACCCCTCCACCTCCACCCTGACACTCCATCCTCTGATTCCTTCTAATTTTCTTTCCACCACTTACTACAGTCTGATATTAAATGATGGATTTATTTTTGTTTGCTTATCTGTCTCCCTCACAAGCATGCATTTCCCTTTAGGTCTGTCTAGTTCACGTCTGGATCCCCAACACCAGGTACAGTGCCTGGAACACAGGAAGCTGTCAGTGAATGAATGCATGAATGAATGCATGAATGAATGCACAAAGGAATGGGTTTGTTTTGTGTATTTTTTAAAATGTTTTATTTTTTGTGTGTGTGTGAGAGAGAGAGAGAATGTGGGTAGGGGAGAGGCAGAATAGCTGAGGACAAAGGATCCAAAGCTGACTCTGTGTTGACAGTGGAGAGAGCCCAATGTTGGGCTCGAACTCATGAACTGCAAGATCATGACCTGAGCTGAAGTCAGACACTCAACCAGCTGAGCCATCCAGGTTGTGTATTTTTGAACTGCTGACTTGGTAGGCTGTGCAAATAGTGGTTACAAGTTCAAGCTCTTGATTCATACAAGTGTCTGGTTTGTTGCTAGCTGTGAGGCTTAGCTCTCTCTGAGCTTTGGTTTGCTTATTTGTAAAAAGAGAGGATCTTCTTGGTTGGTGAACACGTGGAGATACAGGGAGAGTGGCATAGAAGGAGAGGGCATGAAATGATAATA
This sequence comes from Suricata suricatta, assembly GCF_006229205.1. NCBI lineage: Eukaryota > Metazoa > Chordata > Mammalia > Carnivora > Herpestidae > Suricata > Suricata suricatta. The sequence continues at coordinate 127,689,469 of NC_043702.1, read as the reverse complement.
ATAATAATAAATATTATTAGGCTATAGATATAAACCATATCCTGAAGCACTCTTCTAAGTACCTTACCTGTAATGATTCAATTACAGTTGACCCTTGAACATGGGTTTGGACTGCATGAGTTCACTTGTATATGGACTTTTTTTAGATAAATACAGTACAGTACTATCAATGTATTTTCCTTATAATTTTCTTAATAACATTTTCTTTTTCTAACTTACTTTATTCTAAGAATATAGTATATAATACATATACAAAATACATGTTAATTGACTATGTTTTTAGTAAGGTTTCTGGTGAATGGTAGGTTATTAGTAGTTAAGTTTTGGGGGGGAGTCAAAAGTTACACATGGATTTTTGACTACACGGGGGGCTGGGGAGTGGTTGCCCCAACCCCCATGTTCTTCAAAGCCCACCTGTACTCTTCACAACACTCCTGGAGGTAGTTACTATTAACCCTGTTTTACAGGTATAGAAGCTGAGGTCAGTGGATCTAGCCCCAGCCCCAGAGTCCACACACACAACCATTGTGATATACTGCCTCTACTCAGAGTCTTTTTGCACAGTCTTTCCTGTGGAATTCAAGATGCTTTTCCATCATTTGACTCAGTCTTCTGGTAGGTCAACGTAAGATTTTTGGTCTGCTGTTTGTAAGTAATTTAGTTTAAGGGGTGGAGCTTGTAATTCTTTCAACTAGAAACTTCTGTAGTTGTTTTTGGCCATGAATTTTGGCTCAGCCAATACCTATACTCTGCTGATGGTATTTGAAAGAACATGCCTGTGAGACCCAGAGGTCTATATTTGGGAGCCTAACAGCCTTTGCATTTTCCACTTTTTGTTAGTTGTTTAGTTATACACAGATAAGTCTAGAACTTCCCCAATTTATCCAAGATGTCCAAGCCATGGAAAATGCAGGTTGGTGAATATATGGATGGATGCTTTTTGCACATTTTCCAAATGTGTCTTTTTTAAGTAAGGGAAAATGAGACTATAAGATTATCTTCAGATCGGAGCCATGAGTCCAATGTCAGTTAAGGCCTGATATTGTCAATAAAAGACTCACGGTAGAAGTATTCTCAAGTAAGAAAGCTCATATTCTGAATATTTTCTTCCATCACTTTTACCATGGTAATTTTTCAAAATTACCATATTTGTCTCTTCCTCTCCTGATCTCTTATAACATTTACTACTGGCATTCCACATTTGGCATATATTTACTTTCTGCTTTTTGTGGATGTTTATGGGTGTCCTTCATTTCATCTAGTTGAGTGATTACTATCAAGATGAAAGAGAGTAAACTAATCATCAGACAAGATCGCAAATGCTGTTCATATATAACTGTTCTTTGCATAAATCTAAGGAGGCACTCTGCATACAAAGCAAGAACATAATTAGAAGTGCCTTCTCTAGTTATTACAAGTCACATTACGCAGGATCTATTGTTTTCTTTTTCTTAATCTTTTTTTAATGTTTATTTATTTTTGAGAAAGAAAGGAAGAGAGACAGAGTGTGAGTAGAGAGAGAGAGAGAGAGAGACAGACAGACAGACAGAATCTGAAGCAGGCCCAGGCTCTGAGCTGTCAGCACAGAGCCTGACATGGTGCTCGAAATCAGGAACCAGGGGATCGGGACCTGAGCCCAGGTGCCCCAGGCAGGACTTATTCTTAATATTTACAGCACAATGTTGTGGGATGGTCTCTGAGAGGCAGAGCCCTAAATTCTACTTGTATGACTTTGGGCAAGTTATTTAACCTCTCTGAATCTCTGCTTCTATCTTAAAGTGATGGGTTGAATTAAAAATCCTTTTAGGATTAAAAAAATTTGGACTCTACTTTGGATTATTTTTGTAGTTTTTCAACTAAAAGAACAGTGCTTCTTTTTAAAAAGTTGTTTAAAATTTTTTTTAAATGTTTTTTATTTATTTTTGAGAGACAGAGAGACAGCGCGAGCAGGGGAGGGTCAGAGAGAGAGGGGGAGATACAGAATCCGAAGCAGGCTCCAGGCTCTGAGCTAGCTGTCAGCGCAGAGCCCGATGCGGGGCTCAAACCCATGAACTGTGAGATCATGACCTGAGCCGAAGCTGGACGCTTAACCGACCGAGCCACCCAGGCACCCCTTTAAAAAGTTGTTTTTAAGACAGTCCATAATTTAGAGATTTTACCTAATCAATCCTTTTCCTCATTTAAGTTTAAAATAAGGACCTTCCCCAATTTCAGGGTAATGAATAAATACACACAATATATGCCATCTGATTCATACACATATCTGCTTATTTCATAGCCTTTATGGTGATGGACATCTTGAATATTTTATGATTGCCCCAGTTTAAAAAAATCTCTATCTTATTGTTTACATAATTAAGATAATTTAAAGTCCAAGTATATTCATATATTTCACTTCATTTCAATTCAGAAAATGTGGCCAGTGAATACACAGTGACCTTTCCTGTGTTTTAATTAGGTAAATTGTGTTGGTTACTTGGTCACTGATCAGTAAAAGCTAATTTCCCAATTTCAGGCTCTGTTGCTGAAAATGTAAGGATTGATTGGTCAATTCCAACTTCTTTCTTTTCCTCAACTGGCATTTTCCCCAAGGATTTCTGGTTACCTCTCTGGGCATCATCTGAGACAGTATGGATTACTGTCCTCTCAACAACATTGCTGTGGGGTCTTCCCTCTTCACATCACAGAAGGGTGAGGAAGTGGCCCACCTCTGACATCAACCTCAAAGAGAGGAGGGCTGTGTGAGGTCTGGGCTCAAAAAGTGTTTTACATTTCTTTTTGGCATAGCTTGTCTGCTCCAGATGGGCACAAGAACATCTTTAGAATTCTTGAGTGTCTTGGGAACACACAGAGAAAAAAACCCCCAAATCTATTTAAGATTCCTCACAGGGGCTCAGAAACATAATAGACCAGGCAAGTTACCACTTGTCAATAACTTTTATATAATAGAAACAGCTTTATTGTTTCTTCTGGCTAAATAAATAAAAATGTTTCCTTGAAAAAGATGGAAGTATACATAAAATGATGGAGAATAAAATCAAAGTCAGACAGCATTCCAGCACTGGAAGACATCTAATGAACATTTTCATAAACTTAACACGTGTGTCTCTTTAAGCACACACACCATTCACATACAGATAATTTTATAGAAATGGGAGGTAATAAATGCCGCTTATTGTGAAGGCTTTAAAAAAGTTACTTGCGTCCTTACCCATTGCCTGTGCACATTCTCTCCCTCAAGCAAAGAAAGTGTTTGAACTGCCCGGTATGTATCTTTTATAATCTTTTATCTATGCAGGTACACAAATACTCATATAATTCTATATATGAGGTCGAGGGAGGGGAGATTCAGTGATAGCATATGGGAAAATATCATCTCAAAAGATGTCATAAAAACCCCAAATGGGATAATGTATATATACTTTTTGTTTGGTTAATACATCATAGAAACCCCTCCAAGTCAACTGCTACATAGTTAATTTATTACTTGTTACTAGATATCCAAAGAGATCAGGACATAAATGCCTCATAATACATTTAACCATTTCCCTATTGATGAGCATTCACTTTTTCATTTTTTTGAAATGAAATTCACTTCACTCCAAGCTCATGATGTTTAAAGGAACTAAAATCCATAATACTGATTCAAAGTCTCTAAATTTTACTTTTTCAGTTTCCAATCCTGATTTTTTTTTGTTAGTTATGAACTTGCCGTATGATTGTTTAGAAAGTCAACCTAATATTTAGACACACGAAGGAATACATGCGTTTTCTTCCTCTGATCTCAGGTAGTGGCTTCTTTTACTAAGACCTTCTCAATATGGTGGTCAGATCATGTTTCCAGCCTCAGGATCTACATAGAAAATCATTCCGTTGGGAAACTGCTGCTGAAGCAGAAAGGTTCTGGGTGGCTGACGTGGCAGCACAGTTTACAGTGTCTGCCAGCTGTGAGTAACAGCAGGCTGTCATGATGGGAAAGAGCAGCAGCAGCAGCAGCAGCTCCTGGTTTAGGGGCAAGAGATGTAAGTACTTATTTTCACCATTAACCAAACCAAACTCAACCTGAAGAATGTCAGAGGGAATACAATTCCCACAGAGACTCTTCTAGCAGATTCATTTGAGAAATATTTGGTCTCAATCAAGCTGGCACATGGTTTTCAGTAAAATGAAGAACTCACAGGGTCGTGTTTTACAAAACAAACTTCAACTGTGCCGCTTTCAAACTCCTTAAAGTGCCTGCATTCTGCTGCAGGGACCATCCCCTGTGGGATGGCATGCATTGCTAATGTGCAAAAAGAACATAGGATTTCAACTTACATAAAAATTTTAGACAGGTTTGATTATGGGGAGATGGAAGGATCTCTCAGCCCTGCCAGTGTTTGGGGGAGAGAAGAGAGTCTGTTAAATATTTTAAGGAGGATTCAGGTTGGTGAAGGCTGACTTGGAAGCAATGTGGAAACTTGTTCTCAAGCTATATAGATGACTCGGGGTGTGGTGTCTGCCAACCCAATGACAAATGAAACCCTGGCATGGATTCTTTAGCAAGAGGTGGCTCTACAGTTTGCTGTTCCCTCCCCAGGCTTCACGCTGGGAGGCATGTCCAGAGTCTCTGATGTTTTTCATAGTTCATAAACTGTGTGTTTATGGGTTGGTGAGTTTTTTTCTTTCTGTTGAGACCTTTTACTCTGATGTTTCTCTCTGCATGAAACCTCACAAATGACCAAGAGCAGTCCACCCTGAGTGTGGTTAACTGACCAACAGATAGTTTTGCTTGTTACCTCTATGCTAGGGATATCTAAGTGAACTATATGGAAGAGGTTCCTGGCCCTGTGGAGTTTGCTGCCCAGCAGGTGAAACAGATGTTAGGACAAAAGAATAGTGGGTGGGGAGTAAGGAGACCTGGAATCGGGTCCTGGCCTTGATCCCAATTAACCATATGGCACTCTGGACTTCAGTTTGTGTACTATAAAATGAATTAGTTGGGAAAGGATAACCTCTTCAGTAACTGATTCCTCACCTACTGTGAGTTTTTGCCTTGCTGAACAGATTTTCACACAGCCTTAAGTTTGCTCCACATCCAATTTGGGAACAGGGCTGGAAGGGACTTTATTTATGAAACATGCCTCACTTACCACTAACAAGGCTTTATCAGAGTGTGATTTTTATGTAATAGAAACTTGAAGGGTCCTCCTGGATGGGCCTACTTACAATGTGATATTGATAGGAGGAAAGGTTGCTCCCAAGAAAGAAGTCTTAAAGGTAGCAATTCCACACAGATTCATCTTAAATATCTGGGCTTCTGTTTTCAAATGGTTATTGATTGGGACCAGTTACCTTTTCAACTGCTGCTGATCTTTGAGGGGGAAAAGATACAAAAGGCTGACACAAAGGAAAACAAAAATTGCTTGAAATAGGTGTGACTCACAGGCTACAGCTTGAAAGAAATTAAACCAAGTGAAAAATAAGCCAGGCAGTGGTTTCAAATAGAATAGAAAAAAATACGATAAAAAAAAGAAGAAAGAAAAAATAGAAAATATTCACCATTGGTGACTGTGCAGTACATCCTCAGCTTCCTGAAATTTATCCCCATCAATCAGCTCAGTCATTTTTGGATTTCGAAACTGTGGGTTCATTAACATGTTTTAATAGAATGATGGATAACATCAATTTCTTTTAAAAAAAAATCAATTTCTTTAATATAATTAGTATGCATACTTTCCCCCACCCCATCATCTTTGCCTAGCCTCTCTCACAAAATTATCCACATGGTCATTCATACATCCCTCACTGCCCTCTCTCTTCTAAATGGCATAAGTATACTTCCTGACTCCCGGAGCAATCCCTTCTCTTGGGCTATGAACTCTATACCCATTGGCCTCCTAAGGGACCACATCCATCAGTCATTCCATTTATTACCCAGTCTCTTCTGTCTCTCCTCAAATTGGATTTCCACCATGTGTCTCCCATTTGATACCAACCATCCATCCTATCAGCCCAGTGAACACCCCTCATGGTTTGTCCTCACTATCTCTTTGCAGACCACTCTGCCCACCCTATGGAATCTAGGGGATGCTTTCAAGTTCTTAAAGAACTTTATTCTTACTTTATTTTTTCTCTTCACCTCTTCCTCTTTCTTGACATGCTGTCCTTCCTTGATTTTCTTGATGCTGCTCTAACTTATGTCAGTCCTCATGGTCATCTCTTTCTCTGTCTTTTACCTTATTATTATTATTATTATTTGAAATCTGTGCTCTTCCTCAACAATCTTATCCGTATCTATGATTTTAATTATGACTTGGGTGCTGATAACACCTAAGCCAAAGCACATACAGATTTGTAGGAAAGAAGCAACATGCAAGCAAATAAATCTCATCCACCACAAATGTGAGTTCCTACAGACTTCCCTCGGGAGTTCCTGTCTCATTCACTGCCTGAGGCCCCTCCAGTACGTTGTCCTGCAGCAACACAACTCTCCATGGCCACCTGAACTTTCCTTTCCACACAACCTACTTCTTCCAGTGAAATATATTTCAGTCTTGATCAGGGACATCACCAGGCCAGAGCTGTGTAAATTCAGCTAACCTCCAAATCTCATTTATTCTGCTTCCTCATTCTCTTGTGAATCTGACACCCACCCCTGCTCACATATGCCTTTCCACCAGCGCCGTAGTTTGGCTTGCATTGACTTTAAAAAGAAGGATGTTGGCAACTGCCTCTTAAGGCTCCCCCTGCCTTCAGTCTGGCACTCCCCAAACCATTCTTTACATTGTGACTTGTGGATTTAAAAAAAAAATGCTCCCCATAGTATTCAGCAAAAATCCCAGACCTTCATGACTCACTCCCAGCTTGGCCATATGGATTCCTCTCTTCCATTCTCCTGAATGGGCATTACCCTCTAGTCTGAATATGGTGGGTCACGAGAGCCTGCCCCACTGGACATCCCCTCCATGCCTTTGTATTTACTGGTTCCTCTTCTGGAACCATCCCCATGCCCCAATTCACCCTGTTAAGTGCTAATTATCCAATAAGGTTTGGTGAGTGTTTCTATCTCAGGAAGTCTTGCCCGAGTTGGCAATACTTCCTGGATCATATAACTTTTGTAACAATTATCACATTGTATTAAAGTGATTAATTTACTTTATTTGCCTTTCTAGTTGATGGTGGAAATCTAAGAAAAAAATTAGGTCTTCTTTCTGTATCCCTAATGCCTACAACAGCATGAGGCACACAACTGTTTATTCAAGAAAGTGTTATTGAATGAATGAATGAATCGTGGTCAGATAGCTGTTTGCAGCTTCAGGTTGATATTCTATTATCTCAGTCAACTCAATGGGAAACACGTTTTTTCCTCAGTAGTCCACATGTAAGTTTGGAGAGGATGCTTCTTAGACGTGTCCCTGGGCATGTGCTAACTGCTGAATTAATCACTCTAGCCAGGGAGCTGTGAGGTTCTTACTATCCAGATATGAATTTTGTGTTCATTCTTTGAGAGAGGGATATGGTCAGCCCCATACTGTTTATACTATATAAACTTATAGGCGCAGGGAAGTTCATCAAAGAAAAACTGGTGATTTATTACCAGAAGCCAGAGGGTAGGACGTTCAGCAGGCACAGCCCCTGTTCGCCATATTGTGTGTGGACAGTCTAGGTGTTGGGGACAGCTGGGACTACACTCTGCCCTATGTGGCTGGCTGAGGCAGTGAGGACAGTCTCTTCAGTCTCAGCTCATATCACTGCTTTCTTAGTCTGCTCCACCATTCTGTGTGGATGAGAAACATATATGGGTGGATTATAAACAATGGGAAAGTATTCGTCACAGTTTTGAAGGCTGGGAAAACTAAGATCAAGGTGCTGGCAGATTTGGTGTCTGGTGAGGGTCTGCTTCCTGGTTCGCGGGCAACCTGGGTCTTCTGTGTCTGTGTACACCGTGTCTTCACATGGCAGAAGGGGCGAGGGAACTCTCTGGGGCTTCCTTTATAAGACTCCTAATCCCATTCAAGAGAGCCCTATCCTGTGACTTAGTCACCTCCCAGGCGCTACCTCCTAATACCATCTCATTGGGGATTAGATTTCAACATACGAATTCTGGGAAGACATAGACAGTCTTCGGCAACTTCTTTTTGTATTCCAGGCTCCAGCCACACTGCACATAAAACCCACTGATGATATGCTGAATACACAGACCCTCTTTTACCTCTGAGCCCTTTTAATATCCATCCTTCGGTGGGGAGCACATTCTCTCTTGCTCTCCTAACCCTTCTTCCAGGTTAATGCACTCAGGTTCTCATCCATTTCTTGGTTATTAAATAGGAGCAGGGACTCTTCTGGGTTCCGTTGGCATAGTGCTTTTGTTTTATTAGAGAAACTATGTAGAGTAAGCTGATATAGGAGAAAACATTTTTATTACAATAAATGATGAATTAATATTTGTCTTACATATTATTTGTTGAATGATGGAAATAATTATTTTCATTCTAGGAGTAAGGCTATGTACTCCAGTCAGTTTCATTTAATGACATTATTCATTCAATAAATGACATTTGGACCAGCACGAGGTCCTGGTGTCATAATGTCAATGTCATGATGCATGCAAGGTATTGCATCTTTAGTGACAAAGGAAGTATTCTCAGGAAGCTTGTACGGAAACTACATCACAGAAGCAATATCGGGAAAGGCAGTAAGTATTTACTCAGCATGCCAAGAATCTCTAATGTTCACTTATGGGATCCTCCCAGAAAATAATGAACTTTGGCCCTCTCCCTTGTGGTACCTGCAGACATTTATGCTTAGAAAAGAAACTTCTCCGTCATCTTGACATGCCCTTAAATGTCCTCCAGAAACTGAAGTTTGAACTTTATTTTTTGGCATTGTAAGTGGCTCCTGCCCTGATGTGCTAAATGGAGCATTAGAACAGCACTCCTGGGATCTTTGCTATATCTGCAGTCACTTATTCCAAACAGAGAGAACAGGGACATGAGCGCCACTGAAATATGTGTGCGCACTCACGCTCTACACAGGCAGAGACTATTTCTGTCCGTGGAACAGTAGGCAGAGGAGCAGAACCAGCAAAGTGTTATGCACCTTTGCTGACTAACACATGGGACAAGGAGAAAAACAGAAATTAATCTTTGAGTTCTTATTTTTATGATTATATATATAACAGTTTGAATGAAGCTATTTACACTGACAGATAGCTTTGAAGATTGTAATCATTCTATTTTCATAGGATAAATTACTGAATAATTGCATTTTTGTGTTAAATATGTCACAAGGCTATTCCTAACCAGTATGCTTTTCATTGAAAAAATGTTTACTTATTTATTTTGAGAGAGAGTAGAACAAGCATGAGTGGGGGAGGAGAAGAGAGGGAGGAAGAGATAGAACCCCAAGGAGAGGCTCCATGCTGTCAGTGCAGAGCCTGACGCAGGGCTCAAACCCACGAACGGTGAGATCATGACGTGGGCCAAAATCAAGAATTGGATGCCTAACCGACTTGCCACCCAGGTGCCCT
>NC_043702.1:127660536-127679858 GCF_006229205.1 Suricata suricatta | reverse complement strand
GCTCAGGTACTGCTTCACCTGCAGGGATGGATGCTTTCTGGGGATTCTTTCCAGCCCATCAGTATGTCTGGATGTCTGTTCTTGTTCAGAAAGTGTCTCTCAAATGTTTGCAGCAAATGGCAGGGAGTGATCTGGGGGTGTAGGCCCTGTGCATGGGAATGTGTGAGCATGTGTGTGTGTGTCTATTTGTCCCACTGTGAAGTATGACATTTCTTCCAAGTCTCATCTTCATAGTAAAAATTAATACAAACTTGAATTTTATTCCTTGATTTTCAATAATGCAATATTTGTATTTGTTTAGAATTTAAAATACATCTTATTTAAAATTTTTTTAATGTTTATTTATTTTTGAGAGAGAGAGAGAGAGGCAGAACATGAATGAGGCGGGTACAGAGAGGGAGGGAGACAAGAATCCGAAGCAGATTCCAGGCTCTGAACTGTTAGCACAGAGCCCAATGCGGGGCTCAAACCCATGAACCATGAGATCATGACCTGAGCCATCCAGGTGCCCCTAAAATACATTTTAAAATTGCTTATAACATAAAAGTGGCACTTATTCTGTGGCATCCTGCACTGTCGCTGGGGCTGCAAGTACTTTACTTTGGTGTGAGAAGTACTGGACTGCACATTGTTGAGGTTTCTAATTCTGATCATCTTCTTACCTTAACTCATTCCTTTTGTCCTATGTAGTATCTGACATCATCTCTCTATTTTCCCCTGATCTCCTGGCTCAGTGGGAGGCACTGGATTAGGAACCTGTGGCTTTCCCAGCGGTAACAGATACTCAATAATTCCTTACTGCTGACTTATGCATAACAGTCCCTAGGCACATAGTAGCATTTCCAGGGAAAAAACATTTATTGAGCGTTTACTATATGCCAGACATTTTGTAGATTTAATCTAATCATACCCTATAATAACTCTGTGAGATAGCTTCTATTATTATCCCCATCTCACAGTTGATTAAAAAGAGACACAGAATAACTTGCCAAGTTCACGCAGCCAGTGGGTAGGGGAGCTGGAGCGGAGGTTCACTCCCAGGCAGGCTTATTCTGGGGCCACCCAAGTAAGTTGTCCTGCTCCTCTGGGGAATTTATGCCCTAGTAGCCTTGCTGGCTCAGAGAACACTCCGGGCACATTACAGCCCTTTCTTCTGTTTAGCGGCCGTGTGAGTCAGTCACCTCAGCCTGTTGGCACTTGATGTGAGGTAAGAAGTCACAGATCCCTCTGCCACCTGGGATTGGGGGCATCAGTAAAATGGAGGAGGGTGGAGTGAGAGAGAGGGGTGGAGCACCTCCGCCAGCCCAGGGCTCACAGGGAAGAATGGAGTCATTCTTTTTCTTGAGTGATGTGCTTCTTAGTTGTTGGCTGCAGAGGAGGATGGAGGGAGGGCCGGTTTGCAGGCAGCCGGGCAGGCGGCGCTGAAAGGAGTTCTCATACACAGCATTCTTCGGTCCTGTAGGAAATCGGCTTTGTGCCCAACTGTCACTTCACTTGCGGTCAGAGCAACGGTCCTGGGGTTGGCAGGTGGCTCCCGGTGCCTGTGCCAGGCTAATTGTCTCTGGCCCTCCGACCATGCTTTCCTGGCACGCAGTCTTGCTGGTAAGTGGGACTGCCGACTCACACAAGCCGCTCTGCATCTAGCCTGAAGGAAGGGGTCAAAGCCTTGGCAGCCGAGGACCAGCTGAGGCCATGATGCCCGCATCTCCATGGCTGGCTCCGAGCGGTGGCTTTGCCGCAGACAGGGGGCTGTTCTGCACTAAACCTTCACCCTGGACTCACTCCTAAAGTCACAGATAGGCGATGCCTGCTAACAGAGCCTCAGTGTCTCAGATGTTGTTGGAGATGCAGGTGTGGACATTATCCAGTCACTCCCACTGTTACTAAGAGTTTTTTTTTTTAATTGTGATTTAATGTTCTTTTTTTTTTTTCACCTCCCCCTTGCGGCACATCTCTTAAGCGTCTGCGAGGACCTTAGTTTAACAAGGTATGCAGATAATTTGCATCAGTTTCTGTCTCATTTATGTCTCACATGCTGTCCCTTTAGCCGCTCTCTCTCTGGTCAGTCCCTTTAACTCACTGTCTCAACATTCTCTTTTCCTTTCTCTAGGAACCCCGTCTCAAACTTTAGTTTTGTACTCGGGAGGTGAAGACGACTGGGTGGATCTGACAGCTAGATGATGGCTGCCATCTGTTTAAGGTGTCCACCAGTCTACTAATAAACTCTTGCCGGAGCTCCTGTCATGCGCCAGGCACTGTGCTAGGCACGTGGACTGTCATGTGGAATGGAGCACAGCTGGTCAATATGCCCATGGCGCTTCCAGTCCAGTAATAGCTGCATTTCCAATGTGCTTGTGACTCGGAGCACGTGTTCTTGTAAAAGCCTGGCCTCCTGCTTCCCACACTGGCTGATCCAAATCCTCATAATGTTTCTCGAGTCCTTTACCAAATCTTCCCTGATCTCCAGCCAATGGAACTTGGCAGTCCATTCCACAGAGAATTCTCCCTATCCGGTGCCTCTATGCACAAGCTTGTCCCCATGGGTGCCCATCTCCACCTCCCTTTTCCTTTCTCTCTTCTTTAAAAAAATTTTTTTATGCTTATTTATTATTGAGGCAGAGAGAAACAGAGCATGAGAGGGGGAGGGGCAGAGAGAGAGGGAGACACAGAATCCAAAGCAGGCTCCAGGCTCTGAGCTGTCAGCATGAGCCTGACTCGGGGCTCAAACCCACGAACCATGAGATCATGACCTGAGCCGAAGTTGGATGCTCAACCAACTAGCCACCCAGGAGCCCCATCCCTTTCCCTTTCTCAAGGAAGAGTTATCCTTCCTCTTAGAGAGTTCATTTTGTGTTCCTATACTCTGGATCCCATATGAGCAGTCTCTTTGGGGGATTTATTCCTTTAGAAACTGTGTTTCCTTCCTCTGTCCCTAGGGGAATCCGCACATAACTCTCATCTTGTCCACACCACACCAGTTCTTCAAAGCTGCCAGAGCAGCCCCAAATCTTTCCTCTTTTCTTCACATCAGGCTTCTAGACAGAGTGATTTGACTTTCCGTCTCCTTTTCCTTACTCTCCATTCTCTGCATAAGTGACTTCTGTGTCAAATACCTCACTCCATTGACCAGAGTTCCACTGGAGTTGGCCATGTTATGATCGTCGAATCTCGTGGTTAAATGCATTCATGCGGAGAACACTTCTGCTTTTTGCCTCTTTCAACATTTCCCTGAAGTTCAGCATTGTCGACCGCTCTCCTGTTTTTGAAGCCATCACCTCCCTGACTCCTGAGACATCCTCTAGTCCTGGCTCTCTGCCTCCCTTTCTGACCCCTCCTAATTCTTCTTCATGGGCTCCTCTCTGCATCCAGCTGTTGGGGATTGCTATTCCACAGAACTAGGACCTGTCTTCTAATTCTAAGCATTTTTTAGGCAATACTACCCATGCCTGTGGCTTCAATCACGTCTCTCTCCTCAGACCTCTCTCTTGAGCTCTAGACTCTTAGTGTCTACTAGTGTTTGGTCACTGATTACCTCTGCTCACAGGCCCCTCAGTTAGCAAGTCCAACACTGAAGTCATCATCTCCTTACCAAGCTGGCTCCTCTCCCAAGATTATTGTCCCCACCAAAAAGACAGCGTGGTGCCCACTCTCTGGCCTAGAAGCTTGGAATTGTCCTTCACTTCTCTTTCTTCATTTTCTATATTCAACAGAGTATCATTTCATGTTTATTCTATTTTATAAATATAAGTGCATATATGTACATATGTATATGTGTATATAGATTTTATTTCTCCCCTTTTCTCCATGTTTGGATATCTACTGCTCCCCTGGACTGAAAGCTTCTATAGGTCAGGGATTATATGTCATTTATCTTTATCTCCTTATGAATGTGACAATGCTGGACATATAGTGAATGCTTGATAAACATTTGTTTGGTAAATGAATGACTTCTGGAATTTTCTTTCCAGAAGAGAAGACTGAGCACCATTAATCAATCTGGGACACTTTGGGGAGCTACCTCTCCATTTTAGCATAATGTTGCATTAGGGTACATAATTATTGCTGACATGGCAATGACACATTTGGATATAGTACTGATTAAAAATAATGTTAGTTGATTTTTTTCTTTAAAAATAACATGTTTATTGTAGAAAAGTCAGAAGAGAAAAAGGACATCATCCACAATCCCATTACCCGGTCAAACAATGCCTGTTAACCTGTTCACATAGGACCTCTCGGTTTGTTTTCTAAATTTTCACTTCGATTAAAGGAATGGGGTCAGGCCTGGGATGTGTCTTAGCTGCTGAGCTGTCCCATGCAAGAGTAAGTGGTCACTAAATCATAGCGTACACAGCTTCGCGGCAAATCTGACCTGGATCTAGGTGGGTGTTCACATCTATCAGCACTAGTCAGGTGGGTAGAGATTCACAGCATTATGAGCAGTGAAGATACTTTTGTTAGACAAATGTCAAACCAGGGTAGTTATTTCTTTGAAAAGCAAGATTTTCATCAGTGGTCTGACATTTGGAAAGGGGAACAGAGACCGGAAAAGGAAATTCACATAAATTAGCAAGCAGCCTGGGCTCCAATTCCAGTGGAGAGTAGGAATGAAGAGCAAGAATCAGGCATGAGGACAGGACACCTCGGGAAGGGATAATGTGACATCCATAGCTGTTCCAGCAAGAGAAAGCCTATGGGATGATGCATGGGTGTTGCCAAGGACTTGGGGTGTCAGGACTAATTTTAGCCCACCTCCTGGTGGGGGGGGGATGAGCTGCTAATGTACTGTCAAGCTGGGCAAATTTGGTTAGAAACCAGGAGGGACTGAGCAGCCAGGTTGAGAGACTTAGTAACTGCAGATATGTGGGGTGGGTAGAGGCAGGCATTGATAAATCCCAAACCTTTGGAGCAGTGAGATCCATTTCATTTTATGATCTATTTCATTCCATGACCCATATAGCTGTTATATGCCATATGTCATTATAAAATAATTAAAGCTAATTATAATTAATTTTGGTTGGTGAGTGTTTGAAGAGTTTCATAATAACTCTTGAGATAATTAGAGATGCTTTGGGATGTCACAAAAGGAGCATTTGGGATAACTGGGCTAGATGTTTAAACCAGAAATGTGCAAGGAAAGCTAGTAACAGAATGATAATTCTGTGGTTGAAAGAACGCTGAATCAGGAAGGAGGATTTCGGGGCTGTCCTCAGTATGTTGTTAAACTCGATCTCTGAACTCAACAGCAGCCACCTTGCTTTGCAGCTTTCAGGGTTTTTCATGTAAACCTTCCCACCAGGGTGGACTCCAGATTACCAACGGTTTAACTACAGGCTCACACAATTCCTGAATATTTAAGAATCAGCTCTTGGAAGCCCAGGACTCAGGAACTCCAGGCAGACCATTGTAATCCTGACTGAGCGTCCAGTTAGCTTTGTGATCTTGGGTAAATCAGTTCACTTCTCAGGATCTTAGTTTTATCATCAATAAAGTGAAGTCACTAAAATAATCTCAAGGTCCCTTCCAGAGTTAGCATTCCAGTAATGTAGCTGGTGTTACAGGGAAAGACTGTACAGGGATGTAGCCGGTATTACAGGAAAAGACCATCATGTCATAAGCCAAAAGAGTTACATCAGATTTTCATGAATGCTACTGTGATATACTGGAACATATAATTTGATACCTGGGTCTGTGTCATAATCAATTGTCTTCTGATTCCTGTTGTTAACGTGTATGTCATTCTCTAGTATTTCTTTTTAGGAGGCTTAAAAATGGCAGTACAGGGACGCCTGGGTGGCTCAGTTGGTTAGGTATCCGACTTCGGCTCAGGTCATGATCTCACAGTTCGTGGGTTCAAGCCCCACATTGGGCTCTGTGTTGACAGCTAGCTCAGAGCCTGGAGCCTGTCTTCTAATTCTGTGTCTCCCTCCCTCTCTGACCCTCTCCTGCTCACACACACACACACTCTCTCTATCTCTCTCTCTCTCTGAAAAATAAACTTAAAAAACATGAAAAAAAATTTAAAAATGGCAATACAGCCAATGGCTTACCAGTGGAGGTAAGAAACTATTACCACGGTCAGAGAATTCTACACCCAGTTAGTTCCAGGCCCTAGGAGTTGGTTGAGGGTCTGAGACAAAATCATTTAGTTGGGGGTACACTGCCTTATCTGACCATGAGACCAACCCAAGTGGTCTTCCTTAGACTAGTAACAACATGAGAGGTTAACTGGCTCTTGCTTTTTGAAGTCAAGGCCTAAAGTCCTGACACATAACAGGGCCTCAACAAGTATTTGTTGAAAGAAAGAATAAGTGATTTGGGCCTTTTGAGAACAAATTTTGATTTTTTCCCCCTTATTTTTCCCCTAGCTTTATTGAGATATAATTGAAATATAACACTATGTAAGCTTAAGGTGTGGAACATGATGATTTGCTGAGTTTTAAAATAGTAATTCACAAGTGGACATAAGTGTCTCTATATTTGACTGAAGAAATATTTTAAACACAAAAAAGTTGTTTTCCTTTTGTAATAGAAAACTTCTCAGTGCCTTCAATTCAATATCAGGCCATACATTTGCCTTACATCTGACAACCCAGGTGATACATGATCAGAACCCAATGGGAAGAAATATGAATGAGAAAAACCCAAACCAGGTGTTTACTACCCACCAGTGAGTGTCTGCTTGTCTACACCAGTGGAATTTGCTTATTTAAAAATTTTTTCTTAATATTTATTTATTTTGAGACATAAAGAGACAGAGTGTGAGGAGAGGAGGGGCAGAGAGAGAGGAAGACACAGAATCGGAAGCAGGCTCCAGGCTCTGAGCTGTCAGCACAGAGCCTGACGTGGGGCTTGAACCCACCAACTGCGACATCATGACCTGAGCGGAAGTCTGATGCTTAACTGACTGAGCCACCCAGGTACCAAGCTTATTTTTTGAACTGAAAAATTTTTTTTTAATTTTGGAGAGAGAGTGAGAGACCGTGAGTAGGAGAGGGAGAGAGAATCTTAAGCAGGCTCCATGCTCAGCACAGAGTCCAATGTGGGGCTCGATCCCACAATCCTGAGATCATGGTCGGAGTCAAAATCAAGAGTTGGATACTCAATTGACTGAGCCATCCAGGTGCCCCAGCTCATGTGTTTTGAAAGGAAAAGATCATACTTATTTATAAAGCATATATATTTCCCTATCATGTGCCACTTTACTAACATTTGATCCTCATAACAACTCCCACATGCTAAGTATGGTTTTTCTCCTTTTAGAGAGGAAGAAACTGAGACTGAGAGGTTGAGCATCAGAGCTGACAGTGGCAACGCCACGAGCCAATGCCCCAAAGGTAGTGCTCTTCTTATAGGCCAGGGTGCCTCAGGCTTTCTGGATTTCCTCTTTCTGCTTTCTCTGTTCCTTGTTTGCTCTGGGATTTGGATGTAAGTCAACCTGGCTCAGACCATGACCAGGCAAACAGAAGCCCCAGCCTCCGACAGGGTTCTGCGTGTCAGGCCTGTCCCAGACGGGGGTATCTGGGCTGTACTTTGCCCTAGTGAGTCAGCTCCATGGAGGCCAGGCAGTTGCAACAGATAACTGACTGGCTGTAGATCTGAAGGCCAGGTAATCCTTGGTAGATGTGGCGCCTGGACTTTGACATTCTCCAACAGGAGAGAGACACTTGGGCCCGGACAGCGCTGAAGGAAGGTGGGAAGCTGTCTGAAAGAAGGTGGGAAGCCGTCTGAGCAGGTGTGTGGGGACGCTCGCTGCCTTGCTTTCTTTCTCTTGGCTGAGCTGTACTGTCAGATCAGGAATGGCAATATCACCCTTGCTGGGGCCAGGGAGAGTCACTTATGTGAATGTGGTAGTGTGGCTTGTCATTGAAGATGTGATGCCTTCACTTTGAGGATCTGAGGTACCTTTAATTTGGAGTCCTTAATTATAACCTGAGGTCTAACCTATGGGAGTTGATATCTCAACAATAGAATGATGTGATTTCAGTGAAGAGAATGGGTTTTGAGCCTTTGAGATTGGAGAAGGGCTGTCTAGTGAAAATATCTGGGGACAAGGCTGGCAAAAGGGGCCTTCTTCTTGTTGAGCTTGCTTGTGTCCAAATAGTATTGAGTTCCAGGGACTCCAGGGACCTTCATAAAAGACCCATATGCCCTTTCGCTGTGTTGGGGAACTTGGCTGGGATTTGTTGGAAAAGGCTTTCATGGCACCTGACTTTTTTCAAGGGTGGGGGCTGACACTTCAGGAAGGAAGGTAGGAGTTTTTCTGAGCTGTGATTGATTCAAGGTGGAAGGCACTTCGTGCCTTGCTCTTCTGATATATTCTGCTTATAGCTCTTGCTCAGAGCTGTGGACCCTGGCTCCATGGTATTCAAGCAGAGTGATATCTTGATTTCAACATATACCCTTTGACCTTTTGTTCTGATATGATTTTTTTATATTGGGCCAGGAGTTTCAGGAGTGGGAGCAAGTTAACTGTATTTGATCCGAATCTTTCAACCTAAAACAGTTCCCGAGAGAGAGAAAAAAAATGAGGTCTGACTGAGCAATGTATCCTCCTGACATACGAGAATCCCCAAGTCAACAGTAAGGTTGACACATGCTTTCTCTTTGGAGGCAGCTGGAGGCAGGTTCTCCTTCGTGATACAGGGCAGAGGAACTTGTAAGGTGATATGTCTCCAGATCTAGTTCTCATTTTGAAGAATAAGTGGGGAAAATTAGTTTGATGCCAGGAGACCGCCAGATTTAAAAGTCTCCAGCCAGGAAGATTACGGAGACATGGCTGTCTGGGTTGTCATGAGAGCAATCCCAAACTTGTCTCCCCTAGAGTAAGGGCAGGCAGGGCCATATCACTGGGCCCAGTTCTTCTAAGAGGTTAATTTAAGAATTCAGAAAACATGTCTCTTGAGATCCATTTAAGCTTCTTTTTGTTTAGGAACTGTCTTCCTCCATTCATACTGACCTAATCTTATCTCTGATAACACTAGCTACTTTCTAATTGAACAATTACTATATACCAGGCAGTGTGTTGGGCACTTTTCATAAGTTGTCACTGACTCTGACAGTAATGACTGCAAGCTGGTTGTTATGGTCCCCATCCTATTTCTCAAGGAAACTGAAGCTTGAAAAAAAATGAACTAGCTAATAGGTGGCAGAGTTAGGATTTGAACTCTGGCCTGACTCTAAACTCACTTATTTCTCTGATTGCAGAGGGCCTCCAGAGTGATTGTTGAATGAGTGATTGCTGTTGAAATAAATGAACAAACATGTATTGAATTGGGATACTTTGATGGTGTTTTGGAGCTTTATCTATGACTGCTCTTTGTCTCCCCTGCCTCCCACATCTATTGTTGCTCCAATTATTCTTTGTAATTTTAAAACCAACATCAATATAATTGTCTCACCTGTTGTTTATTTCATGTAGCTGCTTGAGATCTTCCCCCAGGTACCTCTATATCACTGCTTATGTGTTTTTTTTTTTTTTGGATCCAAGATTTTGAGGACTGTAGGTGCTTTTTTCAGAAAACCTTATCAATCATTATGTTTGGATATAAGCCTAAAATGATGATTTTTTTTGTCTGCAGGAAGATACAATAATTTCATAACTGAATAAAAATACAAGGGAAATTCTGAGGGTCAGAGATGGAGTTTTGGGCTCCCCAGTGGCCACCTCAGCCACGGGGGAGGCCCACAGCACCCTCAAAGGACCCAGACCGAGGGCTTCAGAGAGATGGAAACCATCGGCCCGTTCCTCACTCTCGGTACAATGGAGAGAGGTACCATCAATGGCAAGACACGTGCCGGAGCCCCCAGCCCCAGCAGGACCCCAGGGCGGGCCACCACTATGCGTCCAGGCCTGGGGAAAGGCATCAGCCTGCGTCAGGGGCTGACTATTATGAAGGTGGTTACCCTGGTCAGTTGTATTCAAGGTATGGTTCTCGAACTTGGAGTTCACCCAGCTCTCCTACGTGCTCCTCAATAGATCATTCTTTTCCTTCTTCCGTTTCCTTTTATTCTTCCTCTTTTTCTTCTTGTTCCTTCTCTACCCTATTACATTGACTTCACCTAACACTTTCCCCTCCCAGATTGGATTTAGGGAGCTGAAAATAGTATTTCCCTCCTTTTTGTCCTCTAGTGGGGCTTGTTAAAGAGGAGATCACAGTGTGATTGGGCGTTGGGCCAGGGCAAAAAGTAGAAAGAACGGTGGTCTCAAGATCCAGATGAGACACTTTGACTCTGGGATGGCAAAAGGCAATATTTGTACAGTACGGAAAAGTTTGTGCTAGAGATCCCTATAAAAACTGCTTGGTGTCGTTTGTACTGACACCATCAGCACCAAGAAGAGACTCAGTGCCTAGAGACAAAGAGACAGAGAGAGAGAGAGAGAGAGAGAGAGACAGAGAAAGAGAGAGAGAGAATATGTGGGGGAGAGGCAGAGAGAGAGAGAGAGAGTGAGAGAGAAGGAGGGAGAGAGAGAATCCCAAGCAGGCTCCACACTGATAGCACAAAGCCTGATGTGGGGCTGGAACTCATGAACCATAGGTTGTTACCTGAGCCAAAATCAAGAATTGGAGGCTCAACTGACTGAGCCACCCAGGTGCCCCAGGAAGGGGTATTCCAGATAATTTCAGGGCAGGGTTTTCTAAGAGAACATCGTGTATTGTTGGATGTATGTATTTGAGGAGCAGGAGGAATCACGGGGAAAGAGAATGAGACACTTGGCTGTGGTTTTGCTAAAAAATCCCAGCCTTGTTCTGACATCAAGGCCCTACTCCTGCTGATTCTGGATCTTCTGTTTATAGGATCTAGAACTAATGGCAGTTTTAAAGCAGATTCTAGACTGAGGTCACAGATTTGTCCTCTGAAGGTTTGTCCAGTCCTCCATTGGTTTCTCTCTTTACACACTCATCCTTGAACGACTGGCCTTCTTCGTGATATTTTAGGCCAGGCGTTGAGGATCCGTATCGGAGCTATCGTTCTCCAACCCTGAGGGAAGAATATGCTTATGGAGATTATTACTACCACGCACACCCACTGCAGCTACAGGAAGAAAGAGGTATGGAGTAGTCTCCAAGGAGCTCTGGGGTGGCGCTGCGGAGCTGGTAGACGGGGCGTGCTCAGAGCCTCACCTTGGCCACGCTGCTTGGCTGACGTAGACCCCCTGTTCTTTCTGCCTCTTTCTTGGCCAGATGAGGCCATAGCAAAGACACTACTGCTAGAAGCCTTGAGGGGAAGAGACAGAAAGCAGTCATTTTCCTTTGTGTGTGTCAGTTATAGCCCTGAAACTATCATTATGTTACCAGTATTATGGGGAGTTCATACTTCAGCCACATTTTTTCTTCCACTCCTCGTTAGAGCCAAGATTACAGTCTCTGACCAAGTAACAGAGAAGTCGGTTCTTAACAATGAAGTCATCAAGTGTGTGGCCAGGCTGTGATGAGTCTGACCGTCATTTACCTGGAGGGTGGCAGATACGCACCCATAGGAATTTTACTGTCTGCCAATAGTAAGGCTTTAGGTATGTGCGCTGGCAGCCTCCAACCTGCCAGCAAAGAGAAATCTGTTTCAACCCTGAAAATGCACACACACAATCCCCATGATTATACAGCTGTACAGAGCCAAGGTGATTGATTCAGGAAGGACCAAAGGGCATTCTGTTGACTTCCATTGTTAGCACTCACATCTCAATTTTATTTGGCAAACATGTTTTTATATCTCTGGTGCTCCAGTAACTCAGCTTCACAGCTTGTTGCTGTCTTCCTAAAGTTTTAGGACTAACAAGTGACCTGGCTTTGTTTTATTTTCTCTGAGGGTGCAGCGCCAAGGCGAGAGAGTCCTTATATTTGGCAAGAGGATCACCGAGATCAGAAGTACCTCAGCGAGCATCATCACGAAAACCAGAATAGTCTGTAAGTGTGAAAGGAGAGGCCAGCTCAACATGACCCAGCCAAACTCAGATTGTGTGAGGCACGTCCATGGCATCTGGTGCTCATCTCTGTCTCCAGAACCCCCATCTGCTTCAGTTCTGGCCACAGGGATGTGGGAGTAGCTCACGGTGGCCCAGGCCAGCTTTGAGAGGAGTCTTAACTCTGAGAGTCCACTCCCAAACCTGGGGTCAGCTGAGTCCTGTGAGGTTGCTTGAGGTCTGCCCTCCAGGAGAGCCTGGATTCCATATTGGCCTTTGGAGTGTGGCTTTGCTGAAGTTTTCATAATTGGGTCCTGCCTGAAGCTGGGGTGTTTCTCTTCAGCCCACTCCTGTGCCCTGAGCCTGGGATATCCCCTGGGAAGGGGGAGCAGAGAAGAGCATTTCACACAAGCACCTGTCCTGGTGTCCTTCAGCCTTGACCTTGTCCGACCAATTCACCAACCCAGCTGCTCTGATTTAAGTCATTCCAGGATGTCAGGGTGCAGAGACGAGCCCTTCTCCACATGGTTTGGGGTTACTTCCAGTAACTGCATGGTAGAACCCAGGAGCTCCTGTTCCTCTGGTATTGGTAGACTGAGGTAGCCAAGGGAGGACAATGCTTTTCCCTGTGACACACAGGCCACCTGACACTGCCCATGCTGTGCTGCCAAAGTCTGCAGCAGAGAGCAGCTCACTCTGGCTGGCTTGCCCAGGCCCCCCTGTCTCACCTGCTCCCATCATTTTGCTGTAGATCCAAGAGTCAGAACCCTTATAAAGACAGTCCTGCCTCTAACACTGGATGGGAGAGGCCTGGGGACCTATTTCCGGAGAGTTGGCTAACAGGAACCCAGAAGAATAAGGTAATCTGAAGTGACATGGGGGCTGGTGGACTGTGACAGTGCATCACACCTGATAATGAAATAGTGGCAGGGCAGGGCCCTTGGGAGTGGGGGTGGCCAGTGGCCAGAGGTCTAAGTGATGCCGTTGTCCCCTCTCTACAGAGTCTCCACTCATACCTCCTCCTTTCCCGGCCTTCCTGGGGCCCTGATCTGGCCCTTTGGCTTTTGTATGTGTGCACGTGTGTGCATGTGTTTATGTGTGTGTGTCAAGAAAAGTCACCCGAGTCCCTCTGAGGTGCTGGGAAAGAGGAGAGGCTGTCACTGGTGCCCCAGTGGAATCGGCAGTATGTTTACCCAGCAAGTAGGGAGTTGCTGGAATCTCTGAATTCTGGTCTGAAATGCAGAGCTTGAAACCTCTCTTGACTCTCCCAACTCTCTCTTCTGAAATCTTACTGTGTATACCAGATGGGCCACACAATGAAATTCTTACATTTTTTAAAATAAACTCTTAATTTTAGAATAATTTTAGACTTATGGAAAAGTTGCAAAGATACTGCAGAGACAAGCTATTGATTTTTTAATTTTTTAACACTTATTCATTTTTGAGAGTGAGAGAGACAGAGCATGAGTGGGGGAGAAGCAGAGAGAGTGGGAGACACAGAATCTGAAGCAGGCTCCAGTTTTGGAGCTGTCAGCACAGAGTCTGACGTGGGGCTGGAACTCGAAACTCATGGACCGTGAGATCATGACCTGAGCCAAAGTCAGACACTTGACTGAGCCACCCAGGCTCCCCTAGCTATTGATTTTTGACAGTCTTATGTTAATTTTGTTTCCATGATTAGATACATATGATTTTTTTAGTATATTTTCTCCTGTATACCTAAGGCTTAACAGTGCAGGGTACAGACGATGCAATATATGCCCATAATATTAGCAGCCACATACATAAACATTGTGTAAAGGTTTTTGCATCTATTATTTTACTCTCCCAGGCTAAGTTTCATGAATTTCTTGTACACTGTATCCCCAAGGAAAGCACAGCGCTTAGAGTATAGTAGGTGCTTATTAAATAGTGAATGCATGAGTAAATACTTGAACTATATAGGGCAGATATGATTATCTATATTACAGATGAGTGTACTGAGCTCAGAGAGCTTAAATCATTTGTCCAAGGTCATAGCAGCTGGGTATAAATAAAACTAGGATTTGAGGATTTATTTATTTTTATTTTTAAGTAATCTCTACACTGTGTAAATTGGGGCTCGAACAACCCCAAGATCAGGAGTCTTATGCTCTACCAAATGAACCAGCGAGGCATCCCGACAAAGCTGAGATTTGAATTCGGGTCCTGTGGCCTCAGAGTCCACACTCTTTGTACTAGGCTTTAATTCATTTTTTTTAAGCAAACACCTGTCAATTAAATGATCCCTTCTTTTCCTTTCACCACATTCACATTCAGTGTATTGATATGAAAGTCTCAGTTTTGTTGTTTTGAAGAAACACTTGGGAGGACCCTTTCTCTGAAAATCCTTCTCATTCTTCCCATGGGTTTTCATTATTTTTAACTTCCAGCCACCACTGGCCAATGAGTCCAGCCTTCTTTGGCAGCACGAGTCTGGTCTCAGCTCCAGCGCCTACGAGCTCAGTCAGTACATGCGGGATGACTCTGAACCATACGACCCCACGGCGTCGGCAGCTTGGAGTCCAATTCAGGCTGGTGGGTACTGCAGTGATCTGAGGACTTGGGTCTGGAGAGAAGAGGGCTGGGTGAAAACCTCTTGGAAAGTCACTCTTCCGCTGTACCTCCAAGAGGGGACCGCCACCTGCCTCATTTACTTTCGTAGTTTCTCCTGGGCAGAGAGGCCATTGTGGCTCCACTTCTCGCCTTTTGTACGGAGATTGCATCATAGCTGATTCTTGGAAGGGAACAGGGCTTCTAGCCTCAGGATCAGGCTGGGGGAGGAGCCACCCAGATGTACTTTTATAGAACAGGTGAAGGAAGTGAAGGCAAGAGTTTGGTAAAGCAAGGGCAGGCTGCAGAGCGTAACTGCTTTGTCTGGATGCAGGATACACGTCATGAGTGGGGGAGCTATGAGAGCCAGAGTCCCCGCCTCTCGCCTCGCTGGGAGTCTGGGCCTGGTGTTTTACCATTTGGACCAAACCAACGGATCTTCACATTATATTCTGACATATTCTGAGAGGCTTCAAGCTGACTTGTAGCATGGGCTTCTTTTTTTTTTTTTTTTTTTTTTTTAGTAAATGTTTATTCATTTTTGAAAGAGAGAGCGTGAGCAGGGGAGGGGCAGAGAGAGAGAGGGAGATAGAGGATCCAAAGCAGGCTCTGTGCTGGCAGTAAATAGCCCTATTCAGGGCTCAAACTCACAACCCATGAGATCAAGACCTGAGTTGAAGTCTGGTGCTCAATCAACTGAGCCACCCAGGTGCCCCATCATGGGCTTCTTCTAATTATGTCACCCACCCAGAGTCTTATCTTGGCTCAGCTGGAATTTGGATGGAAAGATGTCTGCTGTGTAATTATAAAGTAAAGAAAAACAGTAGAGTAATGCTAACAGTGGCTACCTGTGTCTGTTGGTCAGAGGATGTCTCGGCAGCTGGTCCCAAGGCACCCATGAAGTTCTACATCTCTCACGTGCCTGTGAGTTTTGGGCCAGGAGGTCAGCTGGTGCGTGTGGGTCCCAGCTCTCCCAGGGATGGACAAACGGCCCTCGTGGAACTACACAGCATGGAGGTAAAGGAGATTCTGTGTCCCGGAAAGAGGGCATGCTACCTTCTGCTTTCCTTTGCCCAAGTCTGACATCTCCAGGGATGGTATGATCTTGCTGGGAACTGGATCAGGCATTCTGTGGTTTGGCATATGTTTTGTAAAGGAAAGGTAGGGATCTTCTCTCAAAGAAGTGGTGCTAGATTTGTGCTTTTTCTGAGATGCAATTGGTTCATTCTCAACAGCTGGAGAACTAACTTTTGACCTCCTGTGTTCTCCACAAGGCACTGAGCCACAGTCCAGGACCACCGCCATGGGTTCTGATACTGGATTTGACTGACGGCGTCATTGCGTGGACATAGTCTTGGACACCAAATATGACTTTTTTCTGTTCCAGATTATTCTTAGTTACTCTGAGGAACAAGAAGAGATGAGGACTTTCTCAGGACCGCTGATCAGGTAAATCATCTTAAGAGCTGCCCTGTAAGGGCTTTTGAACCTACAAAATGATGAGCATTTTGGGGATTTGTTTTTGGCTTCCTTGAAAGAAAATGTCTGTCCCCCCTGGAGTGGAATACTCTGGGCAACGAGATTTAGATAAATGTGCCCTGAGCCATTTTGACAAGCAATTTGATAGCTGAAGGGCAGAGAGAAAAGTTAAGATTAAAAATCTGAAAACAGTTCTACTTTGCAGGAGCTACGTGGTAGGAGGTTTTAAAATTCTGAGCACTTAATAGTTACTGGCAGAAAACTGGAGCACAGCCTGGGAAATCATAAACAAGTGGATCATAGTGGGAAAAAATTCTTGCCTTTTTCTGCAGAGAGGGATAGCATAGTCTGCATTGTTATTGGACAGTGTGCAAGTCTGCCCTCTGCAGGACTGAGGTAGAACTGCTCTTAAATTCTTAGTCAAATTTTTGAAAAATATTCAGGGTACTCTGGTAGAGAGTCCTGGCTGGAGTCAAAAGGAGCTGGATCCTTGGCCCACGCACCCTACTAAGTAGGGGTCCCATGGCAGACTGTTCAGTTAGTCTCCTTTGAGCCTTAGTCTTCTTTTTCGGAAATGATGTAACACCGGTTGTGCCTACTTTAAATGGTGGCTTTGAGACACAAGTGAGATAATGCTTATGGGAGCCCTTTATATTTCATCATCACTACCCTATAAACTTATCCTGAAGCTCCCCCCTCCAAGAAAAGCCCATAGCATTTTGACGGTTCCTTCAAGTAAAAGTGAGTATCAAATCTATTTCTTACACACAAGCATACAGACAGGGGATAGAACCCCGAGCTGGCTGTGTGGACACTAGGGTGCTAGTCCAATTTGACTGATTTTATTGAATGACTTTGGGCAAACAATATTGCGCATTTGTTGAGCACTTAATATACATTGTTAATTCCTTTTATATGGAGATAGTTTTATAAGGTCTCCAAAGTCTGTGCTCTCACCTGTTACCCTGGGCTGTCACTGGGCCTCAGTTTCCTCATCTGTAAAATGGGCAGGGCGTGCAAAGGAATCTCTGAGGTCCCTTCCTGTTCTACAAGGAAACTACGGACTCAGTACCTCAGCCCTGGGTCGTCAGGCTTCTGTCTCAGTCCCCCCACCCTCTGCTAGAGCCCTCACTCAGCACAAGGAGCCTGCGGTGCTGTGTAGGGAAAGAGTCTGCTCCTCACCCTTTGTTCCCTGAAACCTCCATAGGGAAGATGTACACAAGGTGGACATCATGACATTCTGCCAGCAGAAAGCAGCGCAGAGCCGGAAATCTGAGACACAGAGGAGCAGGGACTCAGCTCTACTGTGGCAATTGTTGGTTCTCCTTTGCCGGCAGAATGGGGTAAAGTATTACAGACTGGATTGAAATTTAAGTCTTTCTGGGATAGAGAGGACTCAGCTTATGGCATGATTCTAAAAGATAAAGTTAAGCAACAAATGGGCCCTAAGGGGGAAAAATTGCTCAGATGTCAACCCAGTTTGCTAATGATAATCATTCCCCTGCCCTTCTCCACTGGCCTGGGTTCCCTGTTCCAAACACACCTGCATAAGTGTGTGTATTTCTGGTAATCTTGGTGGCTCCCAACAGGCAGAAAATAACCATGAGAGATCGATGATGAAGTTTGAAATACAACAGTCCAAGAAAGGGCTGTCTTGTGTTTTCAAGCCAGCCTCCTCGGCAGACGGCAGGTGCTCTGGTGCCTTCCTTCCTCCGCAGGGGATGCAGGCCCGAGCACAATAGGATTCTCCCTCAGGATGACCCTCTTTGCCTCGCAGTCCATGGTGGGATCCGACATCGCGGAGCTGCTGGTGCAAGACTGCAGGAAGCTGGAGAAGTACAAGAGGCAGCCGCCTGTGGCCAACCTCATCAGCCTGACCGATGAGGACTGGCCGGTGCTAAGCTCTGGGACCCCGAACCTGCTCACTGGGGAGATTCCCCCCAGCGTGGAGACGCCTGCACAGATCGTAGAGAAATTCACTAAACTACTCTACTACGGCAGGAAGAAGGCAAGTATGGCCTTTCCTTGCTTGTTTTTAAAAAGTAACCACGCCCACATCACTCACCCTCTTCCAATTATATGAATAATTTATACTCACGTTATAGCACCTAAGAAGTTCAGCAAGGTACAAAGAAAAAAATTATATAGCCTTACCACTAAAAGATAGCATCTGGGGGTGCCTGGGTGGCTCAGCTGGTTAAGTGGTTGCTTTCAGCTCAGGTCATGATCTCACAGTTCATGAGTTCAAGCCCCACAGCTCGCTGTCTGCTCTCAGCACAGAGCCTGCTTTGGATCCTCTGTCCTTCTCTCTCCTTGCCCCTCCCTTGCTGGCACTCTCTCTCTCAAAAATAAATAAACATTAAAAAAGATAACATCTGTTAACATCTCGATAGACTTACTTCTAGCATTTTTCTATGCATAAGTATTATAAATAAAATTAAATTACATATACAATTATTTCTGGTTTTTTTCTGTTAAGATTACATGGTGTATTAATTCCATGGTATTAAAATGCACCATTTTAGGGGCGCCTGGGTGGCGCAGTCAGTTGAGCCCCAACTTTGGCTCAGGTCATGATCTCAGCTCATGATCTCATGAGCCCCGTGTCAGGCTCTGTGCTGACAGCTCAGAGCCTGGAGCTGGCTTCCGATTCTGCGTCTCCCTCTTTCTCTGCCCCTCCCCCTCTCATGCTTTGTCTCTCTGTATCAAAAATAAATAAAACATTAAAAATTTTTTAAAGAAAACGCACCATTTTAACAAATAGACAATATTCTATTATATGAATGCTTAATATTTTATTTACCTAATTCACTGTTTCTGAATATATTAGCTATCTACAGCTTTGCCACCTGTTATAAATTACACAATTTGAACATCATTTGTGATATAAATCTTTGGCTTATCTTCTTATATTTTTTAGGATAGATTCCTAGAATGAAACTATGTATGCACTTTTAAAAGCTTCTTCACATATATACTAAATTAGTTTCCAGAAAGTTTGTTTACAAATGTTATCCCCACCGGCTACATCTAAAGCATGCCTACCAATACTGAATACTTTAATTCAACAGATGAAGAGATGCCTTGTTTTTTGATATGTAAATTAGATGATTTTATTCTTATATTATTTATTCAAAAATTTTTAATTGAGGTGTATTTGACCAAATCGTAAAATATTTAAAGTACACGATGTGATGATTTGATGTACAAATACATTGTGAAAGGCTTTTCCCACAGAGTTAGTAACATTAATCACTTCATAAACTTACCTATTTTTTAATGCCTTGTTTAATTTTGAACCCACATTTTACAGAAGTCTTAAAGAGAGCTTAAATACTGGAGTATATGATTGAAATCTATTTGAATCAAT
>NC_043702.1:127600482-127660436 GCF_006229205.1 Suricata suricatta | reverse complement strand
ATAGGTTTCTAAAGGTAAATCATTATTTAACAAAATTCTGATAGATTGACAGATTATTTACAGTCTTTTGCTATTACAAATAGCACTGAGTAATGACCAATATCATTTGTCGTGCGAGAGAATACATATATGATTTCTAGAATAGTTTCTGGAAATGGAAGGGTTGAGTAGAAGGGTATGGGGCTGGATTTTGAGGAATATCAACAATTTGCCCTTTTAGAGGTTGTACCAATTACTCAACGAGCAATATGACAGTGCCTGTTTCCTGGCTCCTACCAACTTAGTGTTTCCAAACTTTTAATATGTGCCAATCTGAGAGGTGAAAAAAAAGAATTATATATATATATATATATATAATTTAGTGTAGTTATTTCATTTCTCTTGTTATAAATGAATTAAAACAATTTTTTAATGTTTATTTATTTTGGAGAGAGACAGAGACAGAGCATGAGTGGGGGAGAGACAGAGAGAGACAGAGATGCAGAATCTAAAGCAGGCTCCAAGTTCTGAGCTGTCAGCAGAGAGCCCGATGTGGGGCTCAAACTCTTGAACCATGAGATCATGACCTGAGCCAAAGTCGGATACTCAACCGACTGAGCCACCCAGTGCCTCTAATCTGTGAATTTTTTTTGTCATGGATCGTCTACATTGTTCTGTTGGGTGTTTGATTTCTATTTATTGATTTGTAGGAGCTCTTTATTTTTTAAAGACTTTCTGTACAAAATTACTTTTTTGGGCTGATATTTAGAGAGGCTCCTACTTCAAAATTAATTTATGAAAATAAGTTTCAAGTACTTTTTTGACTTTGCCTTTACATTCAAATCTTTAGTCTCTGTTTATTTGTACATGATGATATATTTTATTTTTTATTTTTTCCAAAATTTTATTTAAATTCCATTCAGTTAGCATTCAGTGTAATATTGGCTTAGGAGTAGAACCCAGTAACTCACCACTTATACATATAACACCCAGCATTCATGTGATATTATATTTTAAATGAGTGCTATGCATAATATTCAGTGAAAATCAGTGGGATCATATGACAGCCATCCTGTATTCACAGTATAGTAGGGACCTGGAGTTTCACCGATTTATTTGTTCGGTGAACATTTGTCAAACAGCCACAACTTCTAAGGCATTGGATCCAGAAGGGGATCCAGAAATAAGTCAATAATCATCTCTTTCCTGAAGAAAGATTAAGTAATGACCATAGCAATGACAATAACAAAAGCAACTGTTTAAAAAATACTGTCTAAAGAAAAAAAAAACCACTTTCTATGTCCCAGGCACTTACTTAACATCTTACATGCATTGTCTCATTTATCTTCATAGAAACCCTGTAGGTTAGGTTCTATTCTTGTTTTATGTACCGACAAATGAGGAAAGTTAGTAAGTAACAAAGCCAGGGCTCAGATCTAGGCAGCCTCATGTCTGAACTTGGGCTTCTGAGCATCCAGGACACCACCTGACATACCTATAACCCCAGGTGAGCCAGGGAGAGAAGGAGAACTCTGGGAGTTCCAAGTGGTTCATGAGGAGCTGGAGACCAAAATTTCTCTAAAGCCTTTGTTAATATTGACTGAGTCTTATTTCTGGCACAGTGTGAGATTAATATCCTCAATGTAAGTTCTCAATTTCTTCACTTATTGTTAATTATATTTTGGAGATATAAATTTTTGAGCAAAGTGGTGACTCCCAACCATTTATTAGTAATTCCCTTAAAAAATACTGTTGTGGGGGCACCTGGGTGGCTCAGTTGATTGAGTATTTGACTTTGGCTCAGGTCATGGTCTCACAGTTCATGAGTTCAAGCCCTATACTGGGTGAGCTGGAGCCCTGATTTGGGATTCTCTCTCACACTCTCTCCCTCTCTGCCCCTTGTGGGATTCTCTCTCTCTCTCTCTCTCTCTCTCTCTGTCCCTCGCTCACTCATGCTTTTTCTCAAAAATAAACTAAAACAAAATGGAAAAGCTATATTTAAACAGAAATACTGTTGTGAATTAGTTTAATCTATGAAAAGAGTAACTCAATGTCATTTTTGCTTATAGTGGATGTGAAGTTGAATTTTCTAATGATGGTTGTTTAAATTTGTTCTCTCCCTCTTCAAATAAGGTAGAATGGGAGATGTCTGCATGATCATGGAAATTTGTACTTGGAAGTGGAGTTACCTCATTAGGGACTTCCTGTCCCCAAATCACATTTCTTGGGGGCACTAAAGAAATTATTAATTCCAGGTCAAAAGCTCAAATATAAATTAAGCTCTTAATTAATAATTCTGAAAGTTGAATGAAAAGATGAGTGTGAGTGTGCATTAAAACATACAGCTTCTAACCCATTTTGCCAAGTTAATGGTGTCATTAATTTGGCATATGAAGCTGATAGGTAACAAGCACTTGACAGTTAACAGCAATCAGTTATAATATTAGGTCGAGCAGGTTAACTGCTATGCAAATTGGCCTAAACATGGTAGCTACACTCTATTCATGTGGGAGTGCCGGGCAGGCGAACAGAATGGTGGGCATCCCTTCTTTCTGGCGTAGTTCAAGGCATATAGGAGGCTCTCCCAACTGAGCATACAGTCTATTCGGTTTCTGGGAAGCCATCTTTATTCCTGCCAGATGGGGAAAGGGCATGGGGGACTGGGCATGGGGTTTCGATGAGCCATATGTGGATGCAGCACGCATCATTTCTGTTGCCGTTCCAGAGCCTGGAGCTCAGTCACTTCTAGGTGCTCAGGAGGCGGGAAAATGCAATACGGTTCTTGGCCCAGGAAGGGGACAATCACGTTTGGTGGGGGAAGTAGAAGTCTCTGCCACAGTTGTTAAAAAAGAAACCATTCCTGTAACATGCCCTCACGAATATCATCTCGCTCCCTGTATTTTGAGACTCAGTCCTTGGGGTGTGATGTTTCTCCCGTGTTCGGTGCTTAGGTTCATAAAAGTATCGTGTGACTTCGGGAGAGAGGTAAGGCTAACCGGAACCTACGTCTGAGGGGCAGCCGCTGAAATAGCAGAATGGATTTGACAAAGTGACGGCTGGAGAAGGGACGACTTAGGGAGAAATAGGCACCCACCGTTCCTTCTTCCCACTCACAGATGAGGCTGAGTCTTTCTGGGAGCCCAGCCTGTACAGCCCATCGACACTTGTTGTTGGTAGGAAGGTGAAGAGGGCCATGTTGAATGTGACGTGTTTTCGTTTTCAGGAAGCCTTGGAGTGGGCCATGAGGAACCACTTGTGGGGCCATGCTTTGTTCCTCGCCAGCAAGATGGACCCAAGGACCTACAGCTGGGTGATGAGTGGGTGAGCAGGGCACTGGCAAAGAAGACCTAGGGGGCAGCGAGGTGGCCCCCCACCAAGGGGGAGTGGTGGGAGGGGGATGCAGGACTCCCTGGGAAGCCCCACACACCAAGCTTCCTTCCAATTTTTCTTTCTGACCTGGACGTAGCATATCACTTCTCCAGATTCTTATCACCTAGACACGGATGCGTTCTTTCTACCTGCTATGTTAAATAAACAGTGGAGTAATATTTCCCAGGGGCTGAGTTTCCAAAAATTACATGGGTTTCTACAATCCAGTAGTTCTTTTTGGGAGGGGCTGCTCTAGATTGTTCCATCAGGGAGGGCATAGGTGACCCCTTAGGGTTAACTGACAGAGCTTTAGGTCTGAGAGTTAGTAGTTGTCCATCACTGAGTCTTGCAATGGGGGATGTGGGCGCTGAGGGGGTTGGGATATGGGGGAGCGGGAGCCGTGCTGGGAACAGGCTTTACCAGACTGGCAATTAGAAGCAGAAGTCTTCATCTAGGGCAGGGGACATGACGAGACTGAAGGAATGTGTTTAGTTGGAGATCATGCTGGCACACCAAGACCAGGAAGAATGGCCAAACCAGGGTGAGCCAGGAATGGAGACTGACTACGTAGAGCCAGGAGTTTGGAATAGGGGGATTAAATGGGAGGGGGGAGAGGGGTGCTGGAGAAGGGTTCCTAAGTGAGCCTGCCAGCTGCAGCCAGATCTGCGGGTGGGCAGGGATAGACACGCGGTAGGGGTGGGGAGGGGCAGGCTTGGATCGAACCGTGAGAACAATATGCCCTCAAAATGTTCATCTTCCCGTGTTGGTGGACGCTGTGAAGCTCTCAGCTTGACTTAAGCTTAACGTGGCCATAAGTTGGCTATTGGGCAGACGGCTGAGACAATGGCACCTCCCTTCAAGGCCGTCACACCACCCACCTCCACCACGGCCTCCGTGCAGTCTCTCTTCTACCCTAACCCTCAGTCTTCCCAGGACTAGTAACGCCTCTATGTGCTTTGTTATGTTCAGGATGGTGAGGGGCACTGCATTTTATTATGATAAGCGCTCTGAGCTCCTGAGGCAAGGGTGCTATTAAATAAAAGACCGTGTTCTGAGGGGTGATTCTCCTTTGGGTTTTGGAAATGAACATCCTGCAACCCGACGTTGTAGCATACATCTCTGCTACAGATTTTTGCCTTGGGCCGTTGATTTTTGTTGGGGCCCAGTGAATGGTGAAAAATCTCTCTTACTGGGCATGCTTAAATCTCAAATCAGCTGTCGAGCTTATTATGTCCTTGTTAGGCATATCCCCTGGTTTGTCATCAGGAAGATCATTTCTGGTCCCTGTTCTACGCCTCTTTGGTTACTGAAAATGACTATTTAGTGCATGTGAGTCAAAGCACTATAGACCCAGGCTAGTCGCGAGCCAGAAAAACAGCCCCCGGGGCTGTGGGCGTGACCCAAAGGGAGCTACTTCCGGGGACTAGGAGTTGAGGGGAGCTAAGCAGAGGCACAGCAGAGAATCAAAGAGAAATTCATGTTTCAAAAGAAGCTGCTGAAATCAAATACAGATCTACAGGGGGTTTGTCCTGCTGGCAGTGGGTCAAAGCCTCTCTTGCCTTGGTCCCCACTGACGGTCATCTCTCTTTGCAGCTTCACCAGCACGCTGGCGTCCAATGACCCCCTGCAGACCCTCTTCCAGCTCATGTCGGGAAGGATCCCACAGGCAGCCACGGTACTCTTTGTGACAGACCTCCTTCCATACCCCAGCACCTTAGGGGTGTAGGGGGGTGGGACAGCTCAGGAACGAGGTGATGACTTTAAGATCAAAAATAAGTAATACTTGTTTGTTAATCGCCTACCATGCCCCTGGCCCTGTGCTAAGCACTTCAATTCATTCATATGATTTCACTTAATGCACAGAGGAAGGAATTATTACCCCTGTTTTACAGATGAGGAAACTGAGGTGCAAAGGTGTAAAATGACCCAAGATCACTGAGCTAGGAGTAGTGGGGTCAGGATTGGCTCAGGTCTGTCTGATTCCAAAATCCTTGGCCTTTTCACAATTCCATAGCTGCCTGCTTTGTGTGCGTGAAGAGTCAGAGACCCCCACTGTTCTCAGGCTTCCTGCAGCCAGGCCGCCGCCCCCCCCCCCCCCGCCCCCCCCTGCACATCCGTCCTGCAAAGCTGGACACAGTAGATATTCCCTGTTGTCTAGAGTTGGAGATGACTCAGGAGAGGTCTGAGGCCAGATTGATAGTTTTCCTATGAAAACAGATTTTATCTTTTTGCCCCAAAGTATCCTTCTTTACCTTGGAAGTCTAGTAACTTTACCAGGATATATTGTGGTGTTGACTGTCAGGGTCAGTTTTTTTTTTCTTGGGACACAGCATTCGTTTTTAATATGTGTGTTCATATTTTACAGTTTAGGAAAATGTTCTTGAATTATAGCCTTCAATATTTATTTTGTTCCATTATCTTGTTTTTTTTTTTTCCGGAATTCCATATGTGTACATTTCATATATATATGAACTATATACCCATGGACATAGAGATTATATAGACATCATTTTCTCTTTAATTAAAATTTCTTTGTTTTTGTTTCTTTGTTTCTTCCTTCCTTCCATCCTTCCTTCTTTCTTTCCCTTCCTTCCTTCTTTTTCTTCTTCTTCTTTTTCTTCCTCCTCCACCTCTTCTTCTTATTCTCTTTCTTTTCTCATTTCCACCCTATGTGTCCCTTACTGTGTTTTCATGTTGATGAAAGAGACACTGTCTCTTCATTTTGTGCTCTTGCCATTTTTATCTTGACTTCTCTCATTTTTCTCTCACTTCTTCCCTGACCTCTGCAGGCATGTTAGCCTCTTCCTGGTGTTCCCTGTCTCTTCCTGGAGCTCTCATCACTGAGCATTAGTGATACCACCCTTGCTTCACTGAAGAAGTTGTTTCATGATTTGACTTAAATTCATAATGAAATGTTTGGGGATACTTCTTTGTTTTGTGGTAACATTTTCCAGTGAATGTTTTTTCTACCTTCCTTTTATTCTTCATATTACTTCCCTCCTTTTTCTTTAGTGTGTGTTTGTACAGATTTTGTCCTTGTTCCTTGGCAGGAGTTGAGTCTTCCTTGGGCCAGTAGTTTCTGTTAGGTTTGTGCTGGGCCGTGGGGCCACACAGTGGCCTATCTGCCATTTCCCGCACCATCTGGAGTTTTCTGTGTGTTCTGTGTAGCCTTTCCTTCTCCTAAGCCAGCAGAGATGGCTGGGGGATCCTCTCCTTCTGGAATTCTCTCTCTGCTTCCTCCTGCACTCACTCTGTTCAATCTCCACTACCTTTGGCAGCCTTTTGCATATTTGAGGTTTGGGGTTTTTTTGACGCCCAGTTTTAATACAAATGGACTTCATGCTTTTGCTTTTCTGTTCTTATTGCTTGGGGACGGTTCCTAGAAAGGGAAAGAGAGATGATGACTCTGATGCCCCATCATCAAACCCACTGGCTGTCCCGGAACACAGAGTCCTCACAGTTCAGCGGAATGGCCACACGCCACCATGACACTGCATCATGTTGCAAAGCACTAAATGCAGGAAAAGATATAATCAACCTATGGTCCATGGGTCTCATTGCAGTGGTAGAGTCAGCTAAATGTTCTCTGCGTTTAGGTGAGACAACGGAGAAGCCCGAGGTGATATGCCCATGCAGTACTCTGTCTCAGTGTTTGACAGTGTCCTGCGGCGTGGCGCCCAGGAAAAGGCTGGTCGTTACTTACTTGGAATGAGTGTAAAAGGGCGCAGTGACCAGAAAACCCAAAAGTCGGCTTCTATCCCAGGTTTAACCGGAGCCTGCTCCTTACTGCTGTGTGAACTTGGCCTTGTTCCTAATCTCAGAGCCTTAAGTCTTCCTCTTTGTGGGCATTTTGATGCCTAACCAAGAGAGTTTATTGTGAAGAGTAAAGGAGAGAGAATATCTGAGCAGATCAACCACCATGCTTGACCCGCTGAAGTTAGTCAGGTGTTTGCTCTCTCTTGCACACTCTCCATACATCTGTTTTCCAGTGATTTGTGTCAAATCACCTGGGGAAGAGACAGAAGGATGACTTCTAAATGTCTGTTCTTTTCAGCAAGAGTTTCTCCTTTGCTTGTTCCTTTCGTTTCAGCGAGAAGGGGCCTGGCTTATGTGGGGATAATAATAGTACCCAATGCGTGTGATGGTTCACGGAGAAGCACTTGGCAGCGGGTATGGCTCACGGTCAGAGTGCAGTGAGTGAGAACTGCTGTTCTTGAGATTTATCCTCATCATCACCCGCATTCACACTGCATCGCCCAGATAAACAAAGAGTAACTACAAAATGGAGTTGGATTTAGCATCTTTTATTCCTGGGGATAATTATAAAGACCACATAGGAATTATTTTGACTTCCAAATCTTAGCTATTTCTGCTAATCTCCTGCTCTACCCACTCCATGTAACAAACTGGAAGATGGACTGGTCTGCAAATCACCTCTTTCCTTTTGCTGAGCTTCCATGTGCTTGCGTGTGTGTGTGTGTGTGTGTGTGTGTGTGTGTGTACACATCTGTGTATATGCACCTACGTACAATTTATAAAGGGCAAATGTACTAAGTGCAAAGCACTATGCTATGCACTTCATCTAGCTATCTTATTTTATTATCAACAATAACTCCGTTAGGTAGAAATTATGATCTCCACTTAAGAGATGAAGAAAAAAGGTTTTGAGAAACGTGCTCAAGGTCACACAGCTAGTTAAGAGGCAGGATGCCAGTTGAATCCAGGACCTGGGTTGTTTCTGTGATGTTCTATTGTTTCTTTATAGATACTTCCTGTCCTAAAATTCCCCTTCATTCAGGGGGAGGGAAGCCCAAGCCTCACCATTTGTGTGGGGTTATTTCCCCACCTGCAGGGCTCTGTGTGCACCCTGCTGCCCCCTTGTGGAGCTCTGCTGCCCCTGCATTGTCACCAGAGGGAGGGGGCAGAGCCCTCAGCCCGGAGCAAGATGAACCAAGACTGGGTGCTGGGCTGGGCCACTGCTCTGCTTTTCTCCTTCTTCCATTGGCCATAGGAATCTGACTTAATAGAGTTGGGAAAATTAACTAAGGTGATGTGTGTGAAAGGCCTTTGTAAAACCAGAAAACACAAGCCATTTGGTAAGGTATCAAGGGGCCTCGGGTTACCCTGACTTCTAACAGGCTAATGTGGATTCTTTGTATGAGCCAAGGATGTTTGGTTTCCCTTCTCCCACTGCGACATCAGGGTTTGTTTTGTTTTCTTTTTCTGGATTTTGTCCCTAGCTGTTGAGCTTAGGGGTACTAGGGAGAAATTTGAAAATCAGTTAAGTGATCGATAGTGTCATTTTATTTCCCTATTGCCTGAGGTTCCTATAAATGCATGTACACGTATGTGTTCTATCTGCCTACCCATCCTTCTGGGAATCTTGTTTTTTTGTTTTTTTTTTAGGTTTTTAATTTATTTTGAGAGAGAGAAATAGAGAGCAAGGAAGGGCAGAGAGAGAGGGGGAAAGAATCCCAAGCAGGCTCTGCACAGTCCACACAGAGCCCAAAGCGGAGCTTGAACTCATGAACTGTGAGATCATGACTTGAGCAGAAAGCAAGAGTCAGATGATTAACCGACTGAGCCCCCGGGCGCCCCGAGTCTTGCTTTTCAAAAAGGAGATCTGGAAATCAGTGACTGCAGCACCACAGACCGAGAACTCCTCTAAACTGGGAGGCAGACAAGGACATTCTGCATCTACATTGTGGCCCGTGACCCTTCAGCAAGTAAATCTCCCATTTTGTCTGCTGCCTTCCAGTGTTGTGGGGACAAGCAGTGGGGAGACTGGAGGCCTCACTTGGCTGTGATTTTGTCGAATCAGAGTGGGGACCTGGAGCTGCATCAGCGCGCAATTGTCACCATGGGGGACACCCTGGGTAAGCAGAAGCCACCCCCCCCTTCCAGGCCACTTTACACATCTATCCTCGGGCTTTTAGGTTCTATGCAAGGCCTCTGTGCCTCAGGCTTTCCTCTGACCCAGGGCCTCTGTGTTTGGGGGACGGAAACTCCAGGGAAACTCCAATATCATTCTTGCCTCTCCATTTCCCAGATTTTCTGCTGCAGTGCAGTCCAGGCCCCTGAGACTTGGGCTGTGTTGCTGCGAGGTCTCCCCTCAGCAGCTGGTTTTCTATCCCTGGTCAGATTCCCTCCAAGACAGAGTTCACACATGGGGAACCTCGCCTCTTGTTATGGTCACTTGCTCAGCGACCCAGCTCAGCCAGATAGGAAATTCTCTTTTTGCCTGAATTACTCTTGGTAATTGTGTAGTCTTTACCTCTATTATCTGTCAGTGAAAGTTGCCTTACACTTAGGGGCTCCAGAATGTTCCAAATCGGTGGTTCTCAAATTTGGTCAAGGGACTGAACGCCCTAGAAATCATGATACTCTCTGTTAACTTTGTGAAATATGCTCTGTTAAACCGAAAAGAGCGATGTGCAGCCTTGTGCCAACTCAGACGGCAGGCGATGGTTAGAAAGGGAAGCGGTTTTGTTTAGTCCTTCCTGGGCACCTGGCACTGTGCTGGGTGCATCACCTCCTTGAGTTAATTCAATTTTTAGGTAATGGGAAACGTATAGGAGAACACTCTGAAAGTAGGAACAGGCTGTTCATTATTGGTAGTTTTTTATGAGCCCTGGGAAGTTTTCTATTGTTTGATATTAGCAGGAGAAGCATTAGTGCCCCAAGGAGCCTAATTTAAAAACAGCTACTTCTGTGCTCAGGTGTAGGCATCTGCTCTCTTTTCACCCTCAGTAAGGACTAAAATG
The DNA here is from genome assembly GCF_006229205.1 of Suricata suricatta. Classification (NCBI taxonomy): domain Eukaryota; kingdom Metazoa; phylum Chordata; class Mammalia; order Carnivora; family Herpestidae; genus Suricata; species Suricata suricatta. The sequence continues at coordinate 127,650,324 of NC_043702.1, read as the reverse complement.
CTTAGAAAATCCCTAATCACAAATACATCAGGGGGACAGGAATCAGTGACGTATTCTGGCCAAAGAGAATTGGAATGTAACGTCTGAAGCCAAAAATGCTGTTGGGAGGGGGAAGTGGGGTTTGAGGCCAGCGACTCTGATGTGACACACTCGCTCCTTCACTCCCCTGAGGATTCTCCCCTCCACCATGTGCCCAGACGGCGGTCCCCACACAGCCACGCCCTGTGACTGGGCCTTGCTCTCCTCCTGCAGCTGGGAAGGGGCTAGTGGAAGCAGCTCACTTCTGCTACCTCGTGGCTCACGTGCCTTTTGGCCACTACACCATGAAGACAGACCATCTGGCCTTGCTTGGCAGTAGTCACAGGTATGCAGTCCCCCTGGAGGGAAAGGGACTGGGAAGGACGTTTTCCAGGGGATTGTTTCAGGGAGGCCTTGCTGGGTCTCATGGCTCAATTTTCTTGTGTCAGTTTCAGCTACTGCTGCTCCCCTCCTCTGAGACTCTTCTGCACAGATCTGGGCAGGAGGTGCCCCGTGGGAGCCGCATCACACCACCAGGGGGCCTCAGGCCCCAGTCTTGCTCCCCAAAACTGTGTGTGGATCTTTGGAGTGTATTGTCTCCCCCTGACCACTTGGTGGCGCCCTGGCTCCATGACTGGACATCATCTCAGTAAATGTCACTGTGATCAGGGTGGCTTGAGACTCAGTTTTAGGCAGCCCTGGGCTTCTCTCAGAGTCAGCCCTGGGCAGAACTGGAAATTGGAAGAAGTTTATGTTTACTCCTTACACTCCTACACTCATGGTGCACAAGCTACTCAAAGTCCAGCCTGTTACTTATTCTTTGTCGGCCATAACATGAGGCTTTTCATACAGACGGATTTTTTTTTAAGTTTATTTATTTTGAGAGAAGCAGAGAGACTGTGAGTGGGGGATGCGGAGAGAGAAAGGGAGCATCTCAAGCAGGCTCCGCACCATTAGCACAGAACCCAATGCGGGGCTTGAACTCACAAAGCTGTGAGATGGTGACCTGAGCTGAAAGAAGCGTGGGATGCTTAACCAGCTGAGCCACCCACGCTCCCCTTCACACAGAAGGATCCTAATAAGCCTGCAGATAATGAGTAAATGGACAAAGAGACCATTTGCTTCCTAGCAGTTCTCCATGTTCTGGATCTCTGTTCCCCCCTCTCTGTAATACTGAATGTATCCTAAGCTCTTACATTGTGCCAGTCATCTTACTTGCACTATTTCCTTTAATCATTACAAATTTACCCTATGAATAAAGTATATGTTTAATCTTCACTTTACAGAGGAGGGAAACCAAGGCACAGAGAGGTTAAATAACTTATCTAAGATGGCACAGTCAGCGAGCGGTCATGTTGGACTTGGAATCCAGGCTGAGAGGCTGCAAATCCTTACTTTTGACTGTTGTGCCAAACTGCCTGCCTCTGTGGAAACATACAGTCGTGGCCGGCTCTCTCCAGGTCTCGGTCTCTGACGGGCATATAGTGGGCTTGTCAGAGAAGCCTTTCTGTGCCAAATGTGACAATAAATGTGCATGGATTAATTCATCTCCCTCCTATGTTTATATCGTATGAGGACATTTCTGGAGATAACCATGGTGATCGTGATTTCAAACAGCAGGCCAATCTGTTAGGCCCGTGGAGGGTTCTGGGAGCCCCTGGGATCACATTCGGCCAGCGTGCTTCCTCATTGCCTCATTGGCTGAATGAACACCCAACACGGGGGTTCCCCATTCTTGGCCATGCCTTCTTTTCTCCGTGCTCTAGGGGTGCCCTATCACTCCCTCTTATGCTCTTTTGTTCCGACAGGAGTGCCTTTGCAGAGATGCACATTCTAGGCCTTTAGGGCACTAAGGTTAGCTCTCAGCATGTTTAAGAGGAGCACCACGTGTCCCACTGAGGAGGAGGAAGGGCTGTTTGCTTAGCTGACCCTCCAGCAAAGAAGGTGGAGGACCCCCTCTTTCTGCACTTCTGGTGCAGGGCTCTGCTCTGCTCCTTCCTGCTCCCAAGAAGCAGGAGCACGAGGAGGCAAAACATTCACTCTGGAGGCCCCCAGTCTCCTTCCTGTCTTGGAGCCGCCCCAGGGACCAGCCAGGGGCAGGAACTCTACCACATTCCGTGCGGCTGGTGCTTGTCTACTGGGATTTAAGTTCCTTCCTCCCAATCCCCCCTCAATTTCTTTTATTGTTATTCCCTGGTTGTAGTCAAGAGTTTTTGAAATTTGCAACAACCGAGGCTATCCAGAGGACGGAAATCTTCGAGTACTGTCAGATGCTGGGCCGCCCCAAATCTTTCATCCCTTCTTTCCAGGTAACTGAACCCGCCCGAGGCCAGCACCTTAGCTGCCTCAGGTGATCGCGGGCAGCCGGGTTCCCAGCGTTGCTATTTGGCACAGGGTAGCTGGGAGAAGTCATCTACAGCACTTTTCCTCGTTAGCTTGAGCGTGGGGAGAGTTAGGATTTCTTTCTAGGTGTCCTAAAAGCCTTCATCTTAAGATATGAAAGCAAATCAGTGCAGCAGCCCCTGTTGCTGGAGGCTCCTGCCTTGAGCCTGAACGAGCGGAAATAGGACTGCATCCTGAGGCCCCGCCCCTCGCACCTGCCCCGCAGCAACTTCCCTTCTCCGTTCTTTGCAAACTGCAATCCCTTCTCCTCTCCCCCGCTGGCCACGCTGTGCAGGCTGGGTCGGGGCAAGCAGGAAGGCCCAGCCCTGGGCAGGGGGAGAGGGGGTTGCCCAGCCTGCTCCCTCCTTCCAATGGGCTCCTCCCATCTCTTTGGGACCCCCGTGTCTCCTAGCTCTGAAAGTTCGTCCTGCTCCGTCCCCGCCCTCACCCTTGGTCATCCCCTCCGGGTTCCGCTGTGCAGGTGGCGAGGCCCCTGCAGGTTCTACTCTTCTCTCAACTTCTCTGCTTGATGCGCTGATGTCACCTCCAATTCATCAACACTCCCTCAGTGCCTGTGTGGAGAGTGCGCCTGGCAACACTCGCACACGCTCAAAGCCCACAACACAAAAAGCACACAAATGCTTGAAAATGACGAAATTCGTGTCTAAGGGAAATGACCCTATTAGGATCTTGCTTCATTGTTTTACCTAAAACTCTCCTTGGCAAAGCCGAGCCGACTACCTCCTTTGGAAACAGGTCTTTCTTCTCTCTCTCCCTTCTTTGGTCATCCCACCTTTCAGTCACCTTCAGGCAGACAGGAAGAGATTAATTCTAGCGAGTGAGCTCTACCTGCCACCTTTGTGCTACTGTGCTTTGAGTGTATTATTTCTAACCCTGTGAGGTGGGCATGGCTGCCTTCCTTTGACGGAAACTGAGGCTCAGAGGAGTTAAATGCTGTGAACTCCTATCTCTCGAGTACCCCCTGTTCTAAGAACTAACATGGATTTTCTTATTTAATCTTTACAACACCCAAGGGGCGAATAGTATTATCCCCATGGCATAGTGAGGAAACTGAGGCACAAGGAGGTGTGGTAACCTGCGCAATGCGACACACCCAGCGGAGAGCTGGGATTTGAAGCTGGGCCTGATTCCAAACCCTCATGCCTCCATCCTGCGCTGCCACTCTTGCTTCTGTGAAGGGTTGGCTGCCTGTGTCAGAGTCGTTCCTTCTTCTTTTATGTGTCTCCTCTGGTGCCTGGTCCTGTGCTCCACATATACCAGGCTTTCGGGATATGGGGCTTCCTGATGAGAAGGAAGTAGCCTGGTGCATGTCCATGGTGACTCTGTCTACAGAGACTAAACTGAGGTGACTCCCATCCCTTTCTCAACAATGCATGACCTACAGGCTGGATGTGAAATCGTGCCCATACCCAGATAGAGTAAACCAAGTGGCGTGAGGCCCTCCTTGATATTTCGGATGCCAGAGTTAGTGGAAGCTGGCAGTCTACTGACTTCCAGGGAGTCTTATCTACATTTCTCTCCTTCTATCCCTGCCCGGATGGACTCGTCACTGGCCCTGCTCTTCTCCACAGGTCTATAAGCTTCTTTATGCTTCCCGCCTGGCAGATTACGGCCTCGTGTCCCAGGCCTTGCATTACTGCGAAGCCGTTGGCACGGCCCTCCTTAGCCAAGGAGAGAGCAATCACCCTGTGCTATTAGTGGAACTCATCAAGGTGAGTTTCTCAAAGGGTTCTCTGCAGGTGTTTTATCTTCAGTGTTCAGAGAAAGCTATTGTTAGAGCAGCTTAGAGTCCACAGCCCGTCTCTTTTGAACATGCTGGAAACTTGGAGCCCACGGCTGTCTTTGACCACTTACGCATGCCCAGGCGTGATAAGCAGAGTCCTGACACCACACAAAGGAGCAGGCAGTGGGCGGGGCGGTGGGATAGGGGCTGGAGAACAGGTGTGTGCTATGCCAGGAATTCATTCTTGCATCTGCTTTTCTGGGACAGTAAAACCGCATGCTACGGTGAGCCATTCTAATTATAAATGCTGGACTCAGGAAATATATTTTAGTGATTTAAAGCAGGAAATGATCCTTATTAAAATGCTTTTAAATGCATGGAATACTTTATCACACGAGGGGTGCGTTTAAAAAAGAAAACATATCAACGTGTAGTTCCATGGGAAGAAAGTGATCAGGCAAATAGTGGTTCCAATTAGCTGAAGCAAAATCCATTAGCAGGAGAGTAAGATGACAGCCTTAGACAAGGCCCAACTGTTGGATTCTGCAGCCAATAAAATCTGTGGTGCTGAGCCCCCTGCCCCTGAAATGTAGGGAGCTCAGGGACCCAGAATGGAGCCTCCCCCACCCCCTGGAATTCTGGGATCGGAGTTAGCATTTTAGCAACTGCCCGGGTGATTCCTAGGAGCACTGAAGTTTGAGAAGCACTGCGGAGAGCAGACAGCTTTGCAGAGACATAAAGCTGGCTAACAGTTTCTTCTTGTATTTTACTGAATATCTAACACCAAGATGGGTTAAATATTTATGTTGCAATTTCAGGAAGGGATCTGCTGAATTTGCTACCTCTCGATTATTCTTTGTAATCTAATTTGCAAGGGAGTTAAGACGGTCTTTCTCCTCTTCCCCCATTGCCTCCTTCCCCATGCTCTCCGGCTCCTTTCCCCTCTCTCACCTTCGCCCCTGACGCGACTGGGAACCTGGCACAGCTAGCAGAGAAACTGAAGCTGTCAGATCCCTTGGTTGTAGAGAGACGCGGAGACAGGGACCTGGAGCCAGACTGGCTGGTGCACCTTCGGAGGCGGTGCAAGGAGCTGGTGGTGAGTGGGGTTGGAGCTGGGCCAGGGGCCGACGCCCCTGCTTCTCTCTTCCTCTTGGAACAGAGCACGGACCTCAGCAAGTCTCTGACCCCATGGAGGGCCATGAAGTCCCCCATCGTTCCTGAGACACAGGCTGCCCCAGGAAGGGGTGGCACTCAGCCTCCCTCTCGGGCGGAGGTGCTTTCCTCGGTTGGCCTGTGAGGCCCTGGGGCCCTCTTGTCTGTGGTCCTGGAAGATACATTTATGAGCACGAAAGCTTTCATCTCTCTGTTAGGAACAACAGATCACAGTGGACCCGTGTCACTTTCATGTAATGTAGGGCAATTGCTTAAAAGATTTCTGGGCCTTTCCTTTTTGTTCTGACAACTGCAAAAGCTGCTGGTAGTAATTGTACCAGTAATTGGAACAGGGCTGCCTCCATTTTCTTTCTTTCACTCTCTCTACCAACAGGAGAGGGTGGATTTTTGGAGGCACACGCGGCCCTGATTCCTACGTGCTGCACACACAGGGCCCTGGGTCCCTTCCCTTTGCCGATGGGCGACTCTGGTGTCCTGGTCCCTGCGGGCTCTGAGCACACCCAGGAGAGAGGCGCGGCTGAGGCCTCGCCCCGCCCCTCCCCCACCGGCCTCAGCCGCTCTCCAGGTTCCCATACCTCGTCCCTCCTTCTGAAGTTTCTTTTTGACTTAATTTTTATTTACAACATTTAAAAAAATGTTTCTTTATTTTTGAGAGAGGCAGTGAGAGACAGATTGCAAGCAGGGGAGGGGCCAAAAGAGAGACACACACAGAATCAAAAGCAGGCTCCAGGCTGAGCTGTCAGCACAGAGCCCGACGCGGGGCTTGAACTCACGAACCATGAGATCATGACCTGAGCCAAAGTCAGACGCTTATCAGACTAAGCCACCCAGGCGCCCTTTGACTTAATTTTAAACCATTGTTCCCTGTTCTTGCTTTTTTTTGTGCGGCTTCAAAAGATTTTATTCTGTGTTTAATAGCAGGAGGCAGCTGGAGACCCTGGGGACCTTCGCTCTGCTCACCCAGACACCTCGGGAGCCGGAGGAACAGGTACCCATGCTGATGACCAGGGTGTGCACGTGGCTGGCTCTCAGGCCTGATCACAGAGACAACAGGACTTAGAAGGCACTTGCCTGGCCTGTCCCGCGGGTGCTTCCTTGCCTGTGCAAACCTGACCCATCGGTCCGGGCACCTTGTCCTCACCGCTCCGTCCGGCCACAGCCATCCCGACACCTCTAAGTTGCCGCACGTTTAGTTTCTGCCTCACACTCAGGTTGTAATCCTCACCGTGTTGTGTTGTGATGTCCTTGTCCCACCTGCCTTGGCACCTTCTCGCCAGCCGATGGGTTTCTCCGGGCCGGACGAGATGGGTTGTCTGTATTTCCTGCAGGTGTTGGAGACATAGGAAGATTTTTTTTTGAGCTATCAGTTTTGATTTTTGAGCTAGCAGTTGCTACAGACCTGTGACAAACGTTTCAAAGTGTTTCAGCACATCCCTCCTTTGTTCTCAGGATGCCCCTGGGTGGTTGGTCAGGCAGACATTATTGCCCCCAGCTAGTTCTGGCCCTTTCCTCCAGTGACCACTGTCCCCAGCCCTGGGGTGGGGTCGGGACATGGAGTCATCTCTTTATTTGCTGCTGTTTCCCACCCACTGGCACCTCCTCCGAGGATGGGGGTGGGGAGCGGAAGGTGAGGAAGGTGGGCCCTGCTTTCTGTTTCTCAGCTTTGCTGCTGTGTCACAGGACCTGCCGTGCTGGAGGCCAGGAGGGAACCGGGCCGGGCTTTTCTGCTGGGAAGCAGCTCTGCCCCTTGTCACCCAATTGAGCATGTGGGGCAGTAGCCCCGCCGGCCCCGTGACTGTAGGTCTATCACGCATGCGTCCACACCATAGCCCATCTCATTAGCAAAGTGGGAGAGCCAGAAGGAACCCCGCCACACTCGCTTCCAGGGCCAATGCACTGGTTCGTTTCTGTGGTCTGATTTGTTTTTTTTTTTTTTTAATTAAATGTTATTTATTTTTGAGAGAGAGAGACAGAGTGTGAGTGGGAGGAGGGACAGAGAGAGAGGTTCTGTGTCTATAGAACCTGAAGCAGGATCCAGGCTCTGGGCTTTCAGCACAGGGCCTGACGTGGGGCTCGAACCCACAAACTGTGAGATCATGACCTGAGCCGAAGTTGAACGCTTAACCAACTGAGCCACCCAGGCACCCCTGATTTGGGTTTTAATGGAAACTTTCTAAGTTTCAAACACCCAAATCCATTAGGAAATCTTTAAAGGAGGAAGTTTACCCCCAAATAAAAAAATGCAGAGTGAAATGAGGTGGTAAAATCTATCCACCTGATGTACTGATTCAAGGCTCAGAGATCATTCATGGCAGTGAGGGAAATAATTTTGTAAACTCTAAGTCACAAGCAGTGACGGGTGTTACAATCACTGCTGTGTTGTATTTGTCATCACATTAATGGCAGCCACATCAAGCAGCATGTCCTTGTGACTGCTTTCCGAAGAGGACATGGGCAGGAGTGACCCTGGTGTGATAGGTCCATGCAGTGCCACACTGTAGGCCTCAGTCCTTTTTCTTTGTTCTGTGTCCTTAGAAAACACTTTCTACCATGATCTTTTGGGACGTCAGAGCCACTCAGAAGCCCTTGGGGACCGCTCAGCCTTGTGGCCAACACCAGAGCAGATGGGCCCAGGCCAGCCCGGCTCACAACAGCCCATTCCTCACCAGCCCAGTTCCTGTCCAGCAGGAGGAGGTGTGGAGCAGATGGGGGTCCCCGTGCCTCTTTACTCGGTTCCTGAAGTCTACCTGCCAGGGACCGGTGGCTGTATGGCAGTGACAGGGACTCCTGGAGGAGGAGCTGGGGAAGAAACCCAGCAGATGCATCCACCTCCTGGTAAGACCTGCTGGTGAGGCTGGAAGCCTGGGGTGAGGAGTTTCCAAGGAGAGGAAGCAGATGATGGAGGTAGATGGAGTCAGAGGTGGGAGAAGGTGGGGTCAGAGCTGACCAAGCACTGAATGGTGGATGTGCACCTGACTGAGGACCTACTATGTGGTAGCCCTGGGGCTGGTACCTTGCATGCCTCCGAGGGCTTGCCCTTGCATTGCAGTCTGCCTCTCCACTGGACAAGCACAGTGAGGCTCAAGTGGGCACTCCTGCCCTCCTCTTGGATGAAGAGTTCCTGGGGGGGGGGCGCTGGAACCGAGGGGGTTGTGCCCATGGACGTTGCATTTACGAGATCTGGTTGGTTTGGACCAGAAGCTGGTTTGCAATTAGAAAAGCTGACAGCGTCCCTGTTCCTTCTTCAGGTTAGGCAGGAAAAGCACAAGTTCAAATCACTATGTTTGTGTTTTGTGCCATAGCAGAGACTACAGTATCTCAAGGAGGTTTCCAGCATCCCGATGGTCAAAAGGCTATTTCCAAACCCCAGGTGAGAGGGCAAAGCACAGCAGACGTGGATGCCTACTCGAATGCGTCAGGTTTTCTCTGTTTGCCCAGATTTCATAGCCATGTGCGAACTCCTTCTTCCGCCTGGCCCCAGCTCTCCCTTCCACATAGCACCCTGTTTCTCCTTGTTTCTTGCCACACCGAATCCTAGCGGTGGGAAGGAGGGCCGTGTTCTTGTTTCTGTTTGGTCCTGCCAACCAGTGCCCATGGGGGGAGGGCTGGCAGGGCTCGGTTTAGTTGTGGCCCTGAGGCCTCTAACACTCTCCCCTCATGGTCCCACCACACACGCACCATGCCTTGCCCTCCCATGGGAGACTCCGATGCTTATTTCTTTACTGTAATTTTTACCTTGCTTTTTTCCCCAAGAGGGATCTATGGCACCTGTGTCTTTTCTTTTTCTCCCCTTAAAATTGTTTATTGTTCATTCATTTTTGAGAGACAGAGAGACAGAAAGTGAGTGGGGTAGGGTCAGAGAGAGAGGGAGACACAGAATCCGAAGCAGGCTCCAGGTTAACACAGAGCTGTTAACACAGAGCCCAATGCGGGGCTCAACCCATGGACGATGAGATTGTGACCTGAGTTGAGGTCAGACACCCAACCGAGTGAGCCACCCCGGCGCCCCAGCTGTGTCTTTCTCCTCAGTGAGGCTGCAAGGTCTTGGCGGCGGCCATGTCTAATTGACCATTCTATAGAGCTGTTGAATGAATGCACCCTTCCCCCAACCATGGGCATTGCGGGTGCCAAACTCAAGACTTTCTTCAGCTTTGCTTGGTGGGAGGGTTACCTTGTATAAATTTGAGCATGTAAGTAGTGGTCATACCTAAAAACAGTCTCAAGTAGTAACTTGGCCAACAGGACTTAAAAACGTTTATGCTTTACTTTTTCTTTTCTGACTAAAAAAACTAGTCCATCATTGTTACAGAAAACTTGGAAAATAAAGAGAGAGTATCACAGAAATAACCACATATCACTCATGTGTTTTTAAATGTGTAAATGATGTTTTATTTCCTATTTGTTATTTAATACTATAAATGAGGTTTTCCATGTCATTCATAAGTGATTTTTAAAGTTTATTTATTTTGAGAGAGAGAGAGAAAGCATGAGTAAGGGAAGGACTGAGAGAGAGGGAGAGAGAATCTCAAGCAGACTCTGCACTATCAGCAGAGAGCCTGGTGTGGGCCTTGAACTCACAGCTCATGAGATCATAACCTGAGCTGAAATCAAGAGTCAGATGCTCAACCAACTGAGCCACCCAGGCGCCTCAGAAGTGATTTCTAGTATTGGTATGGCAGAGTCTATTGTATGAAAGCACTATCATTCATTCGTTCATAAATCCCGAGGTCCTGTGTGTCCGCAGCACTGTCACGGGGTCGGGGAGACACAGGGAACCAGGCAAATCCCACTTTTAGTGCAGAGGAGATGACTGCAGATGACCAACTGTGTGCGTGAGGGATTTCACCCGAGAGGGGGCGGCCAGGAAGGGCACCTCTGGCAAGGCCTGGAGCAGAGGTCAGAATGGGGGTCGGACCTGAGTCAGGAAGGCGTCTAGGGAACGAGATTCAAGGCAGAGGGAATAGCAAGTGAAATGGGACTGCCTTGGTCCCGGAAGGAAGGAGCCAGGGAGACACTGTATGTAGACAGTGGGGAGCAAGGGGCTGAGAAGCAAGGCCAGAGAGACAGAGGCCAGACCACACAGGGCTTTGTAGGCTGCGGGAAGGAGCCTCAGGGTTTGCTCCCCACGCCCACATTGTTCAGCATTTCAAGGGTCTCTCTTCCTTTTCTTTCTTTCCTCTTTTCTCTCACTGCAAATTGCCTTCCCTTCCCCTTGTGTATAAAACACAGCAGTGGACATTCTAGTGATGGACGTATGAGCCTGGTCTGTTTCTTGAATTATTCAGTCAGGAGAAATTCCTAGAAGGAGAGTCAGACTGCTTAGGTTTGAATCCTTGCTCTGCCCTTTACTAGCTGCATGGCCTCAGGTTGCTTAATCTTTCTGTGTCTTGGTTTTCTCCTATGTAAATGGAAGGCTAACAATAGTGCCCCCCTCACGGGACAATTGTAAGGATTAAAAGAATCACCATGTATAAAGTACTCAGGTACTTACCGCACAGTAAATTCTATATTCAGAATAAAAAATGAAGCTTTTTGTAGATTTGCCAAAGCATTTTCCAAAGGTTGTTCCAATTTTGCTTTCTTGGAGTATAAAGTGTAAATATAATACAAAAGGACAAATTTTGTATGGTTCCCCTTATATGAGGTACTAGAACAGGCAAATTGATGGACAAAAAGAGTAGAGGCTGTGAGGGGCTTGGTGGGAGGAGAAGTGGGGAGCTCGTGTTTAATGAACACAGAGTTTCTGTTGAGATTAATTAGATGTTCTTGGAAATGGACATTGGTGGTGGTGATACAATATTGTGAATACACGAATGCCACCGAATTTACACTTAGAAATAGTTAAATTGGTAAACTTCATGTTACGTGTACCTTATCACACAGAGAGAAAGGTTCATGGGCACGCAGCTTCCCTGTGGTACATTTGTTCACAGTTGATCTTGGGCAAGTCTGCCAGGAATGAGCTGGAGGATGAGTCAGGGTCGGTGGTTACTACAGTCTCTGTCCGCTTGGGCGCGGGTCCCCACAGGGTGAGTCCTGGCCCTCTTCATCTCTAAGGGTAGAGTGCCATATCTTCAGCCTCAGGCCTCGGCACCGTTCTGGAAATCTGATGTGGGGCAGGAGCACAGCAGCCTAAACCCCGTCCGGCTGGGGATACCACAGGACCGGGATTGGGCTCCTGTCTTGTCCCAAGACCTTCCGCAAACAGTCTGTCCAGCTCAGCCCTACGTCCTCGCAAGTCACGTGTGATCCTGGAAGGCCAGCCTGCTGCTGCCCTGAGCGGGGCTGCTGATTTGCCTTTGGAACCTGTCAAGTGCTATGAAAACATTACTTCTTATCTTCTTTAATTCTAGGTGCTGCTGATTCCCAGGTCACGGAACATTTCTGAGAGTTCCACCGGCTCAGTCAAGGAGGAGGAGCAAGAGTCCTCTGATGAGGCAGATAAAAAATCCTCCCCAAATCCAGCACCGCAAGAGAACCCAGGAGATGTGAAGGACAGCACAAAGGTGGGAGTCTTGTTCTGGTGCCTTCGTTTTCCCTGACCCCCCAAGTTGACTCTGGGCTTTGGCTGGGCCTATGACAACCCTGTCAGACTGGGGCTGCTAATCTATTCAGAGAGAGGAGCGCCCCCGCAGGCCCTGAACCTCCCCCTTCCCCTTCCAGAGCTCAGGGTTTGGCTGGTTCAGCTGGTTTCGCTCGAAGCCCAGAAACAACGCATCTCCTTCTGGAGAGGACTCATCTGACAGCCCCGACTCTGAGGTGAGCGTGAGGCTGTGAGGGCGGGGACGCTTCCTCTTCCAGGGGCCCTTTGGAGGAAGTTTGCTCAGAACGTCAGAGGCTCCGGGGTGCCTGGGTGGCTCAGTCAGTTAAGCCTCCAACTTTGATTCAGGTCATGATCTCACGTTCGTGGGTTCAAGCCCTGTGTGGGGTTCTGTGCTGGCAGCTCAGAGCCTGGAGCCTGCTTCCGATTCTGTGTCTCCCTCTCTATCTGTCCCTCCCCCACTCATGCTCTGTCTCTCTCTGTCTCAAAAATAAATAAAACATTAAAAAAAAAAAGATCCTCTGAGGCCTGGAGCTGGCATCTGGCAATTGGCAAAGGTGGATGATGAATGGTCTTAAAAATTAGGATGAAGAGTGGTAACTTTAGGGGCTGGCCATTGTTGGATCATTGAACAGGGCAGTGGCACAACCAAAGTGGAGTTTTGGGGGTGGTGTCTGGCAGCGGGTCCCAGGCTGAGGTGGCTGCTGTGGGCACAGCAGGAATACAGCCACCGGCATGGATTTGTCAACCACCAGCATCACCCACGCTGCCCTTCTTTCTCACTGAGCAGGAGACCTCCAGAGCACCTTCTCCCCTCCAGGCTGGCCCCAGGCTCTCACTGACATCTCTCCCAGAGTCCCAGTCTCTGCCAGGCTCCAGCACCTTCTCCAGGGCCACAGGTACCCCCCACGCATGTCCCTGGGGCCATCTATGGGCTCTCTGTGCTCCTCGGCCCTCGGGGTGCTTCCTGGGAGCGGGGACTCCTCAGGCCGGAGCAGTGGACACAGCTGCCACTCATTGCTTTCTAGGCGAGGGCGAAGCCCGAGGACCAGCGTCCGGCGGGGGAGCTGCAGAGGGCACCGGCAGTGGAGGCTCGTCTGGGCCTGAGGTGAGCAGCCTGTGTGAGGACCGGGCACTCAGGGTGGGCTGGAGGTGCCATCCTGGGGGGGCCTGACAGGGGGAATCAGAGCAAGCTTCTGTACTGGTTTTTGAGAGCCGCCATAAGCAATGTGCAGACTGAGCAGCTCAGACGGTGATTTCCGTAGGGTTCTGGAGGCTGGAAGTCTGAGATCGAGGTGTGGGCAGGGTGGTCTCTCTGAGACCTCTTCCGTTGGCTTGTTAGACGGCAGCTTCACATGGTCGCTCTTCTGTGTGTCTTTGTGCCCAAATTCCCTCTTCTTATAAGGACATCAGTCATACTGACTCAGGGCCCACCTGAGTGACCTAATCTTACCTTAATCACCTACTTTTTAAATTTTAATTTTAATAGTTTTTATTAAAATGTTTAAATGTTTATTTTTTATTTTTTTTAATGTTTTATTTATTTTTGATGCAGGGAGAGACAGAGCATGAGAGGGGGAGGGGCAGAGAGAGAAGGAGACACAGAACCGGAAGCAGCTCCAGGCTCTGAGCTAGCTGTCAGCACAGAGCCTGACGCGGGGCTCGAACCCATGAACGTGAGATCTGACCTGAGCCGAAGCCGGAGGCTCAACCGACTGAGCCACTCAGGCGCCCCTAAATGTTTATTTTTGAGACAGAGCATGAGTGGGGGGAGGGGTAGAGAGCAAGGGAGACACACAGAATCCTTAGCAGGTTCCAGAACCCATGAACCAACGAACTGTGAGATCATGACCTGAGCAGAGGTCAGACGCTTAACTGACTGAGCCACCCAGGTGCCCCTTTAAAGGTTTTATTTACTTAAAACTTTTTAATGTTTATTTATTTTTGAAAGAGAGGAACAGAGCACTAGTGGGGGAGGAGCAGAGAGAGAGGGAGACACAGAATCGAAAGCAGGCTCCAGGTTCTGAGCTGTCAGCACAGAGCCCAATGTGGGGCTCGAACTCAGAGCCGTGAGATCATGACCTGAACTAAAGGCGGACACTTAACTGATTGATCCACCCAGGCGCCCCTTTGAAGGTTTTATTTTTAAGTAATCTCTACACCCATTGTGGGGCTTGAACCCACAACCCCAAGATCAAGAGTTGTACAATCTACAAACTGAGCCAGGCGATTCCTTAATCACCTCTTTAAAGACACTACCTCAGGGGAGCCTGGGGGGTTCAGTCAGTTAAGTGTCTGACTCTTGATTTCGGCTCAGCTCCTGATCTCATTGTTTCATGGGTTTGAGCCTCTCATTGGGGGCTCTGTGCTGATACGTGGAATCTGCTTGGGATTTTCTCTCTCTGCCCCTCCCACACTTGGACTCTCTCTCTCTCTCTCTCTCACTCAATATAAATAAATAAACATAAAAAAAAAGACAGTACTTCCAAATACATTCTGAAGTACCAGGAGGGTAAGGAGTTGGACACATGAAGTTTCAAGGGGACACAATTTAGCCCATCACAGCTTCCTCGGGTGGAGGCTAGAGACCTGCCTCTTTCCTGCCCCGGAGCTCGTTCGTGTCTTTGGCAAGGGCTGTGAGCAATCCCTTTTTTTTTTTTTTTTAATGTTTGTTTATTTCTGAGAGAAAGAGAGGGAGAGAGGCAGAGCACGAGCAGGGAAGGGGCAGAGAGAGGGAGACACAGAATCTGAAGCAGGCTCCAGGGGGTTCTGAGTCGTAGCACAGGGCCCAATGTGGGGCTTGAACTCATGAAGCGTGAGATCATGACCTGAGCTGCAGTTGGGTGGTTAACCAACTGAGCCGTCCAGGTGCCTGCCCCTCCCCGCCTTTTAAATGAGGGCTGTAAATTCTTGATGAATCTTCCGCACAGTACAGATTTCATGCTAATTGCCAGGAAAACATTTTTATTACCTGCGGTTGGATTAGAGCACTCTTGTAGTATTTGAGGCCTCTCAGAGAATATGACATTACATCCAGGGTTGGCTGTGCCCACCTGGGTGATGTCTGTTTGCTTGAATTCCCTGAGTTCTATCAAGAAACCCTTTCCATCTGCATCTCTTGACCAAAGTTGATGCTCAGGGAAGACTTCGATGTTCTGGAATCAGAAATGGTGACTGATAGGCTTCTCTATTGTTTTCCATTACAGGGTGTTTCCTCTGAGTTTTGCTACAACCCTGGTGTTCTGCTCCCCCCACCCACCTTGAAAGGAGGTGTTCCTCTCTATAACCCATCTCAGGTCCCCCAGGTAAGGAAGCCCTGAAGGAGAGGGGTTAGGAGCACAGATTTTGGATGAAGGAGAGCTAGGTTTATAATCCTAGTTTACCACTTACTATGTGTGAGTTCTTGGGCAATGACTTATGCTCTAAGCCTCAGTTTCTGTATCTGTAAAGTGGGGTTAGTAGAAGCTACCTTGCAGGGTAGGTGTGAGGATTGAATGGGAGTATGTGTGTGAAGGGCTGCACACACAGAAAATGCTTAATCAAGGTCATTGTTAGTAATACCACTCTTGACTTTTCACAGGTCTTGAGACTTTGAGAGACACATTGGTGCTGGTACCAGTGGTGTGGAAATACCATTACTCCATCCTGGGGCTGAGGGGATTATTGCAAGCTTTGAGGGAGGCTAAACTTCCTGCTCTTCAGTGACCTGGAGCAGACTGATGGCTCTAATGTGCCCAACTGGCCTCCCCTCTTCATAAAATTGAATTTCTTTTGCTATATCTAAGAGGTGTTGGGTGAAAGTAAATAATTAGAATATGACAAAAGGAAATCACATACAGCTCCAGGGTTCTAGACTCAGGATACCCTAGCTCAGTCCAGCCAGCCAGCCCTGGATGGAGTCCTGCTTGGGGCTGTAATCTCATGCGACATTTATTCTTTTCCAGCTCTCCATGGCTACCAGCTTGAACCGGCCGAATCGTCTAGCTCAGCGCCGCTATCCAACCCAGCCCTGAGGAGGACCACCACCCGTCCCGAGCTGCTCTCCTTCTTTGATCTCCAGCCCCTCTGCCATATTGGGGCCCCCAAGAGGGTTGTGCTGGCTATTGCCTCCTCTGGCACGAAGAAGGCAAGAGGACGGGGTCTTCTGGGACACAGCTTAGTCCAGTCTCTTAACATTGGTTTTAGAATGATGGCTAGTCGTTGGGTAGCATAGCAGACTGGAGGTGAGCTGAATGCCATCGGGAGCATTCAAGATGGCGGCTTCAGATCCTCAGGAAAGTCAATCCTAAGAACCCCTGGGCTGGATTCAGTGAGAACCCACTGGGCTCTGAGGCAGGAAATCATCTGGGGGAGACTCTCAGAGCAATACATTCGCAACTAACTTTGACCGGTTCCTCAGTCTTAGTTACGGACCAACTTGTGCCTCTAGTTAGCAAAGCTTTTATCCTGAAAGTTGATTATTGCTTCCTGTCATAATTCCCTCCACAGTGACATTTCAGCAGTTTCCCTCTTGGTCCTAGTTTTGTGCACATTTTTATGTGCTTCAGATTAATTATATTTCTCTCACTTTCTTTGCTGGTCCTATTTTTTCACATTCTGGCATCTGGCTATCAAGTTAGATTGCTGTAGGCATCATATTGTCATGGTAACCGCTGAACCTAATGATGCAGATGGATGGAACATCAGTATGATAAATGATAGGAAATGTTTCCTAAAAATGCACCCCTTCCGTAAGAGAGGAGAATGTGTGCCCGATGGCTCCAACCCTGCCCTTCCTACCTCAGGCCTTTGCAGATTGATGTTCGGGGGGTCGCTGGAGCCCGAGGGAGGCGGGGGACATCTTGGAAGCTTCCAGTTCTCTTTTCAAACCCAAAATAGGAATGACTCTTGCTGTTTGTCAGATTTGCTGAAAATTGCTTCTCACAAAGAACATTTTTTTGTATGTGTAATTGTACATACAGGTTTTGTACTCTAATGCAGTGCAGTTCTGGTGTTGATAGCGATTAAACCAGATAATTTTATAGCAAATGCTTGTCTCTGGCTGATTTTTGCAGAGGGAGGGAACATCAGAGCACACTTGTCCCTGAAGTGCCTCTCGTAATGGTTTCATTGTGTGATAAGGTGCGTGTAGCTGGAAAGAGCCCTTTGTTAACGAAGAGTCTGGCCACCGATCCTCTTAACTTCCAAGTCTAGTGTTATTTTTTCAATTGAAAAAATATGGACAAAAACGCCTCTGATGCAAATCAGTCACTCCATTAACTAAATCTTGCATATTCTGCTCTCTAAAAAGTTTATTCATCTCTCAGATTAAATTAGGAAATGTCTGCATAAGTGTTTTGTGGACCGAGACGGCCCTCAGTTAATGCTGTTTCCTTACTTCTTCTAAAAGACCACGCTCCCTCAGTTCGGTGTGGTGACACCCCGTGGCAGGGCTGGGCCGTCCTGTGTGAGTTTCACAGGAACCGGACTCGCATCTCCAGGCCTCCACAGTTCACCTTGTAAGCTCGGGCAAGGTTATTTCACTGATGTGTGCTTCAGTTCGCTCAACTCTAAAATGAAGATGAGAATTACGATAGTACGCACCACATAGGGACATGCAAAGTCTTAGAAAAGTCCCTGGTACGTACTAAGTACTATGTAACTGTGGCTTAAAAAGTATTAGTAAATAATATAATAAGTAAAATCTAACTATCTTGTTGCCTACCAAGTTAAAGTGTTGGTTTTTCTTTAAAAAAATTTTTTAATGCTTATTTTGAGAGAGAGAGAAAAAATGGGGGGACGAGGGGGGGGAGGGGCAGAGAGAGACAGAGACACTGAATCTGAAGCAGGCTCCAGGCTCTGAGCTGTCAGCACAGAGCCCCAGGCAGGGCTTGAACTCAAACTGAGATCATGACCTGACCTGAAGTCCCACACTTAACTGACTGAGCCACCCAGGTGTCCCTAAACTGTCGGTTTTTCGTTCATGATCTCGGTAATGGAATAGTGTAAGAGTTGCCATGGGAAAGCAACTGAGCGGCCACTTTGCTGTGGAGAGCTGCGAACACTGACAACCCCCACTTGCAAACCTGGGATGACCCAAGCCATTTGGAAAGCACCAGTGGCCATTTTATTGCAGGCCAGATAACAGATCCAGGCGCCACCAAGACTGACGACCCCCACTCTCAATCTGGACTATCTCAAACTGTAATGCCTCACCATGGAATTCCAGCATCCCCCTCCCCACCGAAGCAAACAGCCAATTGAATCCTGCCACCATCCAAACAAGACCCTACGTGGCTATCAGCCCACCTGAGCTCAAACCCGGAACTTCTGCACCCATAAAAGACCTTGCTCTCCCATATCAGGCGTGACTTCCCTGACTCCCCGCTCCAGAGTCACGGAACGTCGCCTGGGAATTGCAGATCCCAATAAAGGCCTTCTTGGCTCCATAACGTGGTCTCTTTGTCCTCCCATCTCTGCCTCCATCTATTAAACCTTACAAATAGTAACTAAAACTACTTTTCAATAGGTCTCCTTATTACTAAGCGAGTTTTTCTTCCTGCGTTCTATCTGCAACCAATGACAGATCATGTGGCTTGGTGCCCCTGGGAACAAGGACATAAAGAAAGTCCTACCCCATTAAACAACAACAAAAAGCTCTTTAGAGAAGAACAGTGAGGGCTGAAGAGGAGGGCAGAGACAGCAGTGTGCTCACTTCCGTCCCCTGGTGGGGTTCTTCATGGAAAACCCAGGAGTAAAGTATCAACAGAGCAAGCACTGAGCCGGGTTACTTCTTGGGCAGAGGGATACGAAGCGGGGGCCTACTTTTCCAAGGGGAAGTCAGGGGCTTTTCCATACTAGAACCGGAGGAGGTCATGCTATGGATGCTAATTCGTGATTGAAGGAGTGTGCTCTGCTGTGTCGGTTGCGTCCGCTCATCTGTATATAGTTGGTTAAAACAAGTCCTGCTGTTCTTGGGCAGGAAGGAGCGCTCAGCTGGGCCCAGGGAGGTCTGACGGGCCGGGGTCACTCCGAGGCCTTGGTTGTTTATCAGCATTTTGTCCCGGTGGTGATGGTGGGGAGGTTGCTGAAGGTCAAGATCCTTTAACAGCTTCAGCTGGCCGAAACCGGTTTTGGTGAAACAAAGCAAGTGCAGCTGTCAGAGGGAAGTATTTGTTTCCTTCTTTAGAAGGTGGAAGCTTTGGGGACCAGAGCAGGTTGTGATAGAAACATGCTGCCAGGATGCCTGGGTGGCTCAGTTAAGCGTGTGACTTCCACTCAGGTCATAATCTCACAGTTTGTGAGTTTGAGCGCCACGTCGGGCTCTGTGCTGGAGCCTGCTTCAGATTCTGTGTCTCCTCCTCTCTCTGCCCTCCCCTGCTCATGCTGTTTCTCTGTCTCAATAATAAATAAAACATAAAAACAATTTAATAAATTAAAAAGAAAAAAATCTGGTAGGACTGGGGAGCCTGAAAGCACGGGGCTTGTGGCCTCTTCCTCATCTGTGGCTTGGGAGACGCTGTAGCAGGATTCTTGCAGAGAGTCGGGACATCGAGGCTTTTCTTTCCAGGAAGCAACTTTCATTCATTCTGGCACCACTCAGTTGGGTTCATACCCAAAAACTGAGCGGCCTGTATCACATGGCATAGGTTTTTTCTTTTTATATACATTTTCTATTTCTTTGTCTCCCATATATAACACACATAAACATGCAGTCTGATGATGTTGTCTCAGTTTACAAGGTCATGGAAGATGTAGGCACCTAGGTGCATATGCAGGTGACCTGGAAGTCTTCTCTCCCTTTTTTTCTCTCTCCCTAGGGAGAGGTTCCTACTGTAAGGACACAGGTCCGATCCGGCCTTCCCCTGTACTTAAAGGGGAAGGCACCGGCTTCTCCTGAAAGGGGGCACCTTAAGGAGGGACAACTCCTGCGGCGCCCAATCGGGAGAGGCCGGCTGAAACCTTTGACCTTTCTAAGGGCGAGCCTAGTCATGCCCCACGTGGGGGTCCTGGTCCCACTCTGATTGGTCAATACTCCAAATATTGCAATTGGCTCCCACAACTGCCAGTATTGATGAGGGGGGTAGGGATTGGATCACTGTACTCCTGTCATCATTTCCTGTAACGCCCCTTCCCAAATGCATAAAAAGCCTTGCCCTGCCTTTGTTCGGGGGGGGGGGGGGTTCTCTCCACATGGCCAGCGGGTGGGCTGGAGTCTGTGAGCCCGAGCTTAAGCCTGTAATAAAGCCCTTTGCTTTTGCAGGCGTGACTTGGTCTCCCTAGCAGTCTCTGGTGCTTGTTTTGGGGTGATTTTACAAACTTGGGTACAACACTACCACAACGCTGCAGGGTTTGAGGAGAAGCTGGCTCTGGCCTAGCAACCTGGCCCATGTGGCTTGAGAGTCCTAACAGCTTGGCTGTCCCCTGAGGGATGAGGCAGAGCTGCTGCTAGCTCCCTGCAGCCCAGTACATGTGGACCCCTGCAGGGAAGGATGGCTAAGTGTCCCTGAAGGCCACTAGGGACCTGCTGTGTCCCAGCCAGACACCTGCAGAGAAGGAAGGCCTGCCTTCCCCTCACCAGGAGCCGTTGGGGGAGAGAGAAAAAGTGGAATCCTCTAAGGGAAGGCTTTACCAGCAGTGTTTCAAAGGGAAGAGCCTGAGATACCAATCTGCAAATGTGCTTTCTCCCCTGTTCTTCAGTGGGGTGTAGGCTCAGACCAAGAAGACTTCCAAGGAACAAAGACGCTCCATTTTCCTTAAAAAAACCCAGTGGTGATGTGCGAATTTGCGATCCTGCAATATACATGTAATTTAATATTTATATGAAAACATTTAAACTTAATGTTCAGTAATTTGGAAGAGAACAAACCGTTAAATTCCATTTAAGTGTCTTTATCACATATCACCATTCCAGCCCTCTGTCTAATCCCCTTACAACTGCAAACCTACACCCACTCCCTCTTCGGCCTTAACTCAAGTTTCAGGTTGTGCAGGATCAAAGCCTCTGAGAGCTTTCTTCCCCCCTAGAAATCTTTTTTGTTTCTCTTTGGTCTCTTCCTGAGGGCAACCAAGACGAGAGCAAGAGACCGCATCACCTCGCCACTAAAATCAGTGTTTTCTTCCCAAGAGGAAATATGCAAAACAGTCTCTGGCTTGAAAAGAACAATAGGAGCGTAATTTGGGTCTGTGCCCTCTCTAGGGTTCCTTGGATACTCCCCACCTCCTCCCTGACAGTGGAAGGGAAGTGGTTTTCGCCTCTTCTGTTTGCCGTCTGAAGCTGGAAAAGGCATAGATCACAATCTGCACACCACAGGGCATTGGCCTGGCCGCTCACGGGTCCCCAACGCTACCGGCTCCCACGAGTGCCTGAACCCGTCACCACCCATTCAGGTCCTCCAGAAATGGTTTCTTAATGAGATGTAAAGTTATTTTGAATGAGGATTAACAGCATATTAAAATGTTTTATTACAATGTCATTAAGTAGAGGATTCTGCTTCCCATGCTTTCTTCCTTTCTGTATGAATCTCCAGGTAATAACTCTTCTTCAGAACTAGGTCAACAGCAGCATAACTTGACTGACCTGTACAAACTGCTTGTAACTTGACCGTGAGGTGCTTTTCTGCTCTTGATCCACCTTAGAGCCGATTACGCATCCAATTTTTAAAGAATCTCAAGAGAGGGGGATTCCACAGCAGTCCTCTAGGCAGCCCAGGCTTTCACAGCCTCCAACATTAGGAAGCTATGCCTAATACTTTATACCCAAATCACTCATGTGGCTCTTTAAGACTCTCAGTTGGTCCTCAGCGGAGATGGAGAACAGCTGCTTACCACCACCTGTGCCCAGAGCTCTTTCACGTTCTGGAGGGCCATTAAATCCCGCCTCAGCTTCTGAAATGAAGGTTCACAAAGTGGGCTTTTCTTGATTAGAATTGGGGGTGAAACTACCTAAATGCTTAGAGTCTCCTGGTAGCTACAATAGCCAAACATTCCAAATTTCAAGAATAGTAACAATACTTATTTAAAAAATTTTTTTAAATGTTTATTTATTTTTGAGAGAGAGAGTACGAGCAGGAGAGGGGCAGAGAGAGAGAGAGAGGAGACACAGAATCCAAAGCAGGATCCAGGCTCTGAGCTGTCAGCCCACAAACTGCAAGATCATGACCTGAGCCAAAGTCGGATGCTCAACCAACTGAGCCACCAAGACGCCCCTAGTAATAATACTTATTGACTGTTTACTTTGCATCAGGTACTGTAGAATGCAATCCATGAAGGGTCTAGTATTATTGCGACATATTATAGAAAACTCCAGAGAGATTAAGCAGTTTGTCCAATGGCACACAGCTAGTAAGGAGGGAGCTGGGGTTAGACTCCAGGTAGTCTGAATCAATCCCTCAGAATCTGGGCTTTTAACTGCATTGTCCCTGGCCATACGTACATTCATTTGTTTAGTTATTCATCAAATGTTCATTGAATGATGTTTTAGGCACTGTACTGTGTTTCCAGCAAGATAGTCTCGACATGTAAAATGCTCATAGTCTAGTGAGGGAGACAGACACAGAATTTACCACATAATATAAGCACTTTTATACTTAAAAATATGTTCGAGGGCACCTGGGTGGCTCAGTCAGTTGAGTGTCTGACTCTTGATTCCAGCTCAGGTTATGATCTCGAGGTTCATGGGATCAAGCCTGCATCAGGCTCTGTGCTGAGACAGAGCTTGGGATTGCTTGCTGGGGATTCTCTTTCTCCCTCTCTCTCTGCCTCTCCCCCACTCATGCCCTCTTTCTCTCAAAATAAATAAATAAACATTAAAAACCATGTTTGAGGAACTTAGTACTTTATTTTCCTTAATAGAGGTTTCATCTATTTCTATAACTTGAGGGCTAATATGTGATATGTTCAAATAGCACCCCCTCTCGTAGGCTAAGATCAAAGTTAAATTCACTGTTCGTGTATACAATAGCAAATCTGTTGGTCAAAGTTTAAAGTGGCATCGAGATGTGGATGTGCATGGAGTCTGAAGGAACCGTAGTAATAGTACACTGTGCTCACAAGTGCCGTGGAGCAACAGTATCTCAAAGAGAGAGAATCTGATTTTGACTTGCCAGACCGTCACAGAATCCCCTCTTGCTTCCTGCCCTCTGCAGGCTTCAGATGCAGGAAAAGGCTGACTATTGCAGCGGTGCTTTCTGAAAGGCAGGGTGCGAGGTGGGCATGTGCGTGATTTTGTGTGTGCGCGCACACGGGGTCACCGTCCCACGGAGATGCTTCCTAGTGTACCTCCTCACCTAGGTTCCACCCCTGCGTTGTATTTCCTCTTCTTCACAATTAATCTTCACTCTCAAGAGAGGATTATTTAGAAGCCTCTTCATTAAGCATCCTCCAAGTGTACAAGGATACAATGTAGATATCCATGAAGTTTCACTTATTAGAACAGGATGTAACAGATCCTACATCAATAAATCCAAACATTTGGCTAGTAAAGTTTAGTTAATTTCTTGCGTTCCTGCAAACGGGGTTCTTGGGAATCAAAGGTCTTGACTTCTAAAACTTGTCTGAGTTCTAAGGGCCCATTTTGGAATGTAAAATGATCACTGAGTGTATTTTGTTTTGGTTTTTCACTGTCCTTGTGTTCTACAATCATGATTTAGGATCCCAAGGAGACCTCCTCGTCCTGGGGCAGAAATAATTTCAGTTTTTGGGCTTCAAGATTTTATTACCATGTTTTTGATATTTAAATAAATACTCTTGAATTAAAGAACACACCATAGCCTCATAGTCATGACTTCCTGTAATTTTTCAGCTTCTTCTCTTTGCAGACAGCAACACCCCCTCCCAGGCCGCGGAGGGTGTGAGCCGGCCCAATAACACACATCAGTTAATGTCTCAAGTCAGGATCCAGTCCCCCGTGCTTGTCTAACAGGTTCATTGCCATCAAGTTGCAGATACATTGACACTTGCTAAATCAGTTTTTAAATGCACTAGAGCAGTTTGCAATTTAAAGGTAGTTGATGTTAAGCCCCTAAAATAAAGAATTATTTGCAAAGAAAACAATCACTCCCAATTTAACATGCTGTAGAGGCTGACTCTGTAGTCTTAGGGAAGACATTGTAGCAAGAGTAAAATTTTCATTCTAGGTTCCATCCCAGTAGCTGAACTGGTGACTTGAAGTGAGTTAGTTGAATTTCTCAGGGTCCCCAAACCTGTTAAGCAAAAACTTGGATCCACTCATTCAACATACATGTTTTAGGACCTCTCGTGGGATAGAAAAATGAGAGTAAGGCGCTACCTCTCAGCGCTGACTTGCCCCAGATGCTGTCCTGGTTCTGCCTACTAGGAAGGAGGCGACACGGAAGGTTCTGGAGGGGATATCTTTATCCATGAAAAGAGCATGGCCCAGAGAGGTTAATCAATTTTCCTAAATCTCCTTAATCAAAGTTCTGATTTCCAGGCTGATGAGCTTTTCCTTTGAATATGAAAACACAATTTAAAATGTAAAGCTTTTTACTGTAGCAATGAAGGTGGGTTTTTTGGTGTGTTTTGTTTTTTGTTATTTTTAGAGAGAGGGTACATGAGAGGAGGGAGGGAAAAAGGGAAAAAGAGAGAGAGAATCGCAAGCAGGCTCGATCCCCACCTTGGGATCATGACCTGAGCAGAAATCAAATCAGTCTCTCAACAGACTGTCACCCAGATGCCCCGAGTGTGTGTTTACAGTAATAAAAACATCAGTAATAATAATATTTTGTGCTAGGTATTGATACAAGAGTGTAAGTTTGCATGTCTTTTTCTGTGTTTTTTTTTTTTTAAATAAGGGTAGTCATTCATTTGAAAAAAATTTTTTTAACGTTTATTTTAGAGAGAGAGAGAGATGGAGCACCAGCAGGGGAGGGTCAGAGAGAGAGACAGGGAGACACAGAATCCGAAGCAGGCTCCAGGCTCTGAGCTGTCAGCACAGAGCCCTATGTGGAGCTTGAACCTGCGAACCAAACCGTGAGGTCACGACCTGAGTCGAAGTGGGACGTTGAACTGACTGAGCCACCCAGGTGCCCATACAAGATTTTTTCATTAAATTCTCTTAACATACAATGAAGTGGGTATTTAAAGAAATTAAGCACAGAGTTCAAGTAATTTGCATAACACCACCCAGTCATGGGATCTCGGAAAGCACTGTCCTAGGGGCCTCTTCTTTAATCTTTAAAACAACTCTGGAGGTAGATTTATTCCTCTCATTGCCGAAGAGGAAATAAAGGCACAGAGAGTTTAGTAACTTCCTCAAGATCACGCAGTACGTGGAGGAGCTGGGATTTGAACCAATGCACTCTGGTCTCAGAGCCAAGGCTCTTATCTCTTGTTCACCTCATTTAAGGTTGTTGCACCTGTTCTGCAAACCCAAACAGGACCACTGACCCTCGTCCCCAGCCGTCCAGTGCTGTCGCAGCCAGAGTAAGTCCCTGCTTCCCAGGTGCAACGGGGGTGGGGGGGCTAGTACTCCTTATCTTGAGTGTTTATGCCTATGTCTGTCTTGTCCGTGAGACTTGTGCCTTGTCAGGGATGGGAGACGTAACTTACCCATCTTTGTATGTCCAGAGCCTTGCACAATGCCGATGCCTCATATGGGCTCAAAATCCAAAGCAGACCTGAATGAATAACATCTCATCATGAGAAACTCAAAACTGTTTGTAAGGAAATGCCCACACATTATCTACCATCCCTCCTGTGGACAGTTTCTCAGAAGCTGGGGGGATCCACTCATTTGGCCTCCCGTACAAAGCCATTCATTCATTCACAGATTTCTTATTTGACACCATATGAGGTCATCTCCTTGTTAGAATTTGATATGTTTCTGCATCTTCAGAAGCTGGAACAGGTCTTGGTGTATAATAAATGTCAAAAAAGAAATCTATGAATGAATGAATGAATGAATGAATGGCTTTGTAAGGGAGGCCAAATGAGAGGATCACCCAACTTTTGAGAAACTGTCCACAGGAGTGATGATAGATGTTTGGAAAAGGGAGCCTGGGGACCCTTGCAGAGACCCCCAGGCAGGCAGCTTCTGGAAGCTACTGGAAGAAAGGTGCCCCCGTTTGAGGTCAGGAGAAGAGATGTCCTGTGTTTACAACTCCTCATTTGACCCCCAGGGGTGTGCAATTTTGGCAGAAGCATGTCTGGGCTTTAAAAGGTACTTTACCCCTTTACAACCTGTGTAATTGCTGTTGCAATGCTTTGCCCCAGTAGTGTCTTAATTAGGTCAGATTTTATACCCTGGGCTTTAACTTAATCCTCCCGCATCTGCAATTCTAAGGTTCCCTACTCTTGGCACTGCCAGGAAATGCTCACATTTTCTAGATGGGGGTGAGGGGCACTCTGCCCCAGGCCTGGTTTTGCAATCCTCAGGTGGTCCAGGGGAACTGGGGGAAAGAACATGAATGTGCCCAGAGAATCCTCTAAAAGAAAATCCCGTTTTGAAGTCACCCTGCTCCCAGCACTGTTTGGATACTGCTTGGATAATTGCAGGATCCAAGGCTCTTCGTGTTTAGTTAAATTATATAGTTTGGCACGCTGTGCGTTAAAAAAAAGCCACCTTTTTATTATCTGCCTCTTATCAAGCAGAACACGCCCCTAGAGTTATATCCTTCCTTTCCCCACCATGCCACCCAATAATGAGAAGTAAGCCATTTGCCAAGAAAACCAACACAATATAAAAATTACACAAATAGACAATCCCCAACCCAGAAGGAAAAGAGGGGCTTTCAGCTGGCGGTTTAATATTTATCCAGAAGAGAAGGTTCCCCAACAGACTGTAATTCCTCTGTGGGATGGGGGAGGCTGACGGGAGGGCAGTGATGAAAACCACCTGCACGGGCCTGGTCTAGATGGGGACATGGTGGAAATCAATTCAGCGAGCTCAGCGTGGCTGCCCCGTTACTGGTGCATTCGGGAGGTGCCCGAGGAGGCCATCAATCTATCACGTGAAAGGGGTGAGGTGGGGGGAGAGGGGAGGTCATCAGAATTGAGCTGCACTAGGGACTTCTCCTCCAGCGGGAAGTGTAGCTAAAAGACATGCGGAACAGAGCCACCTCCCCGGTAAGGTAAATTGGAGCTTTTGCCCCCGCCTTGGGGAGCAGTGCGGTGAGAAAATCTGCTCTGGCTGTCACGTTTCAGACAAGCCTATTTGCTAACTTGTGGTCGGCTCCCGGGCTGGGGTAGAATCTTCCTGTTCCCGCCTGAGAAATGGCACTTTCCGTGGCCTCAGTTGACTCCAAGCTCGCACTAATTTTATATATAACTTGCATCTAATTCCTTAATCAAATGCTCTCCGAGTGAATAGAAATTCCGTTATTAGAAATTGTGCAGTGCATGGAAGCTAGTCAATCTTTCGTTTTATTGATAAATTGGAATGTTAAAACAACTATGCCAGCCAATATGACAGTTCTTTCTAAGAAAGAGGCAGTTAACAGAGCTGTGTAAATCAGAAGTGTCCTGAAACTGTGGTTGGGGAGATATGATATGGCAAAATGTCTACCAATAAAGTGGAATATTACAGCAAATTACCCAGCTTATACATGCAGGCAAAGCTTCGCTTCTCGTGCCATGTTTGAAAGCCAAAAAAGCTTGCAAATGTGATGGGAGCCACTATTTCTGCCTCTGTGCAGCTGTTTATCAGCAGCTTTTTAACACATTTTCACATATTAATGAGGTGGCATAGCAGTTCCAGAATTAGAACAGTGGGATGTATCATTGTCTGCCTTATCTGAAGATATGCTTGCTGTCAGCGTCGTTACCAGGGTGTGCACAATGGAAATGGAGTTTTGGTGGGCGCTGCACGTGCATGCCACCCCTCCTTCCCCGGCCCCTAAAACCCCCTCATCTTTGCGTCTGCTCATCTCTGAGCTGCTATTTGCAGTGTTGCGGCATTTTGCAACTTTGTCTCCTTGTTTCATGATTTATGTGTCAGTAGGGCTTGAAAATTCCTCAGTTGCTTTCCTATTTGTTTCCTAAGATAGTCCCTGGCATTCAGTAGGCGCTCCATAAATGTTGAATGAACGAATGAATGAATGAATGAGTGGCCAGGTAGATGGATGAAAGTATTCCTCAACTATACTTCAAAAATAGAAAAAAAAGTGTTCAGTGACTACCCTCTGCAGGCACCTGTCACAGTGGCTTCAAGAAGTAACATAGATACAATGCATAGCCTTCCTTGAATTTGCACACAGATACAAGAATGAGATCTCTAAACCAAGAACTGGCAGAGAAATAGGAGCAGTTATCACAGATTCCCACACACAGGTCTACTGCCGTGGCCAGAGCGCTGCAAAGTTTTAGCCAGTCTTCAGTGTAAAGAGAAAAAGAAGCGGTGTGTTTTCATAGAGCTAGATGAGTTGTTAGATTTCTGAGATTGGGACCTTCTACAATTATTCGACATTGAAATGCCATTAAAAAAATAATAATAATGGTAACAGACACTGACATTAAAAAAGAATGCCTTAACTTGGCAAAACAAAAAATTCCTGAGACTCCTTTTTTTTTTTTTTTTTGGTTTGGGGAAGATGAAGTTGGATTGTTCTATGAAACCTCAAAGTCTGGAACCATAGGTTTAACTCATCTGTCCTTTTGAAAAAAAGATGTTCACTGAAGTCACCTATTGGCCTTCGGTGAGACACCGGGCTACTTCAAAAAGTAGCTTATTTCAGTGAATGATAAGACCCGCCAAGTACTAGAGTACGTCTCTGTTCTGTCTCTTCCAAGCAGGAGTCCAGGCTGCTTCACGTGAATCTTGGGGGACTGCCATCACTAAGCTCTGGGAGATTTCTGAAATCCAGGTTAGTCCTATAAGAGGAGCAAAGAGGCCAGTATGCTAATGTCTAATGCTTTCTTTTCTGCTGCAAATGTAGTTGCTGCTTTGCCCTGAGGCAGGACACAGACGTGCCCCGACATGCAAACACCCAGCACCTCTCTGAGCTCTGATGATTCTAGCTGGTCTGAACTGTGGGGGAAGAAAGCGCTGCATAGACACACCTGCACAGTCACGCCTCCTTTCTCTGAATTCCCACAGCTCTTCCCGTCTATGCCACCCAGCAGAGCCCTGGGTTTTTTTTTTATATTGTCATCTGTGCTGTGTTTATTATTCTTATCTCCCCTAAAAATAGGAACGCACCACTTGAATCCTTGTTACTAATTGATAAACTATTTTCCCCCATTTTTTGAAAACACAATCTTTTCTGGAGGCTGTTGGCCACTCATGGTTCTACATAAGTCGGAGCAATGTGAGATTCCGTTGACCTGGTTTCCAGCGCTGGCTCAGTGACTGATGGATGACACTGTGCGAGTGAGTGCTGAATCTCACGGACTCCAGATCCCTGTCGCTAAGAGGAAATGACAGTACTGACCTGCCTCACTGCGAGAAGTGTCATATGCATTAACTGCCTAATGATGCTAATGCGCTTTGAGACTATAAATGTGAAACATTATCATTATGGTTAATACTAGTCTTCAGTTTTTAAATGTTTTTCCTCAAAGGGGAGAGGCAGGAAGATTATTTAAAGAAATAGTGAATAGAAGGCTACAGTTTGTGCTTAATTTATGACTGACTTTGATCAGGATGGCATGAGCAGTGGGAATGTGGTCTGGAAGTCCTGAAGGTAATTATTTCTACTTCGGGGTGTGAAGTCTTTTCTTTCTCCTCCTCCCATCAGGGAAAAGAGAAAGAAAGAAAAAGCTAGGAAAGCTAATGCTCTTAAAAAATAAGACGATTTCTCTATGTCGGGTCTGGAAATAGTGTTTGCTAAAGCTGCTGGTACAAAAGCAGCCCAGCTGAGTAGACAGGAAGTGGCAGAGAGCTGGCCTCTGCCTCCTCCATCTTGCCATGGAAGGAGCCGGAAGGAGCCAGAAGAAGGAGAGGCTATCATTTTTTTTTAAAGCTCCTTTAGATTTTTGGAATTTTAAGAGAAAAGGATTCTTATAGATCCTATAATCCTTGTCCAGTGTCCTTTCTCCTTGTGACAGACATTTGTGGTTCCCTGGTGGTATGTTTCCTGTTGCTGCTGTAAAAAATGACCACAAACGTAGTGGCTTGAACCAATACAAATTTATTATCTTACAGTTCTGGAAGCTGGAAGCCTGATGAATCTCTGGGGGCTAAAATCAAACGTCAGCAGATCTGGTTCCTTCTGGAGGCTCTAGGGAGACTGCTCCTTGTCTCTTCCAGGTCCCTGAGGCTGCCCACATTCCTTGGCTTGTGGCCACATCTCTCCAGCCTCTGTTTCCATTGTAGCATGGCCTTCTCCTCTTCTCTGTCAAGTCTCTTTCTCTTAGAATGAGCCTTTGATATATTGGGCCCACCTGGGTAATTCAGGCTAATCCAGGCTCAGAAAATGGCAAGTGTAAGGGTCCTGGGGTAGAGCATGCTTAGTGTATGAGTAACAGGTCTGATTAAGAAGTCAGGATACTGGGGGTGATGCAAAGGGAAGGGGGCAGTAGAAGAGCTCAAGGGCAGGTCACGTAGGATGTAGAGGCCAATGTAAGATCTTTGGCCTCGGCTCCAAATAAGAGGGAAACTTCTGATGGGTTTGAGCAGAGGGGCAACAGCCATTATCTGACCTACGTTTTCCGAGGACCACTCTGCTTGCTGGGTGGAGATTGTAACAATCCAGGTAATAGATCAAGGTGGGATCAGGGTGGTGGCTGTGAAATGGTGGTAGGAAGTGGTAGAATTGTGTATATATTTTCATAGTCAAACTATTAGAATTTGCTGATGGGTTGGCAATGGGGTGTGAGAGAAACAGAGGAGTAAAACCTAGGTTTTTGGGTCTACCAGCAGAAAAATGGGTGGAGGTCACAGGAAAAGCAGATGTGGGGAAAAGATCAAGTTTGGGCATATTCGGTCTGAGATGTGTGTGGAAATCACAAATGGAGATGTGTCAAGTCCATGCAGGTAGATTTGCTCATCCCAAGTTCAAGGGAGAAGTAGGTAAAAGTCTTCAGAGAATACATTTAAACATATAATGTCTGCTTATTTGTCAAAGGACAAAGACCAAGTCCTTTATTTTATTTTATTATTGTTTTTTAAAATGTTTTTTTAAATTTATTTTTGAGAGACAGCGTGAGCAGGGGAGGGTCAGAGAGAGAGGGAGAATCTGAAGCAGGCTCCAGGCTCTGAGCTAGCTGTCAGCACAGAGCCCGACGCAGGGCTCTAACCCATGAACTGTGAGATCATGACCTGAGCCGAAGCCGGACGCTTAACCGACTGAGCCACCCAGGTGCCCGAAGACCAAGTCCTTTAATATGACATTTAACGTTTTCTATGGGCCGGTGTAACTTTCATCTCTTATTGAGCTTCTCCTACACCTGATTCATCAATCACTGATAATCTCCGAACCCCATTATGCTTTTCATGCTTCATAATCTCCACTAGTGTTGTTCCCTTGACCTGGAATGTGTTTCTCTCGCTTGCCTTCAAACTCCTGTTAATCCTGATGGCTCCTGATTGAAATCCACCATGCCCTCTCCTGTGTTTCCAGGTAGACTGTGTTCTCTGTCTATTTATATTTGACTACTTGCACTTAAGTCTATATCCCCTCTAGATTTTAAGTTCCTTAATGGTAGAGAAGGACCATGGTTCATTGATCCTACTGTCTCTAAGATGTCTCCATGATGGAGGTAGACATGGGTGTGGGATCTTGAAAACCATAATCCTCAATCAGTCTCTCTTCTCCACTACTGGTTTTGAGGTAGGCTTGCATGGAGGACATGGCCAGATAGCAGCACACTATTGATTACTATGGGTGTTGGCCAAAACCCCGTGTGGAACACATGGCCTGGGGGGCTGGCTGACACATGGGAATCATCGTGTCTTCTTTGCCTCCCAAAGAGCTCAAAGACTGGACTTAAAACTGGCTTCCTAGGTCCCTTTCTCTGAGGCCCACCCACAAGTCTTGACTATTCTCTGTGAAGGTAAGAGAGTAAGGACAACTGAATCTAACAGGGAGCAGGTCTAGGGAAATAGAGCCCAGAGCACAGCTGACATACCCCTGAGAGACTTGAAAGAGGAGAGTTGGTAGGAAGCTAGAGGCGTAACTCATCACACTAACCAGATTGAGGACACAATCCGAAAATAAAGTCAGGGACTAAATAAGGGGGAGAGAGAGTAGGTGAGGGATGCATGAGTGTATAACTTCCTGTTCATCGCACTTCCCAGGATTCAGTAGTTGTCCTAAGCCATGTCCAGCAAGAGCTGCAGTGGGGACAGTCCTGAGTCCCACCACCAGGTGGAGCCTGTCCTTGCATCAAACCCTGATTTTTCTCCTGGCAAACGCTGAATAAGGTTTCATTGGATTTGCTGAATTGGGTAAATCCTCAGAACACACACATGTTCCCAATGGAAAGACATAGAAGTTACTCTGCGTCAATAATAGCAAGTGTGATAAAAATACAAGACTCTTTTCCTGAGATCCTAATATAAGATACAGTATAATGTCGTGGGTAAGAGTGAAGGCCCTGGAGCTCTGTGATCTTGGATAAGTCAACCTTCCAGGGCCTCAGTTTGCTCCTCCGTAAATGGAAGTAATGATATTTCTTCCATCATA
Source organism: Suricata suricatta (assembly GCF_006229205.1). Classification (NCBI taxonomy): domain Eukaryota; kingdom Metazoa; phylum Chordata; class Mammalia; order Carnivora; family Herpestidae; genus Suricata; species Suricata suricatta. Next base: position 127,617,905 of record NC_043702.1, on the reverse strand, counting down.
GAATCTTTTTTTTTTTTTTTACATTAAATGAATTAACATTTCTCAATACTGAAAACAGTGCTGGGCATATAGTGACTATTGGATACATTCTATTTTATGAAAGCAACTTAGCTATAGAATGGCAGAGCGTAGCTATGTCAAAGGACCTCTCTAAATCTTTGTTTTAAGGAGGTTTGAAATTTCTAAGGAAGAAAGATAGAGACTTTACCACATCGTCCACGTCTTTTACCTGAATATTTCTCACTGCCTTGCAACCCATTTCTTGGCAGCATGAATGACCCTTCTTATCCAGAGGGAAATCTTACTGGAGCTGGTTATGGGGCTGTTATTTAGACAGCTGCTTTTTGGCATGATCCCAAGTGAAATGTTTGAGCTGGCTCTCTCCTCAGGCTCAGAAGTCACCTGGCTCATGTGAACTTTGATGGTCCTGGGATGCTCAGCTGGAGTCTCTGGCGTGTGTCACACCAAGCAGGTAGTCTAGGACCAAGGGCACAGCAGTTGGCAGCAATGGGTGTTGGAAGGTTACCAAGGCCCAGGCACAATCTCATCAGTTTGTAAGTGCGGCCTCTCCAGATGGGTAAAAAGGATCTTAACCAGGAATCTCTGAAGCAGTATTTTCTTCCCAGTTTTTCTGGCTTTTGTTGTTCAGCATTCCATTTTTGTCTGGGTAGTTTGAGGGTCTTTTGCCACACAGCCTTTTGGTCTTCATCCTGTTAACATTTGGCCAGTTAGAACTCCGATGTGGGAGTCCTACACGCCTTTCTGATGGTGTCCTTTTAATTCTTATATTTACCTTTATAAACCACACTCCCCCCATTTCTATGAGGATCATCATCCATCCTAAGAGGCAGCTGGCAGGGACAGAGAGACTCTTAAGTAAATACAGATTCTTGTTTTGATACCTGATTAATTCACCCCCCCCCCCATATTCCAGTGTCAATATCTCCTGTCAGTTTCTGAATTCCAAGAGGGGATTTACTTTTGGAATCAGAAAAAAAAAATCAATGCTTAAAGGCTTCTCTTTTTCTGAACCCTATTTAGGTGGATCAAGTATAATCTTTTATTTCCATGATATGTTTTCCATAAGAATATTCATTCAACATATATTTACTAAGTGTGTGTTGGGAATGAGGCTGGCTCAAACACTGAAGGGGAATATCAAATGTAGATTTCCATCTCTATACCTACACATTTAACAGAGATTATGATCCAATAGGGAAGATACAATACACGCAGAAGTGCGGAGACCAGAGTGAAGAAAAGGCTGAGACACAGGTGCTCTAAGACCTCGAGACTTTTGCTCAGTTTGTAATAAAGGGACATCTTTTCCTTTTCCTTACAGGGAGGAAAGGATCCTGATGTCCCTGAGATGTGTGGAGGCTCATTTCTCCTTCCTAGAGTGCTCATTCGGAGGGGATGGCCCGTATATAGACTCTGTTGGGACATTGCTGCTCACTGCCCACCGGCCCTTTGGGGTGTACTCGTGGCTGCCCGTGGGGTCCTGGGGTGGCTTCTCAGACAAGGCTGCTGAGTATGAGTGGATCTGGGTTCCGCTCCCAACTCCCCCACCTGCTGGGCACCTCTGGGTGGGTGTCTCAGGTTTTGTGAACCCCTGTTTCACTGCACACAAAGCTGAGATTGTGCGCTTGTCTTGTGATATGAAAATGAAAATGAGACCTCTGTACCATACATGGTACATAGGAGATGGATGAGTGGTTGACGTGGATTCTCTGTTCCTCTACCAAGATTTCCTTTCTTCTTCTTCTTTCCTTTTTTTCCCTTTTTTACTCACGGTGAATGTCATTTCGTTTTTCTGGGTTGCAGGCATATCTGAGATGAATATCAGCCACAACTTGAGCATGGTTGCCAAACCGTGAGCTCCTTATGCTGACACACGGACCCCAGGAAGGGACTTTTCTCAGTGCTAGGTGATGCTAATTGCCATCTGATCTGAAGCCAGAGTCGCTTTCCTTTGTTTAATAATTTATATCTTCTCTGAGAACACCGAGCTAAAGTTTAAAATTACAGAAAGGGATGATTTATCTAAATGCCAACAAAGCTAAACAGCAGTAAAATCACCCAAACCCCTCCTCTGCGGGCTGCCACTCACTCACCACCCGAAATGCCAGGTGGCATTTGAGGGAGTGCATGCATGAGACAGTGAGTTAAGCTCCTGAGATGCTGGGTCTCGGTCAGGACTCGCTCTGTGGGAGCTGCTGGCTTGTGCTGGCGCTGAAGCCTGGCGGGGCTCCTCGAAGCAAGCCCAGCACAGCACTGTGCCTGTGACATGTTAGTTCCTGCATGGTCGTCTCCGTTTATTCCTTTATCAGGCGTTTGCTGAATGCCTACTACGTGGCAAGTCCTCTGCTGGCCTCATCATGAACTTGGAGTTTGGTACTCACAAGTGCTCACAGTCAGGTGCAGGAAATATACATTAATGCCCTCCTTCCCCCTCCATGCTCCCAAGTAGCAACCGAGCAACAACCTCCTTCAGTGTTTTTCCTTCTTTGTGGCCTTTTGGAAGAGTGAGAGTTGAGGGAATAAGATTGGAATAATAACAATAAGCATTTAAAGCAATTACCACATGTCAGGTGTAGCACTAGGCTATATATATAAATATATGTTATCAGTTAAATATGTATATACAGTATATCTGGAAGGAGAAAGAGAGTTATGACCTATAGATAGAAACATCTGGAATTTTCAGGAATGTCCCTTCCTCGTCAGACTGAGGAACCCTACTTCACTCTACAAACACGTGTTGGTTAATAAAGGGCTGTTGCTATTTGTGCTTTGACTTTGAGGAAAACTGTACCTTAATCTGACTTTGATTACTCAGGTGCTAAGGGAAACCCTCTCCATCTTCTAAGACTGTGACAGCTGAGGTGTCACCTGTCAGAGCACAGTGAAAAGGAGCTAGCTGATATTTGCGCTTTCAGTTCCCTCTACCTGGAAGGCTGTTCCCCGGCATCCTCACGGCTGGCATAGATCTTCCTTCCCTGGCTGACTGCAAGGACACCCCTCCCTGGGCACTCCAGTTACCCTGAGTATCTCTGCTCCCCAACATTCTTGCCATTCGGTTTTTCTCCATAGTATAGGTCCACATCTAACACGCTGCGAGTTTCGTATTTATTTTGTGTGTTCATTTGTCTTCCCGTAAGAGGCAAGCTTCATGAAGCTGAGGAGTCTTCTGTCCCCTGCTGTGTCCTCAGGACCAGAGCAGCACCTGGCCCAGAGCATGTGATCAGTAATTATCTGTTGAATGAATTAACCTGATGCTATTAGGAAGCGAGGACTCTGGGCCGCCTGAGGGTGGAGTGAGGCCTTTCCTACCATGGCAGGAATAGGGAACACACCATTCATGCATTGATTCATTCACTCCCAGGTACGTATTGTGTCTGGCACAGTGCTGGGCTTTGGGGCCACAGATACAATGAGACATGGCGTCTGCTTCTAGAGAACCTGGTCTGCTGAGGGAAAAGGACGCATACATGATATGAATATAGTAGTAATGGAGATGGCTCACATTTAAGCTCTCAGAGAGCTGGGTGGAACGCCGCTCCCGCTGCCCGTCTCCACTGACCAGCTCCTTTAGTTGCTGGACACTCCGACCCCGCATCCCCCCCACCGTCCCTGCACTCCTGTTCCTGCTGGTAGGGAGCCTGGTCTCCCCCAAGCCCAGCAGATGCTCTACTCTGACCGCTGTGACACCCTGCCGTTTGGATCCTGAGTCTGGGGCCCCTCCAGTGCTTTAGATCAGGCACGATGACGACTGAGCCCAGGTACTCCCAATTCCCCACTCTATGCTCTCAAAGCTTGTGACCTTAGACACCGTGTTCTGAGCTCTGGTGTCCTCTGTGCAAGGGGAGAGACAGTGAACAGCCCCAGATTCCACAACGGCTCGCTCTGCAGGGGCCCACCAAGGTCTGCATTCGCCAAAAGGGTCTTTTGGGAGTTTCCAAAATGAGAGAGTTTAACACCTTCAACCTTCTCACCTTGTCTGCTTTCCCCCTCAGTCTCTTCTGGGTCTCAGGTGATCACCCTTTGTGCTTCAAAACTCTAGGAGGTCACTTGTCTTCCTCACCTAATGATGTGTTACAGAAAACAAGCTTCCATTACTTGCAAAAGTGTGACGGGAACATGAATATTAATAACTCCCATGGGTTTCCTGCAAGCATCCATCACCACGGTTTAGAAGGCTTGTTCTGACTCGCCTGGCATGGGGGTAACTGTTCAGCAGAACAATGATAAAGCATTCATGAACCCAGCTTACACAGAGCTCTTTCTGGGGCTTTGAACTCCCGCACTCCTGCGGGGCCGAGGGGTGGAATGTGCTCTCCTGTGCCTGGGTTCCGGCATGAAGATGTTTGACTTCCGTCAGGGGCAGGACCTGGCAGCTGTGCCAGGACCCAGTGGAGCTGGAGCAGGGATTTCTCTTTATCAAAAAGAAACTTCTCCTTGTTGACAGCATCTTGGGGAGCAGGGGCATTGGATCTAAGCCACGTCAGGTTGGAGTGACGTTGAACACCAGGGCTGGAGAACTAGTCTGGCACAGATTCAGAGAACAGCAGAGCTCCGAGACCATCATTTTGGTAAACTGAGGCCACAGAAAGAAGAGGAAAATCAGCAGGGCCAAGAGTAGAGACTCTGGAGGTGACCATTTTCCTTCGAGAACCCTAGGACAAGGGACATCAGGACAGTGTCACTCTTGTCATTTATTCAGGGTTTCCACTGAAATCTGTTACATGTCTTCTTAGGGAAAGTCCTTTTCTCCTGGAATTGACCAAATACATGGCATTTTGTGCTCCCTGGGCCTCTGGATGCCAGTTGAGGATCTCAGGGTTGATGTAGGCTGTAAAAGAGTTCATAGGATTTCCATCTCAAGCAATGCTGTTCTAGTAAAAAGTGCTCCCCGGATCTGAAGGGAATTTCTGGCAGGGCTGTAGAATGGCTACAGTGCTAGGAGATGGGAGTCCCTGTGGTTAAGAAGCCTGACCACCCTGTTTCTTGGGTTCTGTTGCCCCAGGACCCTCGTGTGATCGTTGGGGGTTGGGCTCCTGGTTTGATGGCTAGTCAAGAACACTACGGCTTGGGTCCCCTAGGTGAAAAGCCACCATTGAATGTGTATTGTGTGTGTGCTTTCTTTAAAATTCAGGATTTAAAAATCATCCGTATCTGTAGCTCACAGGAAAAAAAAAATTTAAATCTTTTAGATTTTTCTAGAGAAAAATATCTTCCTAGGTAATTTCAATGTGATCAAAGCAGCGTCTGTTTTGCTGAACTTTAGGTCACTCATCAAATCTATGGTATTAGTGAAAATGCTCATTTTCTCGAGCAGAAGCATGCAAAATCTCTCTGCAGTACAATTAATAGCAGTGGGAAAATCTCTGCCATTTCTTCCGTCAGATTTTCTTGTAGTTGGAATTCCAATGTCCTGCATCAGAGCGGACCATACCATGAAAGTCATGGAGACAGTCATACTTTCTCTCTAAAAGACTTCATTGCAGGAGGCCACTCCCCGTCAGAGTTCTGACACAGGTGGCTTTGGGTCACAGCTGTTTCTGCCCAGCTATGTTTACTAGGGAGTAAGTACCAAGTCCCACTTGGTGTGATGGTGGAAGGAGGGAATAGGTTGGAGCTAGAAGACCTACAGGGTGAATCCTGGCTCTATGATTTGCTAGCTGTGTGATTCTGTTCTTTCTGATTTTCAGTCTTCCCATCTATAAAATGAAAATAAAAATAACTTCTAGAATTGTCCTGAGGATAATATGAAACCTCTGCATTGCTAAAGGATTGTTGGTTTTCTGGATATTGTATAGAAATAGAGTAGTCAATTAATTTTTTTTCTCAGAATGTCTAAGAATGTTCTTTGAACCACCCATAAAATGGTTACTGAGTGTGTGCATTTAAAGCTTTCTCAGAATGTCTAAGAATGTTCTTTGAACCATCCATAAAATGGTTACTGGGTGTGTGCATTTTCCAGTCAAAAGGGAGGAAAATTGCCATGGCAATTATAGTAGATGATGTTGGCTATCAATTCTTCATTGCCCCTTTTCTCCTTAGTCAAAGAACCCTGATTTTGTTTACACATACACCCTCCTTCATCATACCAACAGGTTTCTAGGGAGTGAGCTTTATGAAGCAAATCTTGCTTGGTCTCACCCAGTGTTCCTAAACATTAATGTGAAGCAGAATTATCTGGAGGGATTGTTAAAACTCTACCCTCAGAGTTTCTGCTTTAGTAGGTCTGGGTGGCGTGAGAGAGGATTTGCATCACGTGATGCTGATACGGCTGGTCTGAGGACCATGCTTTGAGCACTACTGTCTGAACCCGTCATGGCGGTCCCATTCTCCTTGCTGGTCATTGGGTAGATACAGATACATGACACAATGCTAACCAGTGAGATGTGATAAATCCACTGGGGGCTCACGGGGAAAGTTTCTCCACTCTTCAAATGCAAAACAGGAAAGAGATGGCTTCCTTTTTAGCTCTGGACCTTGTCTCTTGACGGAACACCTGGGGCTACTACAGATACTTGGGACTATGAAGGAAGTGAGCCTAAGGGCAAAGTGGACACTCTGAGAATGACTAAACAAAAAGGGTAAAAAGCCTCTGGGTCCTTAATAATGTCATTATGTTGCCCAAATCACTGGAGCTGTACATCTCTTATTTGTTGAGACATGGAGTTGGAGTTCTCTGTTACTTTCAGTCAAAGGAAACTTAATAGAAAAAGTGATGATGTTACCCTTTCTTTCCCCTGATGGGGACATCAGGGTAGGGGTATGTGACAGGAGCACTGAAAGTGATGATGGGAGGTGCCTGGCACTCACGACTGTACTCATCCATAAGCCATGCACCTATGTTACATTCTACAGGAGAAGAATCAGGAAGGGAATGATTTTAGGGAGGGGAGAAGGCAATGAGAGCAAAGGGCTCACAAGCTGGGAGATGTGATCATATTAGAACCGGTTGGAAGCACATGGAAGGTGGAGAGGTATGCTGGGTGCCTTAAGAACAACACACTTTAGGGGCGCCTGGGCGGCTCAGTTGGGTAAGCCTCCGACTTCAGCTCAGGTCACGATCTCACGTTTGTTGGTTCGAGCCGTGCGTTGGGCTCTGTGCTGACAGTTCAGAGCCTGGAGCCTGCTTCTGATTCTATGTCTCCCTCTCTCTCTTCCCCTCTTCGCTCATACTCTGTCTCTGTCTCAGAAATAAATAAAACATTAAAAAAATTAAAAAAAAAAAGAACAACACATTTTTGAGGACTTCATGGTCTTAGTAGGCAACGATGGGTAGGAAGGAGAGCCAGGGTTGAAAAGGACAGCTGAAGAGAGCTAGGCTAGTTGGATTAGAAATGGGAAACAGAAAATAAAAACAAGGCAAGGGGACTTGAGAACTTGGGAGCTCAATGAGTTGTTATGTCCCCAAATGATACATTATTTTCTGCTATTTTGACACCAGTAAAGCTTTTCTCAGTCAAAAGACAGCATAGGGTCCTGAAGTGGCCCTTATCTAGTGGTATATTTATCTGAGGCAGCCAGTGATTTCACAATAACTACTAAGAATTCTCTTTTCCTCAAGAAAAGGTTGAGGACCCACTGTGGGTCTGCCCCTGCCCCTCTGCCCACTGCCTGACCCTGGAGGTCTCTGTTCTCAGCACTGGTGATGCAGCAGTGGGAAGACGAGGGCCTTGTTCTCCAGATCCTCGATCTAGGGGCAGCACTGCAACAGAAATACAATACAAGCCCCAAATGCAAGCCACATGAGTCATTCTGAGTTTCCACATAATGATGTTTAAAAAAAAAAGTAAAATGGAAAAGAGATACTAATTTTAATTTTTTAATTTTTTTAATTTATTTTTGAGAGACACAGACAGTGTGAGCAGGGGAGGGTCAGAGAGAGAGGGAGACACAGAATCTGAAGCAGGTTCCAGGCTCTGAGCTAGCTATCAGCACCGAGCCTGATGCGGGGCTCAAACCCACGAACTGTGAGATCATGACCTGAGCCGAAGCTGGACGCTCAACCGATTGACCCACCCAGGCGCCCCTAAGTTTAGTAATATATGTAGTTCACCGGGCATTTATTAATATCTAGTAATGACACTAGACAATGTCATTAGGCAATGTTTGGTTGTCACTCCTGGGAGGGTGCTGATGGCATCTAGTGGGCAGAAACCCGGGATGTCGCTAAACCTCCTGTGAGGCACAGGACAGCCTTTGCCGTGCCCCCAACTGTCAGTAGTGCCAAGGTTGAGAAACCCTGATTTAACCCAATATATCCAAAACGTTTCATCTCAATATGTCATCAAATATTTAAAAAATCATTAATCTGACATGTTGCCTATTTTAAAGTCCTAAGTTGTAAAATCTGATGTGTATTTTATGCTTATAATATATCTCAGTGCGGGGCAGTCATGTTTCAACTGCTCAACTGCCACGTGTGCCTGGCGCTAGAGCGCAGGCGTAGGGGTGTGTAGTAAGAGCCAGGCGCCTCTCAGAGTGACTCCCTGTGCTCCGCACACCTGCTGAGACGCAAATTCCTCTGGGTAACATGCGAGGTCCTGCGGCCTGTGTGTGATAGATCCGCATGATGAGGAATTGAAATAAAAGGATTGCATGGGGTCTCTCTGATTTTTAAGCTAGGTAGGCATGCGGGTGTTCTTCAGCGTATTTCCAACAACGTCTATCCAACTCCTGGCATTACTTTCCTGCAAAATGCCATCAACAGGCTGTCATGTCTCCCTCTCTCGAGGCAAAGGTCAGCATACCCCATTGGGAGATTAACGTTCCAGAGAGTTCGCCTCAGTGCAGCTCGGAGGATTTAGGTATTGATCACTAAGGCTTTCATGTAGTTAAAACAAAAACCAGGCAACACCCTTTGGTTCCTCCAAAGTACGCTATAATTTTATCCATTTAAAAAATGAGAACCAAAGGTTTTCAGGTTAAAGAGAAGGTGATCGTGTAGTAATCAGAGCTTTAGAACAATCTCCGCCGACCTTGGTGCAACATCCTACATCTGTAATCCCCAATTTGAGGGTTTTGCAGCACCTCATTAGCCTGGAGTAGCAGTACACAGAATTCTGTATGGAGTCAGTAATTAAATGTGACATGGAAGCAGGTGAATGGATTAGTGACACACCCAGGAGTCCCTCAGAGGGGGCGTTTCCTGTTTCTGCCCATGAGGGAAGGCAGAGAGAAGCTCTGCAGAGCCCTTTAAGGGGGAACCATGGTGCAAAGGCCAGGCAAGATTTCCCGCATTACCCCCAGACCAGGGCATTGAGTGGGTAGGTGTGGGGACCGGACCTCGGGGCGGGGGACTCTTAGGAAAGCCAAGCCCCATCTGTGAAGCCACAGGATCACTTCTGGGGTGTTGCTGATCCTTCCTGGGCGCCTGGGAACCCGTCCTCCTGCATTCCTAAGCTGGCTGCTCCTCTGTCCTCAGTAGGGCAAGAATCTGGGGTTTACTTGAAGTCAGAGTGAAGAATGCAGCCCGTTGTTCCAGAGTTCTCTGCAGCCTGAGCACATCTGACAGGCTGGGCTTTGTTTAAAATGAAGGAAGACAAAAAGAGCATTTTCTCATTTTTATAGTATCAATAGGACACTTATTTTCATAGAATTGAAGGCTTGGAGAGGGACTCACATAGCTCACCTTTCTGTTTCCAGAAAGCCCTTCACTCAGCTTTCCCAAACACCTAAAAATCCACCCTATTTTTCCAAGTCTGCCTGGGAAGGAGTTTATAAAAATCTTTTTGGAAACAAATTCAATTTCTCATTAACTCTCAATGAACATATATTGAGCACAGACTTTGTGCAGGGAATTAGGAGCCAAGGAAAGAGGAGAAAATACAGCTTCTGCTTTTAAGGAGCTCATGAGAGAGACAGAAAAAGATGGGGTGACAAGTGCCAAATGAATGGCACAGCCATGAAGGCCTGTAGGAGTTGAGAAGAGGACGCTAATTTGGGCTCCTGGGTGTGGGGAGGCGAGATTTACTGTAGTAGTGAAATTCGAGTTGGTCTTCTGGGGTTGGGCAGAGGGGAACTGGTGTGTGGAAGTCTCATCCCATGCGCTCCCTTTCTTTGTCCCCCAGTTTTTAAAAAGGTGTTTATCCATTTATTCTGAGAGAGAGAGAGAGCGAGCACAAGGGGAGGAGCAGAGAGGGAGAGAGAGAAAGAATCCCAAGCAGGTTCTGCCCTGGCAGCATGGAGCCCAGCATGGGGCTCCATCCCATGAACCCCAAGATCATGACTTGTGCCAGAACCCAAGAGCCAGAGGCCCCTGGACCCCACATTTAAACTGAGTTTCAGCAGCAAAGCCAGGGCACCACACAACAATACCATGGGTGAGGCTAGGTCCCAGCCTCTAGGAACTCACAACGGACCGATGCAAATTCCCGGAAACTTGACCTCCCATAGGGGTGGGACTCAACTCACAAGCTCGTTCATTCAGATATTTACTGAGCACCTGTTCTGTGCCTGGTCCTGGGCTTGATACAGAGGAGATAGTTGGAAACGACAGACACAAGCCCTGCTTTAAAAAGCTCAAGGTCTCGTAGGGTGGGAAACAAACAATTACAAGTGTGTAGAGTTATAAAAAAGGAGAGACATACGTCCTAGGGGTTGTATAGAGCAAAATATTCAACCTGATCTGGGAGAAGAAGGCTTCTACAGGAAAATGCTGAACTGAGTGAGCCAGGTGAAGGTGGAGAGGGGAACAGGGTGGGGAACAATATGTCCCTCAGAAGGAGGAGACTGCACAGAGGACCAAAGTGGAGACAATGTGGAGCTTTTGAAAAAAAAAAAAAAACTACAAAAAATGAAAGATGTCCATGACAGCTGTGGCAGGGATTGGATGAAGCCTGACGGTGGTTTGGGGTTGCTGTTTTTGGGCTAGCAAGTGACCACATGCTTCCTTGGCACAAGGTCAAAACAAATCAAAGCTGAAATAAACACCGTCTTGTTTCTCGGCACTAGGTGTAGGAGAGGAGACTCGCTCTTGACACGGTGTAGAGGACCAGCGAAGCCCAGGCGTGCCCTTGTCCCTGCACCTGCTGCCTCTCCCCTCCTTCCCCATCCACCTCTCAGCACAGGCCCCCAACCTATAAGCTGCTCCACTGCTCCATGGGTTAATTTGGACCATGAAGGAAGTGCTAGGAGACTGAGTTTCTCGAGTGCCTGGCATACAGGGCACTTAGCAAGTGTGCGTTTCTGCAACACCAGGCGGCGTGCCTGGCATTCAGTTCTTTCCTGGGGCGGGCTGAGCTCTGAATACCCGAGAAAGCTCCAAGCGGCAGCCGTTTCAAATGCCACTGAGTTCATAATTGGGCTTCTGCCTCAGTTTCCCTGCTTCATATCCCAGTTACCTGTGAAGGTTGGAGATTTGCCCAGAAACTCCCGTCCCCAGTGTGTCCTGAGTACCTGCTGAGGGCACAGACAGTGTCAGGATGTTGAGGATGGCATGCAAAATAAAAAATAATCACCCCGGAGGCCTGGCTCATGATCACGTGCACTGTTTGTAATAATTTAATGTACTGGATTGCCATCAGAATTTTGAAAATGTGAAAATTGTCTTTTTGGTTACTTCAAAGGAAAAGATGATTCTTAATATAAATATGACTTTTAAGTAATTTCACCATTTAAAAAAATCTGGGCTGCGTAGGTGCCAACAATGTCTTCTTTGGTCTTCCAGTTGACAGTAGTTCTAACATTCATTATATTTTTGTTCATATGAGGTAGAAAAGATGGAAAGTGTCACTGGTCAGGAGATGGAATAGACTACAACATTCTGGATTTTTAAAAAGTTTTTTTTTAATGTTTATTTTTGAGGGACAGACACACACACACACACACACACACACACACACACACACACACACAGAGTGCTAGCAGAGGAGGGGCAGAAAGAGAAGGAGACACAGAATCTGAAACAGGCTCCAGGCTCTGAGCTGTCAGCAGAAAGCCTAATGCAGGGCTCGAACTCACAAACCATGGATCATGACCTAAGCTGAAGTCGAATACTTAACCAACTGAGCCACCCAGGTGCCCCCCAACATTCTGGATTTGACACAAAGCTTTCAGCATCCACCTCCAACCTCCTTCCCCAGATCTTTTCATGGTCTCTACCCTCTAGCTTTCTTCTCCACATTTTCGGTCAACCACCCCCTCTTCCTGGAATGCCCTTCCCTTTATCTTCATGTGTCCACGTTCTCTTCCACAAAGTACTCTTCTCTTCTATTTGCATTCGCTTTCCTTCTCTTCCATCGTCTCTGTCTTCTTCCGCTACCCCGAGTTTCCATATTCTTTCTTATCTTTCACTTGGTCCTCTGCTCAGACTCCGGTCTTTATAAATCACCTGTATCTAGTGAACACTGAGTTTTGAAGACTAGCCTGGAAAGCTGACAAAGTATCTTCCTTATTGTACAATTTAAACTGTTCATTTTTAAATCTGGGAAATATGGAAGGCAGAAGAACACAAGGGTCTCCACGGACTGTGGAGGAGGGCACGAGCACATAACGTTGGACAAGTGCCTTAGCCTCTTTGAGCCTTAGCATTCTCATCTGTGAATGGAAAGGGTAACCTTCATGTTGTGGGGTTGCTGTGAGTATCTCATGAATATTACACGGAAAATGCTTAGCATAGTTTCTTGCAAGTAAAAAGCCCTCAATACGTGGGGGACTATTGTTATTGTGATAACCATGGTAACAGTTTCAAACTCTTACTTATAATGTTACTTCTATTAAAGCATACTTTGCAGATTCCAACCAACAATCTTGCAGGTCAAATTTGGATCCATCTCGTTACCGAGCTGTGGACTGCTTCTTCCCCCAGAATGGAGAAGGGACTCGCCTTATGTCACAGAAGCATTCACAGGTGTCAGCAGGAAGGGGAACAAACATACTTGACTTTCTTGTCTGTGCTTACAATTGCATCAAGCAGCTGAACACAGTCATTTTGGTGTGAAACCAGCAGAAGGTGAGTACTGAGGGTTCAGCCGCTTGATTCAGCAACAGGTGCTGTTTATAGCACCCAAGCTCTTTCCTGGAACCTTTTCATATTTGTGACATGGGCCATGTGCTAGGAGTGCAGCCCATGCCATGTTTTGTCACCATGTGACACACCAGTGGCAGACACGGCCTTTGGTTTCAGCAACACGGTGGAACCATGGGCCCCTCCTCTTCCCACCCAGCTTCTGCCCTGAGCTACTAAGGTTGTCAGGGTACCTGGCTCACATCCTGTTAGGAAGAATTACCGTGACCACGAATGGGTCGTTAGGGGCAGCATTCCAGTTTCAAGGCTTTCATGGGCCTTGAAAACTAATGAGAAAATAACCTTTATCAGCCAGTCACTTAGAGGACACCACACGGAAGGATGTTCCAAGACTTCCAAATACATAGAAGCCGTATATCATAATGGAGCATAAAAGTTACGTGGGAATAGGCTGTAAAACTGAACAACTGTTTACGTCAGTGAAGGTTTTATTTACATGCCCTCCAGCAGATACTTAACTGTACTTCAAACGAGCGGAGCCTGATTAAGTTGTGCCGCGTCGGGTAGACGTCAATCACGGTGTGATTTTTAGGGGCTCAAAGAAGGCCTCTCTGGCTCCCTCCAAAACTCATTTTGCTTGCTCGATGCTTAACATTTCTCAAAAGGAAAGCTTTATTCCTATAATTACAGACAATTCAATTTGACCAATTCAACATTGAAATCAACATGAAATACACAAATCGCTACATTCTTTGTAGAGCACTTCCACATGTGGACTCTTCTCTATCCTCAAGCACTCCAATAAGCTGGTTCACTCTCCTCAATTATAAGGAGGGTCCTGTGACTTGGAGAAGTTAAGTGGCTTGTCTGAGGGCACACGAAGGGCATGGCAGAACAGCCTCTTCGTGATGTTTCCACTAGAGCATGCTCTTGCGTTAAATACCTTACAGGAGGAAGTCCTTGACTTAAACCCCTATGAGCTTGTGAGCCAGTTTTGAAAGATGGAGATGCGAATGGGAACATTGGGCCAGCAGTATTCCTGGGCCCTAGTTGGCTGGAGCAGGCACGCAGGTCCCCTCCTATGGGCTCCTTGCCCATTCCTGGGTCGACCCTGCCCAGTGCCTGAGCAGACCATGAATGTGCATGTGCACTTCCTCCGAACTTGCTGAGCTCACCTCATCCCATGTTTATATTCCCTACTGAGACCAGAGCCCCACTCCCAGCCTCAGGCTCCTTGGATAAAGTCTTGGAAACCTGCCACTTCATTGCCAGTTCTCTCTCCCAGGAAGCTAAGCTCTATTCCTTCTGCTACCACCCTCAGCTGGGATTTTATTTCTCTGGACAAATCTGCCAGAATTGGATGCTGATTGTTCCCTTTTCCCTCTGACTCCTGCTTTTGCAGGAACTACCGGTCCCTTCATTCACTGAACTCATTTTTATGGAGTACCTACTCCATACAAGACACAGTCTGGAGTTGATTTCCCGTGGCTCTCAAGGTAATCATAATGAGATAGGAGTTTGCCAGTGGCCTTAGGAACTGTGCTGTGTGCTACTGTTGACCAGCTCACCAGATGCCCTAAGGCTGGGTCATGGATTCCTCTGTCTCCCATTCACTGTCAACCCACAGGGCCTGACAGCTTGGAGGGGACACTGAGAAGGCTGGAGGTCATACTGGGTGATCATTGGGGATGGAATATGGGGAATGGGTTCTAGGAGGTGTTTAAGACAACATGAGGATTTCCTTTTTTTTTTTTTAAGAATTTTTTTTTGCATTTATTTATTTTTGAGAGACAGAGCATGAACAGAGGAGGAACAGAGAGAGAGGGAGACACAGAATCGGAAGCAGGCTCCGGGCTCTGAGCTAGTGGTCAGCACAGAGCCTGACGCGGGGCTCGAACCCATGAACCGTGAGATCATGACCTGAGCCGAAGTCGGACGCTAACTGACTGAGCCACCCAGGCGCTCCAAGATGGGGATTTCTTCATATTACCAAGGTCTGGCTGGCCTTAACTTCAGGTGAGTCAGTGAGCACGTGACTCTGCTGGATGGCAGTCACTGAGCCGAAGAGGAAATGGGATAATTTATAGAAAAGGGTGAGAAGGAATGACCTTCACCCCCATTGTTTAATCATATTACTTCACAAGCTGCAACCCTTTAATTTCACAGATACCAGCAGTAAGACTTGAATGAATCTTATCTGGATTTCTACTTTATTTATTTCCCTGCTAGCTTCATTTCCAAAATCACCTTTTCTGAATGACAACTCAATCAATTCAATAACATGTAATTTTACACAGTAGGAATCCATTCCCATATCCCCCTTCATACTTGTAATTGTCGGCTGCTTTCCTGAATAGCCTGTGTGTGTTTCAAAGCCAAGTTATTTTCATCTCCAGGCTCCTGAGGCAGAATGACACTGTGGGATGGACACGATTCTGACTGAAGATTCTCTCCTCTTTCCCTCTTTTTTCACATGCATCTCTTGTTTGTCTCAGCCAGAGCTGCCAACTCACGTTCAATTTCCCACCAGTCCAGTTATGTCAAGGAATCATTGGCTTGATCAGCTTCATTTTGGAAGCTTTCTGAGATGGTGGGATGTTTTTCCATGTTTCCCATGCTTTTGGAACCCTGCCAAAGCAAATGAAGGTAAAATTAACATGTATATCTTGGCTTTGTGTTTCGGAGCCGGGTAACGTGATGGACAGGATTGTATTACAAGAGGAATTAAGGAGGAGATGTGCTGCACACATTGGTTGATCCACAGAGTCTGTGGGTAATGAACTGGGAAAAAAACTGCTGATTGAAAATTTGAATCATTAAAAGCTTTGAAATCAACAGCTTCTTTTAGAATTTCAATCTTCTGTGATTTGCTCAGAGTCAGTGCTGCAGGGGTCTGAGCCACAGGCCAAATGGTCAGTCAAAATGAGCAGGGTTTGCTCACGGCCTCTGTTGTTTCAGAAATTATATTAAACACTTAAAACAAGCTGCAGTAACTCTTCCAGGGCACTGGAGTGGTCATCATGGTATAGCACTCCCTGGACTTTCATTGATTTAGAATTTGCATTTCTCATTATTTGCAAATGACCCTCCAGGTTCAAAATATATTATAATTTGTATTTTTGTTGAAGCATGAATTAGAATTGCACTTGCTGGCCAGGATGCTGGGCTCCATGGCTGGTGAATGAGTCTAACACCCTGCCCCTAGCTGCTCAAAGAAAGTGTTTTTCACCCATTGTATATGCATGTTATGGGGGAACTTAGGCGAGATAGTGGTTCTCTGTGAATCGGGGAGATTTGTTAAGGTCTTGGAAAGAATTGCTCTTGAGTGTTAGGCTGTGCTGTGGGGTATATCTTACTGCAGTGAAAATAGGTTCTGTGATGGCCTCCTTACCTGGACATTAAGAAATGCCCTATTTTATAATCAGTCTGTAAAAATAAAAGGGGGCTGCTGAACAGATAATATGGGTGTTTCCACATCTATCCACACTAAAGCTCATGCTGTTAGCTCAAAGGTAATCTCTTCAGGTCCTTGTTCAGAACTGCCCTCTGCCCTTTTCTCTTTAGTTTGGATCTTAGATGCAAAGAATCGCAGCCGTCAATTGGCTGAGGACTCATGGCATGCACCTCTTCAAGGTCTTTCCCTTGGGTTAGTTTCTGATGGTATTTCTCCCCTTCATGCCCATCCGTAGGCCTGTTGTCTCCTTTACGGATAGTAAACATGCATCTTAATGTGGTGACAATATGTCAGTGGAATGTATGATCTTTAGCAGTTTTTTTAAATGTCTATTTTTGAGAGAGAGAAAGAGAGACAAAGAGCAAACAGGGGAGGGGCAAAGGGAGAGAGGGAGACACAGAATCCAAAGCAGGCTCCAGGCTCTGAGCTGTCAGCACAGAGCCTGATGTGAGGCTTGAACTCGTGAACCATAAGATCATGACCTGGGTTGAAGGAGGATGCTTAACCAACTGAGCTACCCAGGCACATTGAAATGTATGATCTTTAGATTTACATAATGATACTTTAATATATGCTTTTTTGCTTTGTTTTGTTTGCTTTTACTATTTCTACTTTGTATAATTTTTCAGAGATTATCCATGTTGGTGAATGTGGACCTGGGTAATTCTTCTGCTGCATCATCTTCCATGGCGTGAGGCCATCACGCTTTGCTTACAAGCCCATTGTTGGCTCAATGCTTTGTGGTCACAAACAACACTGTGAAGACCATTCTTTTCTATATATGGCCCTAGGTGAGTGTTCCTGGGGGGCTATCTCTGAGGTGAGATCACAGGTTACAGGGTAATTGCACACTCCATGCCACGTGGCACTGCCAACTTGCCTTTCAGAATGGCCATTCCACTTTCCTCTCCCATCAGGGGTGAGCTAGCTTTCCTATATCCCCACATTACCAGCAATATATATATATATATATATATATATATA
>NC_043702.1:127441603-127600382 GCF_006229205.1 Suricata suricatta | reverse complement strand
CTTGTCCATCTTACTACTGGGTTTCTTGCCTTTCTCATTAACTGGAATTCCATGTATATAATTTATTATTATTTTTTGTAATTTTTGAGAGAGAGATCATGAATAGCAGAAAGAGCAGAGCAGAGAGAGAGAGAGAGAGAGAGAGAGAGAATCTCAAGCAAGCTTCATGCCTAGTGTGGAGCCTGACTCAGAGCTCAATCTCACAACTGTGACGTCAGCTCAGAGCTGAGCCCAAATCGAGAGTTGGGCCCTTAACTGACTGAGCCACCCAGGCACCCCTGGAGTTCCATGTATATTTTGACATTAATTTCTGTCAGTTTTAGTTGATACAGGTTTATTCTGATAGCTTTCATTGGAATTATTTTGCAAATGGCAAACATTTTATTTTGGAATACTTTTAGGTTTACAAAAACTTGTAAAGATACCACAGAGAGTTCCCATAACCCCTTAACCACGCTTCCTGTAATGTTAACATGTTATATAACTTGGCACATTGGTCAAAACCAAGAAATTAATGTTGGTATAATACTATTAACAAAACCACAGATTTATTCAGATTTCACCAGTTTTTTCTCCATTGACGTCCTTTTGCTGTTCCAGGATCCAACGGGATACCAAGTTGTAGTCAATTGTCTTCTCTTCTTAGTCTCTCTTTTTTTCCTTGGTCTCTTTTGATCTGTGACAATTTCTCAATGTTTCCTTGCTTTTCATGACCTTCCTAGTTTTGAAGAATATTGGTCAAGCATTTTGTAGACTGTCTCTCAATTTGTATTTGACTATTTCCTTACGATCAGACTGGGCTTATGCATTTCTTGAGAACACCTCATCATATGTCAGGGGGTACATAACAGCAATATGACTTATCACTGGTAAATGTTAACCTTGAAACTTGGTGATGTCTGTCAGTTTTCTCCAGTGTGAAGTTAAATTTTTTCCTTTCCCTACTCTATTCTTGGAAGTGAATTATGAGGTTTAGTTCACACCGAAGAGGAGGGAGAATTAAGCTTTACCTTCTGGACAGAAGAATATCTACATGTATTATTAGGAATTCCATAAGGAAGAAGGGATTCTTCATGTAATCAAAATTGCCTTTTTTTTTTTTACCATATGGCTTGTGCTTTTTAGGTCTTGTCTAAGAAATCTTGCCACAAAGATATTCTATTTTTTTCTTTGCAAACACCCCCCCCCCCCAATACATTATTCTTCTTTAGTCTTTAGGTTTTTAATCTGTCTGGATTTTAGCTTTATGGAAGATATGAAGTAGAGTCCAGATTAAAAGTATATCCATGTAGTTGTGTGTGTGTTTTTAAATTCCTTTCCTGAGCTAATCCTTCCGCACTGATTTATCATGTAACTGTCCCACACATTTCTCAACTTGGAACTCTTTCCAGGCTCTATTTTATTCCATTGTTCTGGTCATCCATTATTGTGCCCGGGCCTGGTAGAAGTATAGGATGGCTTCATAGCACACCTCTGTAGCTGGTAGGGTGAGTGTGGTGGGCTGCAAGATGGCTTCCGAGAAGATAATCTACATTCAGATCTCCAGAACCCATGCATATGACTTTACTTGAAAAAAGAGTCTTTACAAATATAATAAAATTGAGAATCCTGAGAAGATATTTCCTGGGATTACCTGGATGGGTCCCAAATTCAAAGTCTCCTTTCAAGAGGCAGAAGAGGGAAAGATGCAGACATACAGAAAAGAGGCCATGTAAAGCCAGAGCTGAGATGGGAGTGATGTAGCCATGAGCCAAGGAAAGCCAAAGAACGCTGACATCCAGCAGAAGGTGGAAGGGGCCTGGAATGCGTTCTCCCCTTCAGCTTCCAGAGTGAATGTGGCTCTGCCAACACCCCGATTTTGGACTTCTAGCCTCCCAAACTGAGAGAATAGATTTCTGTTGTTTTAAGCCAGTTTGTGGTAATTTGTTAACAGCAGTCCTAGAAAACTAGTACAGATATTGACAGTTTCTACCCCTTGGTTTTCAAAATTGTCTGTTTTATTTTTTTTAAAGTTTATTTATCTTTATTTTTGAGAAAGAAAGCATGTATACAAGTGGGGAGAGGCAGAGAGAGAGAGAGAGAGAGAGAGAATCCCAAGCTAGCAGCACAGAGCCTGACGTGGGGCTCGAACCTGTGAACCGTGAGATCTTGAACTGAACTGAAATCAACAGTTGGGTGCTTAAGCCCCTGAGCCACTCAGGTGCCCCAAAATTGTCTTTATTTATTCATTTGTTCTTCCATACTCATTTTAATTCTTTTTTAAAATGTAGATTTATTTATGTGGAGAGAGACAGAGAAAGCGTGCATGCACTTGAACTCACAGGCATGCCAGTGGGAGAGGGGCAGAGAGAGAGGGAGAGAATCCCAAGCAGGGCCAGTGTTCTCAGCACAGAGCATGACATGGGGCTCGATTTTATGAACCTTGAGATCGTGACCTGAGCTGAAATCTAGAGTCAGATGCCTAACTGACTTAGCCACCCAGGTAGCATTCCCTACTCATTTTAGAATCAGCTTGATGAGATGTTTAAAAAAATATCTTGTTTGTAATTTTTAGTCCATTAAATTTATGAACTAATTTGAGTGGAGAATTTACAAGTTTACAGTGTTAGATAATCTCATCCAAGAGCACTGGGTTTCTTTCCATTAATGATTGACTGTGAGATATAATGGGTTTTAAAAATTTCTCTATAAAATCCCGTGTATTCTTTGTTATTGGAAAACATTGAGAGTTTTGCTGTTCCCTTACAATCTTCATGTCTCATTGCATTGGCCAAGACATTGAGAACTATGGAAAGCAGTTGCAGTAATAGTAAGTACCTTCGCCTTACGCTGGACTAAAAGGAATGCATTTAGGGGCGCCTGGGGTGGCTCTGTCAGTTAAGCATCCAACTTCGGCTCAGGTCATAATCTTGTAGTTCATGAGTTCAAGCCCTGCATCAGGCTCTGAGCTGTCAGAGCCTGGAGTCTGTTTCAGATTCTGTGTCTCCCTCTCTCGCTGTCCCTCCCCCACTCATTCTCTGCCTCTCTCTCCCTCAAAAATAAATAAAACATTTAAAAATTAAAAAAATAAAAGGAATGAATTTGAAATGCATTGATCATGATATTGTGATAGCACTGTATGGTGACAGATGGCAGCCACACCTCTAGTGAGCGTAGCACAATGCACAGATGAATCGTTATGTTGTGTCCCTGAAACAAAGGTAATATTGTTTGTCAACTATACTCAAAATAATTAGAAAACAAATGCATTGATTTTGTGTGAAGTTTCCTATGGGGTTTTTGGTAGATCTCCTTTTTCCTATATCAACTCAAGAGATTTCCTTTATACTCTTGATTTATAGGAATGGGAAAATAGACCCTACATTGTGATAGGAGTAAGTGCAAAGTTACAGTTTGAAGGTCAAGGACCTAGTGGCCAGTGGAAAACTGATCATTTTGCCCACTGTGACCATCTCTCTACCACACCCCCACTGGGTAAGTTATTAGCCATATTCTGCACAGTAAATTTCTGGGTGGACAAAAGACGACAGGACTGGCAGTTGTGGAGTCAGGGACTTCTTTGTCATGAGAGAAACATGCATAGCTTAGACATGGGTATTGGTGAAAGGTGACTAATTGCAAAAGGGACATCATAGGGGCAGAATACTGCAAAATACAGTAATGTTTTGTAAGGATTTTTTTTAAAAGAGTAGATTTCCAATAAGTAAAACCTTGTATACTGTGGACATGGCCAACAATTTGAGCACCAATCCATGAGCAAATATACTGTAGGCCAGGCACTATCTTAGTGTTGGGAGAAATATCAAGAATGAGACAGTTTTCCCTCAGAATACTTCCTATCTGAGGGTGCTTGGGGAGCTCAGTCAGTTAAGCTTCAGAGTCTTGATTTTGGCTCAGGTCATGATCTCAAGATTCATGAGATCAAGCCCCATGTCTGGCTCTGTGCTGACAGCAAGAAGCCTGCTTGGGATTTTCTCTTTCTTTCACTCTCTGCCCCTCCCCCACTCACGTTCTCTCTTTCTCTTTCTCAAATAAATAAACTTAAAAAAAACCCTACTTCCTATCTGTTAGGGAGCTACAATAGTCCCCCAAAGAGGCCAAATAATACAGAGTGAAATGTAACAGATGTCAAAAGAGAGGTCTATAGAGATGCCAATAAAACATTCAGCTTTTAAGAGAGATTTAAAAAAAACTTGACTATATCTTCAATATACTGAAAACCAGTGGTGAGGGAGATTCACTTTTCAACAGTAGGCCACCAAAGTATTTAAATCCCTTTTTGGGAAGAAACATTTATATTAAATTTTGTCACAAATGGCATCCTACTAAGTGAATGTCCTAGAGGTATGAGAGAATTACTGTGACTTTGAAAATAGCTTTCCACAATTTGGTTCTATGAATTTAACACAAGAGAAAAGAACAAGTTTCCAAATCTTCTGTACTTGAGTCTCTCCAGTTGCAAACCACTAATAAGAAAACTAACTCAATGCATGTGTTGACATGAGAATTAGTTAATAGAAGCCATTGCAAAGCACTGTGGAAATCTTAAGTGCTGTGGAACGAGGTCAATAATGGATGTTGGCTTTTCTCCAGTTGCTCCTGAAAAGGAGGAGTTCAATGACAGTTGAGTGACCATTTAACCTGCTAATCAGGCAACTGGCAGGATGCCTGGTGATAGAAGAAAATTTGTGGAAGACAGAGATAGGAGCAGTGAAAGAGATCAGATCTCATGCTCATCACCCAGGGCACTGTAGGCATTTGGGGCAAGACAAGTCTTTGTACATGGCTTCTTAGTGTGTTGAGGATATTTGGCATCACTGATCCTTCTGAAAACAAACCCCAGTTTACCTCTTGTGAACATAGTGACAACGTCACTAAAAATTGCCAACTGATTTCCAAATCCTGTGCCTCTCCTCTGGTTGAAAATTGCTGAGACAGAGAGCTAGGAACCCTTAGGAAATAATATTGTCAGGGGAGTTAGAGGGACTGGGGTTTGAAGATGCAATTAATGGGGAAAGTGAAAGGTCTAATTAGAATGACAACAGTAATTCAGTATTTGAGTGGATTTCGAGTCAGTTCACTTTGCACAGTTGCACCAGACTGTTCTTCTTAAAAATTTGCTTTCATCTCATCATGGCTCTGCTCTAAAGCCTTCAGTGACTCCCTGTTGCTCACACATACAGACTACATCCCTAAGCCTGACATTTGCCTTCCCTCCAAAACTCATTTCCAACCCCCTATCTTCCATTTTGTCATGTGGACCTTTCTGGTGCTAGTTAGTAGAACCTGACAAAAGGAACTTGAACAATCAAGAAAAACCGGGATGGGAAATAAACTGATGTTGGATTATTTTGTGACTGAAAATTTTAATGAAGAGTTTCAAATAGAGCCAATCTCAAGGCATAGTCCTTTGCCACTCTGGTTTCAGTACTTGTTAGCTGGATCGCCCCCACATTGCAGTGGGTCACTTTCTCACTTTCTCCAGTGTTCTGATCATATTCCCACCATTGGGACACCAGGCATTTGTCCAGTACCTATCTGAGAGTCTTTGTATCCCCTGCCTCTTCCCTCTGGTCTTCTTTGTATAGGTTGTCATTTCCAGCAGACTGGACTTCAGTAGTAGAGGTGTCAGTTGAATACAAGTTCTATTGCTACCTGAAAAACCTGTCCATCTGAGGCTTTGGGGTCTAGAAATGAAGTATTTGTTATCCATTTGGTGTGATGAGTCCTCTATTTAGCATTGTCCTAAAACCAAGAATATCTGTAATGTTGCACAGAAAAAGTATCATGTAAATCTACATAGTCTTAGAATTTTTAACTTGTTAATCAAATCATCACTTTTCATTCATGACAGAAGTCTGAGACTCCATCTCTGCCTCCTCCCTTCTCTTCCTAACCAGTGCCATAGCCTGATGACCTTACCTCCTAAATAGTTCTGAAATATCTTCTCTTCTTTCAACCTTACCAGTAGTTCTGTAATGCCCAAGATTTCAATATCATCCCCAAAACCAGAAACCGCCAGGGAGACCAAGTCACACATGTAAAAGCAAAGGGCATTTATTATTACGGCTTAGGTTCGGGCCTAAGTTCGGTCTCACAGCCTTCACCAACACAGTGGATCCGTGCTGAGAGCCCCGAACAAAGGTGGGGTAGGGCTTTTATGAGTTTGGGAAGGGAGAGTTACAGGAAATTGTGACATAGGTACAGTGATCCAATCATTATTATACAATATTGTTGACAGCAGGTTTATCCAATTACAACATTTAGAGTGTTAAGCAATCAGAGTGGACCCAGGACCCAGGACCCAGGACCCAGGACCCAGGACCCTCACATAGGGTGTAATTGGCCTTAAGCAATAGCTTCTATTTCTAGGCCTGCCCTTAGGAATGTTAAGGGTATTACAAGGGTGGTCCCTCTTGCCTTGAGCAATGTGTGCCCTTCTATTGTCTCAAACCTGCGTCCTTACATTCCCCCCTCTGTTTTGTAACTGACCCAATCCTGGGTCAGTCGGGTTACCATTGTTCTGATTTAAGGCTACATGTTCTTAAGACCATTAACTAAATAACATTTACATGCTCTTTGACAAACGCTTATGATCTTATTAATGATACAAGAGCCAGATGTTAAAAGTATACCAATTTTGGTTTTGGCTCCTAGATCTTGTCCTCTCTTGTGGTGGCCGTGAACCACAGCTAGACTATTCTGTACACTTCCTGAGCTATTGGCATAGAAGTAACATTGTTCCCCTAAAGCTTGGCATAGCCCTCCTTGGTGTAAGGGGAATTTCTTACCCTGCAAAGGGCATAGGAAAGGGGAGTTTACCCAATTTCTGCCAGTCTCCATGGTTAATTTGGTAAGGGTCTCCTTTAGGGTTTCTAATATCTGGTGCTGCCAGGCTTACAAAGGTAAGAATGACAGCCAATTTCTCCAGGATCCTTGGGCGTATAAGTGCAATACGCCTTTATGATTCTTTGTACATTACTAACCTTAGCCAAATCGGTGGGCCATCTAGTGGCCACCTGAGGACCCCCCATTAGAGTCTGGCGGTAGAGGTGTAGGCTCCCCTTACCTTTTGCCGTGTTGAAATCCCATGCCCAGATCAGAGGCAATTAATACCAACAGAACATCCTATCAGGGACTTTTGCTGTTTCCCCAGCTTTCTGGGGCAACGTTTGCCAGTCCGATGGCAAAGAGGCGGGACAGTTTATTTTACTGGACCGATGATTCCTCAGGCTTCTGCCATGCTAGACCAGCCAGCTTCCAGGGTGTGGCTGGAGCAGGCCTGGAGATCCCTGGAGTCAGAGTCTTTTTGAGGATCAGTTCAAGCTGATCGACTGGATCTGGATCACCTCACCAGGTTAAGGGTTCTTCTGAGTCGGTTCACTTAATTCCAGAGAGATACCTGAAACTTTAATAGGGGCTGACCCCCATCTTTAAATATCATCCTCACAGACTAACAAGCCTGAGATCCAAAAACAAATATTCAAAGACACTCAGAACTAGAATAACATTTATAGTAGTGCACTGCTGACACATAGTTTTTTTCTCTAAAAAACCTCCATTATCAGAGATAGCCAAATCGAGACTAATGCATTGGTGGAACGAGTCCATTCTTAACAACCCTGGCCTAGTTATTTACATAAGCTCAGCAAGAATAAAGATTGTTCATGAGGACTTTATAAGGCTTGCTTTGCTGGGTCCTTTTATAAGGAATCTCCAGATTGAACTTTTAGTAGCCACTCTGGGCCAGAAGCCGAGCCAAGCCAGCACTTTCCATCAGGCCTGCAATACCTGTTGAGTTGGGCCAATTCCTCTTCCTGAGGTTCCCAAGGTATGCTGAGGTCCCTACACCTGCCAGGAAGTGACCTTCTATACTCACCTGGGGAGGCTGCTGGGAACTCTGTGAGCAAAGTATCCAGTCAACATTTCCATGAGGCTTTATGGCTCCATGTTCCATAAAGTCAACCTTAGTTCCTTAAAGCTGTCAGGTCATCTCAGAGCCTATGCAGGACTCTCAAATAGGACATCCCAGTCAAAGCCTTGGTAAAATAACCAGTATTTCCAATGGTGTAGGACTATAAAATGAACAGATTCTTATTGAACTTATGCAAACAATTGTAATTGCCATGAGAGAAAGAATACTCACTGTGAGTTTTTGAATTTCAGACAGTTTAAGTAGAGAGAAAAGATAAATGCTCTAGATTACAAACAAATACTTTATGACATTTCTGTCTTAAGAGAAAGTTTCTTAATCTGGATCAGCAAACATTAAAGGAACAACAATGTTTCCAACAAGAGTCACAAAACTATAATTTCCTATATGTTCCTAATTCTTGTTCAGCTTGAATGCAGCTTCTAGCTCTGGAAATTTCTACCCACTTTAGTACTAACCTAAAAGATGTCAAATACTGCATTCGTCCCCAAAAGTCCCTTTTACAACTTTAGTGACACTTAACATTTTGATTACTAAAGGTGTTAAGTAATGACCTTATACCCAAACATTAAAACTTCAGGGACTGCACATATATTTGAGCAGTTGCAGCATTTACCCATACAATAAAGCCTAAGGTTTACCACTATTCAACAGTGCTTTTTTAAATAACTTGGCATCCTAAATGAAAGGGCCTAATTGGTCAAAAGACCTTTCTACCATTTGAATACTGGGAAATTTGTTAAAAATCTCAGGAAGTTACAAAGCACATCCTAAATAGAATTACAAATTATTACAAATCTGAAAACTCCATTTATTTAACCAAAGTGGCAATAAAAGATCTTATTTGCCTTTGGGATCCTTCAGCAAAACCTAACTTTTTAAACCTCAGAGAAGTTTTAACTAAGCAATCAAAGACCTGATAAAGACCTAAAACTTTGGCCTTCTTTACAAAAGAGAAACCCTTCATTTACATAATCTTATCAAGAACAGACCAAAGGTCCAGAAAAACTTGTCTTTTGAACTGAGAGAAAAGCAGAATTTTAACCCAATACCAGTATACCTTTAAAATTTTATTTATCTCAACCTCACACATAAAATTCCTTTTCAACGATTTCCTTTCATGAACCTTCTACAACTTACTTTCCCTTAAACTTTGTCCCAAAGCCATTTCTTTCCAACCAATCTCATTTAGGACAAAATTACTTTCTTTTACCCTCAACAAAAATGTACTTTCATTTCTTGTATCTTTCTTACATATCCCCAATTTCCTGCATATAGGGTTGCTTTTCTTATTTTCCCATCAGTCTGAAGTACACTTAGAATTTTAACTCATAGAAACCTTAGTCTCCTATTGAGGACTTAGTAACTAACTGAAAGATGTTTATACCAGAACTTTTCTTTGATGGTAATTTTATGAACCAATTAAGTACAAAGCAGGTTTTTAACAGTTTCAAATATCCCCAGTTATTTTGCCACAAGTCAAAAGCCCAAGCATCTACAGACCTCATTCTATACCAATACACCAATCACTAGTTGTGGCTTGTGCTTTAGTTTTTTCTTGTTAGAAGGCCAATGAATTCAATCTTAACTTATCATCAAGTAAAACTTTAACGTTTTAAGTTACCAAGAACCTTTAAAACTATCTTAACAATTACTCATGAAAACTATAGAACAGACCAAATTAATCCTTTTAACATACACTTGTTAAAAATTGGAGCAGAGATCATAGGAACCTATTTGACTTTTGGCAGATTCAGATAGAACATAAGTTTCTGTTTTTATCTCAAACCAACAAACTTAAACACTGAATAAGTTTTGCTTGAGCCCAGGTAAGACACTTTATTCCCCATAGTTGATTTTGACCTGGAAATTTGGTGCAAAAAATCCAACTTTCGTGGTCTTTCGTCTCTTATCACCTAGGGCAGAGGGAGAAGTTGGCTTTGCCTAAAGCCTGAGCAGTTATGCAGGCCAGCCCTTCTCCACCCAGGTGGTACAGAAAGGAATGGGAAAGGGAGTGCAGGAGAAGAGGCTCCCAAGGGGGGAGGGGGCAGAGAAGGAGAGTTTCCAGTTTTAAACTTTTCTCCAATTATAGTGGTTAACTGGGGAAATGAGTGAGCAAGAAGCCTTCACATCTACAAGGCAGGAGAACACAGAGTCAGCGTCCCCTTCAGTATGATTTTATCTCAGCCAGACCAATAAGGTCTCCTTCTAAACGCAAATGGGGGACTTTCACCCCCTTCCCTAAATATCATCAGAGTCACAACAAAAACTATACTTAGACAAATAGACACACAGAGTAATAGACACACAATGAGGTCTCGCTGCTGCCACCAGTGAAACCTCCCCACAGGCAACTTGGCTCTCTAGTCTCCTGCTGGGGTCATAGACCCCAGTCGCCCAGTCAGACAGCTAATGGTCCTGAACGGCCTGGGACCCTGTCGAGGATCCTGAAACGCCTGGGACCCTCTCGGCAATCTCAGAGTGGGTCCAAGACGTCTCTTGGATCCCATAGACTCGAGACTGTCTGCGCATCCACAAGTCTTCTTTGAGGCCCTCCAACCCAAACTGATCAGTTAGACAGCAGATGGTCCCGAGCCGCCTGGGACCCTCTCAGCAGACAAACACAGAATTTAGACACCAAAAGACAAGAAAGACAAGAAACGAGTGCACTCACCAGCCGGCGAACAGGCCCAGCGTGTTGGGGTCCCAGGGGTTCTGGGGAGGAGGATTCCCCCTCTGAGTAGGGGAGACTTCCCGGCCAACGCACCAGATGTAATGCCCAAGATTTCAGTATCACCCCCAAAACCAGAAACCACCAGGGAGACCAAGTCACGCATGTAAAAGCAAAGGGCATTTATTATTATGGCTTAGGCTCGCCGGGCCTAAGTTCGGTCTCACAGCCTTCACCAACGCAGTGGATCCGTGCTGAGAGCCCCGAACAAAGGTGGGGTAGGGCTTTTATGAGTTTGGGAAGGGAGAGTTACAGGAAATTGTGACATAGGTACAGTGATCCTATTATTATTATACAATATTATTGACAGCAGGTTTATCCAATTACAACATTTAGAGTGTTAAGCAATCACAGAGTAGACCCAGGACCCAGGACCCAGGACCCTCACATAGGGTGTAATTGGCCTTAAGCAATAGCTTCTATTTCTAGGCCTGCCCTTAGGAATGTTAAGGGTATTACAAGGGTGGTCCCTCTTGCCTTGGGCAATGTGTGCCCTTCTATTGTCTCAAACCTGCTCCTTACAGTTCCTTAGTTTAGGTTCTTACCAGCTATCACTTGGGTTATTACAAATAATCACTGAAGGATTTCTGTTTCTAGTCAGAAAACTCCCCTGTTCCCCGCCTACCCCGAAAACTCTCTCACTTTTATCCAAATTCAACTTTTACCATATTACTCTACCCTACCCAAGAGTAACATCTTGAAAGGACTGTAGTCCTTTCATGATTTGCTACCTACCCATCTTCTCATTCTCTGAGAAGACCCTGTGCCCTCCAATGGTGCCAAATGACCATGGTTACAAAATTGCACTGTATTTTTTATGCCTGTGTTCTTTTTAAGAGCACCATTCTTTTGTCAATGACTAC
This sequence comes from Suricata suricatta, assembly GCF_006229205.1. Taxonomy (NCBI): domain Eukaryota; kingdom Metazoa; phylum Chordata; class Mammalia; order Carnivora; family Herpestidae; genus Suricata; species Suricata suricatta. Next base: position 127,588,855 of record NC_043702.1, on the reverse strand, counting down.
TCATCCTTCAAGACTCATCTCTGGGGTCACCTCCTCCTGGAAGCCTTTCCTGATCTCCATGCCTGGGTGGGATGCCTCTGAAAGCTCCTGTGCATTTCTGTGACTCAGCACTTCAAACACCACATGGGAATGACCTGTCCAGCTGCCTGTCTTCCCCTCTTGACTGTGACCTGGAAGCTCTGATTCATGTCTATGTCCAGTCTCCAGCCACGTGCCTGCCATAACACTGATGTTGGTAAATGTTTTCAGAAAGGTTGAATTCACTTTCTGAGTGAGAGAGGCCAAAGAAAAGTGGGGAGTTGAGAAACATATGGTAAGTCGAGGTGATAGGACAATTTAGACATTTTGGCCCAAAGTCATCAATGTTTAAGATCTCTCAACAAAGGATTAAGCCAGAAGATTCCATTTGACCTCTGATCTCTTTCCTGTTCACCTAGAGGGATTTAAGGCCACTCCCTGAGCACAGCAGGTCTAGGATGCAGCTGAAGACTGAATAGCTTCCTCAGGAGGAGGCGGTGAGCAGTGCTTGGTATCAGAGCCTCTAGGGAGTTAGTTGTCGCTTGTGTTGGGGTGACTGCTGAGGGCTGTGTGTGTGTGTGTGTGTGTGTGTGCGCGCGCGCACGCACGCATGCGTCACACATGTGCACATGGTGGTTTTGATGACAAGAAGGGAGTTTTGAAGAAACCCCTGGGCAAACAGAGCGCCACCTCAATCAGCCTGATGGTAAGGTTCCTGAGACCGTGATGATGGAGGACTTTGCTCATTAATTCCAACAGCTAACATTTACTGAGCACCCACTACTTGCCCGGCCATAGTCTAAGTGATTTGTGTGCCTGAAAGAATTTAATCTTCACAACAACCCCACGAAGCACGCACCCCTATTGTCTTCATTTTGCAGACGCGGAAACAAGGCACACAACGTTGAAACAACACCCTCAAGACCACCCAGCTGGGAAACAGCAAAGGCAGGGGTGACCCCTGACTTGGGATGCTCAGGCTCAGGTTGACCTGCCTCAACCCTTCCCTCCTGCCTGTTATGTTGCTGTTATAGTCCAGAGTCAGTGCTGCTCACTCCCTGGGGGCCCAGGTTGACAACTGGTCACTAAGAATGACAAGGGGCATTGCCTTTTGAGGAGACGCATGGAAGTCTGGGCAGGAGTATGTACAGAGCTGTGATCTGTGGAGAAAGAGCCGTGAGCACTGACCAGGTAAGGGACTCCCACTGTGCCCTCTTACCCTGGTTAGGACTGTGAGGGGCTGGTGGTGTGAAAAGCCTTGGAGTGAACCCACCAAGGCTGGAGATGGTGGTGGAGCAATATAACCATGACGCGGAGGCTAAGTGCCAAGATTGGTGCCCTAACTCCACGTGCATTGACTTTAGCTCTCACGCCCTGCAAGGTGATTATTAACCCCGTTTGCAGATAAGGAGGGAGCCTCAGGGAGGTCAAATGATGTGCTCAACCAATACCAAGCATTAGTAGGTCTCTGAGCTGGGGTTTGAATCCAGCTCTACTAGATCCCAATCCCATCTCTTTAACCCATACTCACTACCTTTCCTGTTTCATGTCTTTTCTTTTTTTTTTAATTTCCTCTTCTTGTGGATAGAATTTCCTTCTGAATCACGGAGGGCTGAGGGAGAACCATGGTCTAGTTAGTGGACAATACAGTGGAAACATTTTCCCAGGATCCTGAGGGAGTGCCAGAATAAGGAGGATCATGACATGCCACATGACATAAAAAGTGGGGTAGAATTCGCTTTTCACTCCTAGATGTCTGTACTAAGAACATCAAATATTCTGTCTTCTTTCTTTCTCAGTGTTTCCACATACCTGGGAAGTCGCTGTGTGAGCAGGAACTGAGACTGCAGAGCCCAGAGCACCCCTGTGTGGCTGGGAGGAAGACTCAGGGGAGTGCCCCAGCTGGCCTGGTCTGGAAGCCCCAACAGTGGAGACGACCTCCTGAAGGCAAAGGGCGCTCACACAGTATTGCTGAGTTGGAGACTGATGGAATCAATTCATATTTTATGTGGATTATTCAGGACTCAGGTGCTTGGTGGGTGGGGTTGGGGAGACACCAGGAGACAGGAAGGAGGCCCTGCAGGAATGGAGACAGTGTGATATGGGCGGAAACTGGGAGAGACAGTGGAAAGGACAGAGATGGCATTAAGATGATGCAAAGAGAGCAACAGGACCTGCTTGGTTGTGGGGGCGATCGGGCCGTGAGATGAGAACAATAAAATATCAAAACAGAGCTGGGGAGGTCAGAAATGGGAACTTATTTGGGGAGAATAGAGCTTAATTTAAAACAGCATTTTGGGTTTCTTTGGGGGGGTTATTTTTGGGGGGTGGGATTTTTAAAAAGATTGAGTTGGAAGTGTTTTCATTGCAGAGATCATCCCTTGCCTTTCAGAGACACCCTAATTTGGGAAATGTGGATCTTTTGCCCATCTATTCAGGACTCCTGAAGACAGAGATGAGCCTTCCATTTCCAGTGATCACGGGGGCCCCCAGTGAAGCCAGCCTCTGGATAATAAACCAGGTAATTATTTCCATCCTTCCTGTGACAATAATGGTGTCGAAGCAGGCAAAAATTCATCAGAGGCGGCTTTGGAAGTCCCCAGGGAGACTCGGGATAAAGGGGCTGATTGTCAGAATCCGCCTCTACACCCAGGCGCGGGATGACGGCCGAGGGCCACATGGTGCCCCCAGAGAAAAGCACTGTAGAGATGAAAACGAGAAGGACACCTACATCCTAGCACGGCACCCCACCAAGTCTGGCTGGATGGGCTGGATCAGTAATTAGAAACACAGTGCAATAAATATTGAAAGAAACTTCTGTAAACATTTTAGAGGACAATGAATTTAGAAATAATAAGCAGATGGGTTTTCATTCAAAGCAAATCATGCCAGATGGATGCAGTACCCTCTTTCTTTCTTTCTTTCTTTCTTCTTCTTTTTTCTGTCCTTTTTTTTTTTTGGATAAAAGTACCAAGTTGGTGGATGAAGGGGAAATGGCACATTTGATGTCATATGTTTGAAGATTGTTAAAACATTTGAGTCTTCTAAGAAGTCTGATTTGCAGAATTGGCTCAGAATGCCTGGAAAAGAAGCACGTACCTGACCAAAAAAGTCGGATAAATGCTGCTAATTGGGCAATAGAAAGTGCTAGAACACTGGGCTGGCAGGACAGCCTCAGGAGGAGTCTTGCAAGCGACCACACAGCTTTGGAGCCTGAAGGGACCTTAGAGACCATTGGTCCCAACCCTCTCATTTAAGGATAAGGAAACTCAATCAAAAGGAGACAATGACTTCGTACAACTGGGGGTAGGATGGGGATTATGTGATGAGTTTTCTGCAGGGTGGGTGAGAGCTCTCCTCTCCACCCACCGTCTCTCCTCTCTCGGAGAGGAAATAAATGCGGTCAAGTACGATTTTCTTTTAAATTGAAGTATAATTTATAATCCAGTGTTCCATTAGTTTCTGGTTAGGTAAGATTCTGAAATAATTGGACTCGGAACAAATAAAGCTCGATCCAGCTCGTGTCCCCAGAAGAGGCATCAAAGTGGAGATGGTGGCTGAGGAACTACTGGGAACTTCACTACGAGCCATGTTCCAAGACCCCTGCTGTTTTCGAGCCACAATATTCATTCATCATTGCTGTGAAGCAACTAGTGCCCATTTTGTAGGGGGGAAGAAAGCAAAAGTCGAGGAGATTCAGGGACTCGCCGCCTGGTGGGGAGCAGCAGGCATAGAGCGCAGTGAGGCCCCAAGCCAGCGGCCTGTGATTGTAGCCAGGCTCCCTCTCACCCAAATCTGGCCATTGGTAAAATCCTGAGGGAGGCCCGCCCTTTCTTCCTGCCCTGTTCTTTCTCTAGAAGCCTCCTCTCTTCCTCCGCTTTCCCGGAGCATGTTGCTGCCCTTAGAAGTCGCTCAGATGCCCGGCGACCCTACCCTCACAGAGCTCTCGGGAACTTTTCCCCTTCCCTCCCCTTCCTCCTCCAATGTCCCAGTCTCCTTCCCACTCCCCCTAAGCTCTGTGCTCAGCCTTCGGTGACCCTAGAAGTGTGAACTTTGTATAAACGAATTCCCACCGAGGCCTATATAGGCCACAGTTTCATCTTCAGGAAATTACTTCACCTTCTGAGCCTGTTTCCACAGTTAAAAAAAGAAAAACGAAACAGCAATGACGCCTAGTTTGTGGCTTATGGCGCATTGTGACTTACAGTGAGGACCGTGTGTGCACCCAGCTCGTCAATGTCAAATACAGAGTACATGCTCAATGTGTATTTATTAGGGGAGGTTTTAGGTTGGGAATTTTCCTCAAAGTCCCTCTTTTTGTTTTTTTTAAGTTTGTTTGTTTATTTAGAGCACATGTGAGGGAGGGGCAGACAGAAAGGGAGAGAGAGAATCCCACGCAGGCTCTGAGCTGGCTGAGAGGAGGGCAATGTGGGGCTCGCACTCATCAGCTCACGAACCTCAGAGGTCATGCCCTGGGTTTAAATTAAGATTTGGAGGCTTAATTTAAACTTGGAGGGAGCCACGCAGGTGCTCCCTCAAGGCTGCTCTTCATAGTTCTTCCTTTGTTGTTGTTGTTGTTGTTATTTGGAATCTAATAATGTGTTAACTCTAAAAAATCAGATTCCTCCCCTCCCCTAGGGTTTACTGTAAATTTTTGTTTGATTGTTGTCAGCTGCCTCCTCTGAGGACCAACCAGCCTGAGCTGTGGACTCAGGATATTCTCGGGTGTTTTTTGAGCTGGTATGTTTCCCTGTGCACGTGCAGTGACTTTCTGATTTTCCCCGTACACACAGTTGCTTTTGAATATCTCAGTCTTTGATGTCTGGCTCCAAAAAATTGGAAAAAGAGAAAAATAAAAGGAGAGAGAGGAAGTTGCCAGTCCTTTAAGTCCTCTGGACGCCACTTCTGCTGTAGGGAGAGAGTCTTGCATCATTGAAGGGAGTCTCAAAAAAACAATGACTGGCTGCCATTTTGTTTGCCCCTCTGGGATTCCAAGTAGCATGCAGTGATCAGAGCACTGACGGACAGTATCTGAAGGACAGGGTCATGTTTGCCCAGCCTGGCTGCACAGCTGCCTGCCGTGAGTACGGCTCTTCCTTTCTCGTGCAGAGTAATCTATTGCCCCTAACTCATATCCGAAAACCCCTACACCCCTACTCTACTCATTAAACAGAGAACTTTCTGGCTATCAGAATCTAGTCTCTTGGGTGGGTGGCAGGTTGAAGTGGGAGGTAGAACGTTAATAAATGATTTTGTTCCTTTTACACAGAAATTCTTCTCTGTCAGGGTATGGACGAGTTTTTGCAAGAGGCAGGTTTTTTGTTTTTTTGAAAGAGGAATCATTGAAATATAGGGGGAGAAATGGAAGCCTGTGTGCATTTCCTTTTACTGCTGAAATACAGCTCCTTGGTCTTCACTGGTGCAGATTTTTAGCTCTGGGTGACCCATGAGGCAACACTATTAAATAAAACTTGAACTTACTTTTTGCCTTTTTTGTAATAAACCTCAGTGCATGCTTATGAGGAAACACCCTATTTGCCGTCTGCTATGGACTAAATGTTTGGTCCTCTCAATATTCATATTTTGAAATCCTGACGCCCAAGCTGGTATTAGGAGACGCCTGCATCAACAGCATTAGTGCCCTTACAAAAGAGATCCCAGAGAGAGCCCTCGTTCCTTCTACCACATGAGGACACAGGGAAAAGATGGGTCCTTGTTAGTACTCAGTCTCCTGGTGCTGTGACCACTGACTTCTCAGCCTCCAGAAGCGTAAGAGATCAATGGTTTATTGATGGCCAGCCAGCTATGTGCTATTTCCTCATAGCAGCCTGAGTGGTCTAAGATACCATCTGACGTAGTGCTATTTTTTTCTTTTACTTACCTTCTGCAGAGGGGGCACGAAAGCTGAAGAAATGCCCTTTCCCCTTCACCTGAAATGTAAGCCATTGGGAAGAACAGTGCCTGGAAATTACTAGACCAGTATTTGTGTCCCACTTCTGTCACATGGGAGCCTTGGGCAAGTCTCTCAACCTCTCTGCTGCAGCTGTCCTGGGTCCGTTGAATTCCACACACTGTGTCCTCCCCCAGGGTGGGAAATGCAGCTTGTTTATCTTCATAGGGCTTAACATAACAGGAACACACTTAGTAAACATTTAGGACTTCATACCTTTAAATGTTGCCAAGATGCATCCTCATATACACACCCATTGCCAACAAATATCACTGAATGAAGTGGCAAATATATCTTACCTTACTTAATCAAATCATTACAAGAACTCTGCAATGAAACTAATACTATCTTCACTATTTTGCAAGGTAAGAAAACTGAAGCTAATGTAACATTTATGTGTCAACTATACTTCAATAGAGAAAAAACTGAGGCACTGAGTTGTTAAGCAAAGCAGGATTTGAACTCAGGTCTTATTTGCCTCTGTTCTTCTAATCTGTATTCAGGATCCAAGCTCTCCTGTTAATAACAAAACTTCACAGTTGAAAAGGGCTTTTACTACTTCTTTTTTTTTTTAATGTTTTATTTATTTTTGATACAGAGAGAGACAGAGCATGAGAAGGGGAGGGGCAGAGAGAGAAGGAGACACAGAACTGGAAGTAGGCTCCAGGCTCTGAGCTAGCTGTCAGCACAGAGCCTGACACGGGGCTTGAACCCATGAACGTGAGATCTGACCTGAGCTGAAATCGGAGGCTTAACGGACGTGGGCCACCCAGGTGCCCCGGCTTTTACTTCTTAAAGGTAACAACCATGAGGCTTTTTTCGTCTAAGGTAGAGTAAGAAGGAGCCGCGGATTTTTTTAAAGTTTTATTTTAATTCCAGTATTGTTAACATAGTGTTATATTTCAACTGTATGACACAGTGATTCTACACTTCTATACAATCCTCAGTGTGATCCCCATCACCTATTTCACTCACCCCTCCCCACTTCCCCTTTGGTAACCATCGATTTGTTCTCTATAGTTAAGAGTCTGTTTCTTGGTTTCTCTCTGTCTCTGTCTCTCTCATTTTTCCCCTTTGCTTGTTTGTTTTTTTCTTAAAGTCCACATATAAATGAATGAAATCATATGGTATTTGTCTTTCTCTGATTGGTTTATTTCACTTAGTGTTATACTATCTAGCTCTATCCAGGTCAATGAAAAATGGCGAGACAGTTTGGTTCCAGGGCGACGGGGGCTGCTTCGCCGCCACCAACGGGAGCTTGCAGTGGGAAGCTCGCGGGTGGCGCTGGCGGGAGTTCTGCGGGGCCTTCACAGTGAAACCCCAAGGACGGGATGGCGGCGGAGGCGGGGCTCTCGGGACTGCCTCACCTCTCTGGGGTCTCATAGCAGTGTCCCTGCCGCAGGGCTTCCCCCGATAGCGTCAGCCCGGACTATCTGCCCTACCAGCTCTGGGATTCCATGCAGGTCAGCCAGGCCCACCGGGGTGGGGGGAGGGGCATAATATAGCCATGGGCGAGGGAGACCAAAAGAAAAAAAAAAAAAAAGAAAAATGGCGAGATTTCCTTCTTTTATGGCTGAGTAATATTCCAGTGTGTGTGTGTGTGTGTGTGTGTGTGTGTGTGTGTGTGTGTGCGCGCGCGCACATACCGCATTGTCTCTATCCATTCATCTATTGATTGCCACTTGGGCTGCTTCTCTATGTGACTATTGCAAATAATGCTGCTATAAACATTGGGGCACCTGTATCCCTTTGAATTAGTGGTTTTATATTTTTTGGGTAAATATCCAGGAGTCTGATTACTGGATCATAGGATAGTTCTATTAACTTTTTGAAGAAAACTCCACACTGTTTTCCATAGTGGTTGCACCAGTTTGCATTCCCACCACAGTGCATGAAGTTTCCTTTATCTCCACATCCTTACTGATGCTTATTTTTTGTGTTGTTGATTTTAGCCATTCTGACAGGTGTAAGCTGTTAGCCCACTGTGGTTTTGATTTGCACTTCCCTGATAACGAGTGATGTGAGGCATCTTTTCATGTGTCTGTTGGCCATCTGTATTGTCTTCTTTGGAGAAATGTCTGTTCATGTCTTCTGCCCATTTTTTAATTGGATTATTTGTTTTGTGGGTGTTGAACTATATAGGTTACTTTTTAAAAATTTTAATTCCAGTATAGTTAACATACAGTGTTGCATTAGTTTCAGGTGGATAATATAGTGATTTAAAAATTCCACACATCACCCAGTTCTCATAGAGTTATATCCGTTCTTTATCTATTTTAGACACTAACCCTTTACTGGATATGTCATTTGTAAATATCTTCTACCATTCTGTATGTTGCCTTTTAGTTTTGTTGTTTCCTTTGCTGTGAAGGTTTTTATTTGATTTAGTCCCAATAGTTTAATTTTACTTGCCTCAGGAGACATATCTAGAAGAATATTGCTATGACCGATGTTGGAGACATTTCTGCCTATGCTCTTCTCCAGGATTTTTGTAGTTTCAGGTCTCACATTTAGGTCTTTAATCTATTTTGAATTTATTTTTGTATTTGGTGTAAGAGAGGGGTCCAGTTTAATTCGTTTGCCTGTGGCTGTCCGGTTTTCCCAACACCATTTGTTGAGGAGGCTGTCTTTTTCCCATTGCGTATTCTTCCCTCCTTGTCAAAGATTAGTTGACCATATAATTGTGGGGTTATTTCTGGGCTTCTGTTCTGTTCTATCAATCTATGTGTCTATTTTTGTGCCAGTATATACTGTTTTGATTACTACAATACTGTAATATAACTTGAAGTCTGGAATTGTGATACCTTCAGTTTTTCTTTTTTAAGATTGCTTTGGCAATTCAGGATATTCTGTGGTTTTATAAAAATTTTAGGATTCTTTGTTCCAGTTCTGTGAAAAATGCTATTGGTATTTTGATAGAGATTGCATTTAATGTGAAGATTGTTTTTGAGTAGTATAGACATTTTAACAATATTTATTCTTCTAGTACATGAGCATGGGATATCTCCCATTTCTTTGTGTCTTCTTCAGTTTCTTTCATCACTTTTATGGTTTTCAGAGTACAGGTCTTTATGTTTAAGTTTAGTCCTAGATATTTTATCATTTTTTGGTGTAATTATAAATGCGATTGTTTTCTCAATTTCTCTTTCTGCTGCTTCATTATTAGTATATAAAAATGAAAATGATTTCTGCACAATATTTTGTATCCTGTGATTTTACTGACTTCATCAGTTAGTGGCTTGTTGGTGGTGTCTTAGGGTTTCCTACACAGAGTATCATGTCATCTGCAAATCATGAATTTTACTTCTTCCTTACCAATTTGGGTGCCATTTATTTATTTTGTTGTTGTTGTCTGACTGCTGTGGCTAGGACTTCCAGGGCTATGTTGAAAACGTGGTGAATGGACATCCTGTTCTTGACCTTAAGGGAAAACCTCTCAGGTTTTCCCCATTGAGGGTGATGTTTGCTGTGGGTTTTTCATATGTTGAAGTATATTCCCTCTAAACCTACTTTGCGGATAGTTTTTTTTTTTTAGTCATGAATGATGTTGTACTTTGTCAAATGCTTTTTCTGCATCCATTGAAATGATCATATGGTTTTTTTCCTTTCTTTTACTGATGTGATGTATCAAGTTGATGATGTGAATAATGCACCATCCTTGCCTCCCAGGAATAAATCTCACTTGATTGTGGTGAACTGTTTTTTGAATGTAATGTTGGATATGATTTGCTAATGTTTTGTTGAGGGTTTTTACATCTGTGTTTATCAGAGATATTGACCTGTAGCTCTCTTTTTTTCACGGCATCTTTCTCTGGTTTTGGTATCAGGGTAATGTTGGCCTCAAAGAATGTACTTAGAAGTTTTCTTACTCTTTTATTTTTTGGAAATTGTTGAGAAGAATAGGTATTAACTCTCATTTAAATGTTTGCTAGGATTGCCCTGTGGAGCCATCTGGTTCTGGACTTTTGTTTGGTGGGAGTTTTTCACTTTCCTTGCTAGCAGTCAGTCTGTTTAAATTTTCTATTTCTTCTTGCTTCGATTTTGGTAGGTTATATCTTTCTGGGAATCTATCCATTTCTTCTAGGTTGTCCAATTTGTTGGCATAAAATTTTTCATGATATTCTCTTACAGTTGTTTGTGTTTTTGTGGTGTTTGTTGTTATTTCTCCTCTCTCATTTGTGATTTTGTTTATTTTAGTCCTTTCTCATTTTTCTTTAAAATTTTTTTCAATGTTTATTTATTTTTGAGAGAGAGTGGGAAAGCCTGTGTGTGAGCAGTGGAGGGACAGAGAGAGAGGGAGACAGGAGCCAAAGCAAAGTAGGCTCCATGCTGATGGCAGAAAGCCCGACGTGAGGCTTGAACCCACAAATCATGCAGACCATGACCTGACCTAAAGTCAGTTACTTAACGATTGAGCTACCCAGGCATCCTTTCTCTTTTTTTCCTGATGGGTCTGGCTAGAGGTTTATAAATTTTTTGATTTTTTCAAAGAACCACCTCCTGATTTCATTGATCTGTTCTATTGTTGTTGGTTTTTTTTTTTATAGTTTCTACACAATCTATTTCTGCACTAATCTTTATTATTTCCTTCCTTCCTTTTGCTGGCTTGGGGTTTTGTTTATTCTTTTTTAGACTCCTTTAGGTGTAGGGTTAGGTGGTTTATTTGAGATTTTTCTTGCTTCTTAAAGTAGGCCTATATTGATATAAACTTCCCTCTTAGAACCACTTTTGCTGCATCCCAAAGATTTTGGACCATTGTGTTTTCATTTTCATTTGTTTCTATGTAATATTTAAATTTCTTCTTTTATTTATTGGTTGACCCATTCATTGTTTAATGGCATGTTATTTAACCTCCACATGTTTGTGCTCTTTTTATGTTTTTTCTTGTGGTTAATTTGTAGCTTCACAGCACTGTGGTCAGAAAAGATACACGGTCTGACTTTGATCTTTTTGAATTTGTTGACACTTGCTTTGTGGCCTGAAATGTGGTCTATCATAGAGAATGTTTCATGTGCACTTGAAAAAAATGTGTATTCTGCTGTTTTAGGATGGAATGTTTTGACCGTATCTGTTAAACCCATGGTCAAGTGTGCATTTAAAGCCACTCTTTCCTTGTTAATTTTGTTTGGATAATCTGTCCATTGATGTAAGTGGGGTGTTAAAGTTTCCTACTGTTATTGTAGTACTATTGATTAGTTCCTTTATGTTTGTTATTAACTGTTTAAAGTAGATGGGGTGCACTTCTGTTGGGTGCATAAGTATTCACAATTGTTAGGTCTTCTTGTTGGATCGTCCTCTCTATTATTTTGTGGTGTCTTTCTTTGTCTCTTGTTACAGTCTTTGTTTTAAAGTCTATTTTGTCTGATATAAGCATTGTTACTCCAGCTTCTTTTGACTTCCATGTGCCTGATATTTCTCCATCCTCTCACTTTCAATCTGCTGGTGTCATTAGGTCTGAAATAGGTCTCTTGTAGGCAGCATATAGATTGGTCTTGTTTTCTAAAATCCACTCTGTCACCCTGTGTCTTTTGACTGGAGTATTTAGTCCATTTACATTCAAAGTAAATATTGATAGATGTGCATTTATTGCCATTTTGTTACTTGTTTTGTGGTTGTTTCTATAATTTTTCTCTGAACCTTTTTCTCTTGCTCTCTTTCATGGTTTGCTGTTTTCTTTAGTGATATACTTAGATTCTTTTCTCCTTATTCTTTGCATATCTATTACTGGTTTTTCGTTTGTGGTCACCGTTAGGTCTGTATATAACATCTGCATATAGTGGTCTATGTTAAGTTGGTGGCCACTTGAGTTGAAATCCATTCTTTAAGGAGCCACAGCTTAAAAGGGAGCTCCAAAAGACATTAATTGGCAAGGGGAAAAATCTTGTCCTTGAGATGTTGTTTAGTAGCCATCTCCCAAGAACCCCTCCCTCCCCTAGTGTTTGACCTGATTGCCTTGGCCGGTGGACTGTTTCAGGGTTTGCCCCACTCCTGGATTCGGGTGCTCTGTTTCTCCCACTCAGCTATCAAGTACTAACTTCGCTGAAGTCAGTAATTAAGCCCCTTCAATATATGTTGTGTTGGCCCTAAGGATGCCCCTTAAATATAAGATGTACCTCTTTTGTTTCTTTTAGGAACTTACAGTCTAGCAGGGGAGATAAAGAGGTAAAGAGTTTCTATGAGGACATGATTATAGGGTGCTGAACAAGCACATGGTGGTGTCACAAAACTCAGCTTTGAGGAGCTGGGAAACTCAGGCTACAGGAAGTGGTGTTTGTGAAAGACCATAGGATGAGTTGTTTAGGAACGGCCTAAACAAAGCCCCAGAGAGCACAGATAATATTTTAGATTTCTTTTATTAAACATTTTAAAAATGTTTATTTATTTACCTTGAGAGAGAGAGAGAGAGAGAGAGAGAGAGAGAGAAAGAGATTGAGTGCACAATCTGGAGAGGGGCAGAGAGAAATCCCAGACAGGCTCCACACGGTCAGTGCAGAGCCTGAGGTGGGATTCAAACCCAGGAACTGTGAGATCATGACCTGAGCCCAAACTAAGAGTCAGATGCTCAACCAACTGACCCACCCAGGGGCCCCTAGAACATTTTAGATTTAGAGACTGAAGTTTTCTCTTGATTCAGAGCTGCAATACTCCAGGAAAAAATAATCCACAACCCCCCCTCCCATACCTTAATTTCATTCAGTGAGGCCACCGTACTCATTCTCTGGCTCTCAGATCAGGTGCTCCTCCCGCCCTGCACAGGTAGTGTCAGCCTCTCAGGCATCCACTCCTAATGAGATCGATTAGTCCGGTAGTAGCTGGTGGGCTGTATGCCACACCTGCTCCCTGTAGAATTCAGCCTCATAGCAGTGATACCACGCGCGGGAGCTGTCAGTGTATTTATGTGACATATACATATATATTTTTATCTGACATATTTTTACTCATTGACAACTGAGTACCTCACATATTCAGTTAACGTGTGCACGCATATGTGTGTATAAAACACATAAAGAACATCCGAGGTAGCTTTTACTCACTTAGTTGTCATATTTCCTCTTAACCATCACATGGTTAATAGTAAGCAAATCCTATATAATTTTTTCTTTTAAATCTTGCATTGCAACCACCAGCTGAGGGTTTTTTTTTTTTGCACTTCTTCGATAGGTTTGATTAATGTCCTTAGAAATAGAAAAGATTAATTTTTTCAGCCCATATTTAGCATTCCTTCAGAGGGATAAGAAGCTGGAAGCCATGGACACGAGCCTGGGACAATGGCTTCAGCCGGTGTGTGACCTCCACACACAGCCAGCATCGAATGGGGCAGCCTTCCTCGCACTGAATCTTCAAGGCTGTCCTATTGCTATCTCTGCAGCTACTGGTACAATTCCTTCTGTTTTCCCACACACTAGGAGAGGTCTCTCCAAATGTCCTGCCTATTGTCCCCAAAGCAAAAATACCCCTCACAATGTGAAATATTTGCACACCCAACTTTTTCTGCTTTGCTTTTTTTTTTTTCTACTTCCCCTCAGGTTTTGCAAAGTAACTCTGAAACCAACTTCTGCAGTGAAGTGAATCTGCCCAAGGGATATTTTTTACCCTGAAAAAATACGAACTCTCCTAAGAACTGAATAGTTTCTTTTTTGCAGAGTTATCTTATTGTTATTTGGGGCTGATGGACTGTCAGTCTTTTCTGCCAGAAACAGAAATGCTAATCAGGCCTTCAGCCTGACTGGACTGGGGACTCCCTCTTCTAACGCCTTGCTTAGGTCCATGTGGACATGGTTTTGCTGAATCTTGTTTTTGTAGGTCCTTCTGGAGATAAGGTCTATAAGAAATTTTGGCAATCGGGAGAATGTTGTTTTAACCGAGCTCATTGGAGTACATTTTTCACCAAATTACATTAGCATATAAAACTTGGATTATTGATTTCTTCTTTACTTGTTGTGGATTCTGGGCAAAAGTCCAGTTTACAGAAGCAACGAGAACATACACACATTTGAGTGGAGAGTCGATCCTTTATTTATTTATTTTCCTTATGTTAGAGACAGAATGACATGATCCTGGAAGGTAGTGTGACTTTGTACTCTGTCTCCACCTAACACCTTCATTACTCAAGCCTTCCATGTTACTGGCCTTCCAATCAGAATCCAAAATAGAGAGGGAGGGACAGGCAGGGAACCATTTGCCAGGGGCAACAGGGTACTTACCCGTTATTAAGCATCTGATGAGTGTCAGGCAGCAGATGGCGCTGTACTTACACTTTATCCTCTGGTAGACAATGCCCTCACTTTGCCCTCACTTTGAGGAAACTGAGGCTTCGTGAGGTTGAGGGATTTATTCCAAGTCACCTCAAAGCAAGTGCAAGATTAGTGGCTATTCACTTTGGAAAATGGTCTGGCAGTTCCTCTTAGTGTCAAATATAGAGCTACCTATGCCCCAGCAGTTTGACTCCTAAGTCTATCCCAAGAGAAATGAAACTTACACAAAAACTTGTCCACTCAAGGTCATAGCAGCATTATTCATAATAGCCAAAAAGTAGCAGCCACCCCAATAGCCATCAATTAATGAAAGGATAAATAAGATGGGGTTTTCCCCCACAGTGGAATATTATTTGTGGTAAAAAGAAATGAAGTATTGATAATGTGTTAAGGCTGTGGGAACCTTGAAAACATTGTGCTAAGTAAAATAAGTCCGTCATAAAGGACCGCATATTGCATGAGTCCATTTACACGAAATGTCCAGAAAATAGATTAGTGGCTGCCAGAGGATGGTGGGGGGAGAGTTTGGGAGAAATGGAGAGTGACTGCTAATGGTTACAGAGCTTCATTTTGGAGGATGAAAAATCCCTTGGAATTGATTCTTAGTTTGGTTCTAAAAAGGAATTGGTCTTAGAATTGATTGTGATGATGATTGCACAATCCTACGAACATACTAAAAACAATGGAATAGTATACATTAATGGGTGAATGGTATGGGATGTGGATTACATCTCAATAATTATAAAAAGATTAGCGACTACTGTCCACTGCGGGCATGGAGAGACAATGTCATTCAGATTGTGGAATAGCCCAGGATGCTCTGAATGAATAGAAAGCCACATACCAAATAGCAGCAGCCACATCTAGCTTTAAAATGTTTACTGAATGCCTGGCCCTGTGCTAAGGGGCCATGCCTTTACATGCCTTATCTCATTTCATCATCATGTAACCACACGAGCTCAGTGTCACTCTTAGTCTCATTTTCTAGAAGAGGACCCTGAGGCTTGGGGAGGCTTAGTAAGTTTCTGAAGGTCATGTGTCTAGTAATTACTACAGCTGCTTCCTACTGAATAAAAACCTTGGAAACAGCTGTATGTTTTTTTTGTTTTGTTTTGTTTGTTTGTTTGGCCTATGACCCAGCATTGTATAGTAATGACTAAGAGAGTTGGATCTGCAGGTAGATGGCCTAGGTTTGAATCAGAGTTCTGATTCCTGGGTCCTGCATAAATGTGAGCAAGTTGCTTAAACTCTGTACTCCGTGGAGAAAGTATTAACTCACAGCGTTGAAGATTAATATGTGAGACGCATGTAAGGCAGAGGCTGGCACATAGCACGTGCTCAGTATGTGTGAATTATTACCAGCTGCAGTCTCTTTTGGAGGAAAGAGTACATCACAAAATAAGTCACAGGTCGTGGGTCAACCGCTGTCCAGTGCGGAAGGGAGATGTAGACATACTGACATAGGAAACAATGGTGAAAGCAGGCAGGAGGTGAAGGGACTCGTGATTCACGAGGGCCATTGTGCTTGTGTTCCTAGATCTTCCGTCTTTTAGGCTCTGGTAGGAGCATGTTTACAGGAGCAGAATTTTCTTGCCTTTCCCTTAGGTTGCAAGCATACACAAGAATTATGAAATCTCATTGGGGAGTTTCATGATTGTGCTTTTCCTGACAGTTTGGTAAACCCTTTAAAGGGCTGAGCAGAGAGAATAGAGCTCAGTCTTTTATTTGACTTTATTGAATATTTACCATTGGTTAGATCTTAGGCTAATATACTAGAAACTTGATCCGGAGGTGAAGTCACTAAAGGAGAGTGTGAGGTGTGTTCTTACTCTCTGCGGTGTTTTCTCATATTCTGGTTTCATGGAACCTCAGGAGTATGTTGGAGATTAGCTCATGATTGATGAGCACGAACTCTAAGATTTGTAAGTAGACGTGTCGATGTCGATGTGTCAACATAGCTGAGAGGGAGAGAGAAGCATCACAGAAGGCTAGGCTTCCAGATATGAAGGGGCAGAAGGAGAGGATAACACATGGAGAAACTGATGCTCATGCTCACGTCTTCTTTCCCAGCAGTGCATCTGTCAGTGTATGGTAGGCACTTAGCAAATGTTTGTTCGCTCTGAATAAATAGATGGGTTCTATTCTAGGTCATATGTTGAGGATGATCTCTATCACCTGCAGATTCTGGATTTGTTTACCCTCAGATTTTAGTCCGGACAACAAGGAATCAGTGAGACTACCTTTGTCAGAAGTCCTTGAGAGCAGTCATCAATCCTTGCCAAGAATGAACCCAGAGGACTTGGAGGGGCATCTGGTAGCCCACCCTGGCAGTATCTTAGAATCACTGGGGGAGCTTTTGAAACACATGGCTGCCAGGCTGGACCTCACTCCAGACCAATCAAATCAAAATCTCTGAAGCCAGGGCCTGGTTGTTGGCATTTTTCTTTACAAGGACTTCCCAGGCAACTTTAATGAGATCAGGGGTACAAAGTGCCCAACAAGGGCATGAGTAGATGGGAAGGCTGGAGGCATTTGCTGGAAGCCCTGGTCTGTGGTTGGCCAGAGGTGCACTGCACATCTCACCGGGATGAGGGTGGAAGTGTGTTGGGCCACCCCTTAAGTTTCCAGGGTTATTTCTGAGAGACCTCTTTGAGCTTGGGCTGAAGATAGCCCAGCACAGGGACTGGGAAGGTGCTGAAAAGATGACTGAAGAGAAAGGAGGTAAGCTCTAGCAATTGGAAGAGGCACTGGGCTTTTGAGTCCTTTATTGCTATAATTTTGAGATTTCCCATAGCCTGAGACTGGGTACTTGGTGAAGGAGGACGGGGGTGGGAATGGGGGAGATGGAAGGAAGGGGAATGTGAGGTATCCTGGAGCCCCAGGCATTTTCTCATTGAAGCAGCTGGGCTGGGTCACCAGAAGGTTCCACTGCCTCTTGCAGAGGCTGTGAAAATTCCCCTGAGATCTGGCTTCCCTCAGCAGCTGCACCAGGACCCGGGACTCTCACTGTGAAGCCCATTAAGATGATCAAAGAGTCACTGGAGATCTGGGAGAGCCTCTGAAGAAAGAGTTTGCAAAGTGTAACTGTGACCATAGGAGCATATTTCATTTTGTCCTGAACCAAACAGGTGAGGGATGGTTCACTTGTATTTTATTTTTTCTTTAAAACTTCTCTTTCTTTCTGTATTTTTTTTTTTTTTGAGAGAGAGAGAGAATCTTAAGCAGGCTCTACTCTCCATGTGGAGACTAATGTGGGGTTCGATCTCATAACCTTGAGATCATGTCCTGAGCTGAAATCAAGAGTTAGTTGCTTAACCAACTGCCCCATTTGTATTTTCAATAGGACAAAGGTATCGGTCAGTCACACAGCTCTGAGCACTCATCTAGTTAGCAAACAGCATCTTAGTAAAGCTACCTGAAGTTTCTATAGGCAGCCTGTCTCCTTTGAGGTGTTAACTTTCCCTCAGTGTAGGATGCTGTTGGGTCCCTTACTGAATTTGAGGAGATCAGGGAAAATGTAGGCTCAGGGAAGGAAATTTTTCATTGTATTGGAAGCAGGAGAATTAGATTATCAACATAAACCCTTCTCTACAACACACTTGAGCAGACACTGTGCTTCCTGCTGCCGCCTCCTTCTCTGGAATCTTCCTGCAACCTCATCTCCCCGCTCCCCCCGCCCCTCATTCCCTCTCTCCTGCTTTCCTCTCTCTGGATGATTCCATCTTAGCCATATGCACTTGATAGAATCTCGCACACAGGCACATTTACTATTGACCAGCTTCTTTATCTTGGATAGTATGTCACAAGTAGTCAAGACTATAGCTCTTGGAGGTAGTTTCACAGATTTAAGATGAAGAAACAGTATCCATATAGTTCCAGAGTCAGGGAAGTCTGATAGCCAGCCAGTGGCCGGGGGTGGGGGGGGGGTGGGGAACGTAAGACTATTGGAGAGTGGAATTTTACTCACTGGAGCCAGCTTGGACTTTAGATATGAAACGTTTGATTTATAGTTTCTATTTCACTCTGATAGAAAACTCGGCTTACCCTTATTGGAAGGTCGAATGTGTTGGGTTCTTTAGCTAAGGTAGCTGTTAAAATTTATTTCACATTCAAGGAAAGGGGCACTTGTTATTCACCATGTTCCCATTTTAATTATGATTTTCCTGGCATCATTTTTAACAAGAATAACCTAAGGCCTGCAAAGAGTGATTTCCCCTAATCAGTTCTTAAACCCCCCTCCCCCCTCCAACTAACGGCTGCAGCTATTGCTACACAGACGAAATGAAATGGGGAATTGAGCAATTACCTGGTGAATCTGAACAGTGTAGAGTCAGCAGTCAATTAGAATAGTTCAATTACAAAAATCCTTTTTTCTCCCTTCTTTTGCTCTGTAGAATTATCACCTTAACACTTGCTTCTCCAACTGCGCCATGTTGAAGCTCCTTCCCATCCTTGTGGCTCTGCTGACCCCAGGGCACTCCCAACTAGGTGGTCTGGGCTCCTCTGCACACATCTCTACTCCTCCCCGGGAAGAAGCCTCACCTTCTTCCTCCCCAGAGAAGGTGGGCTCAGAATTGAACACCTCTTTGTGTCAGGTTGACCCATGAACTGTCACCTCATTTCCCAGGAGGGAGCCCACATCCTGTGGGCCTTTCAGACTGTGGATCTGGACTTCTAGAATGTTCCCTCATACTGAGATTGCCTTTGCACATCTGATTGGCTCCTCAGATTCTCCACCTATGGGGATAATGCTTTTCTTGCCAGCTTCCCTTGCCAGGGCCTGGTGCCTCACCCTAGCCCATTGTGACCAGGGTACCTGCTCCCAGGCTCAGGCCTGTCAGATACAGGTCACACACCTTCTTTGTATGTCTGTGTTCTCCGGCCAGTATGGGGCATCCAAGGATCTCCTCTTCATCATGGTGTCAAACACTCGTCTGCATCTTGACTAGTGACTTTCATATGTGGTAGATCCCCACATACGGATGTCAGCCACATCTTAACAGTGGCCTGGATAGTGGTCTTAAATCTTTCTCCTCTGGCATATCTTGTTGAGAATATGAGCCATAAATGTCTATTTAGATATTTATTCATTTATTCATCCTCTTAATACATGTTTATTGAGTGCTTACTATGTGCCAGGCCCTCAGTTAGCTGCTTGGGACTCGGAATTAGACAACATATACTTCCCCCTGCCCCATTTTATTGCATTTGACTTTTTAAAAAATTGAAGTATAATTAACATACAGTCTTACATTAGTTTCAAGTGTACAATATAGTGGTTCAACAATTCTATACATTATTTGGTGCTTATCACCGTATGTGCCATCTTTGTCCTCTTTTATCTATTTCATTTGTCCTCCACCCACCTGCCCTCTGGTAATGCCAGTTTGTTCTCCATATTTAAGTCTGGTTTTTGCCCCTTTTTAATTTGTTCACTTGTTTTCTTTCTTAAGTTTCACAAATGAGTGAAATCATATAGTATTTGTCTTTCTCTGAGTGACTTATTTCACCTACTCTTATACCCTCTAGGTCTATCCATGTTGTTGTAAATGGCAAGATCTCATTATTTTTTATGGTGGAGTAATATTCCATTTTATATACATATATATATATACATGTATGTATGTATATATGTATATATTAAAAAATAGATGGATACTTGAGTTCTTTCCATACTTTGGCTATTGTAAATAATGTTGCAATAAGCACAGCATTTCATATATATTCAAATTAGTGTTTTCATTTTTAGGGGGTGTAGATACCCAGTAATGGAATTACTAGATCATATGGTAATTCTATTTTGAAGTTTTCAGGAAACTCCACACTGTTTTCCACAGTGGCTGTACCAATTTGTATTTCTTTAAAAAAAATTTTTTTTATGTCTTTATTTTATTTTGAGAGGGAGAGAGACAGAGAGACAGAGAGTGAGTAGGGGAGGGGCAGAGAGAGAGGGGGAGACACAGAATCTGAAGCAGGCTCCAGTCTCTGAGCTGTCAGCACTTAGCCTGAGGTGGGGCTCGAACCCACGGACCTTGAGATCATGACCTGAGCCAAAGTCAGATGCTTAACTAACTGAGCCACCTATGAGCCCTGCAATTTGTATTTCTATCATCAGTGCACAAGGGTTTCTTTTTCTTTACGTCCTCACCAGGAAGTTATTTCTTGTCTTTTTTATTCTAGCCATTCTAACAGGTAGGAGGTGAGATGACATCTCACAGTAGCATTGATTTGCATTTCTCTGATGATGAGTGATGTTGAGCATCTTTTCATGGGTCTGTTGGCCATCTCTATGTCTCCTTTGGAAAAAATTATTTATGTTCTTTGCCCTTTTTTAAATCAGATTGCTTTTGGTGTTGAGTTTCATAAGTTCTTTATATATTTTGGATACTAACCCCTTATCAGATATATCATTTGCAACTACCTTCTCCCATTCAGTAGGCTGCCTTTTTGCTTTATTGATAGTTTCCTTCACTCTGCAAAAGCTTTTTATGTTGGTGCAGTCGCAATAGTCTAATCTTGCTTTTGTTTCCCTTGCCTGAGGATACATATCTAGAAAAATGTTTCTATGGCTAACGTCAAAGAAAGTACTGCCTATGTTTTTTTTTGAGGGGTTGTATGGTTTCAGGTCTCATATCTAGGTCTTCAATCCATTTTCGGTTTATTTTTGTGTATGGTATAAGAAAGTAGCCCAATTTCATTCTTTTACCTGTTCCTGTCCAGTTTTCCTGGCGCCATTTGTTGAAGAGACTGTTTTTTCCCTATTGTATAATCTTGCCTCCTTCGTTATAGATTGATTGATCATGTAAGTGTGGGTTTATTTCTGGGCTCTCTATTCTGTTCCATTGATCTATGTGTCTCTTTTTGTGTCAGTAACATACTGTTTTGATTAGTACCGCTTTGTTGTAGATCTACAAAAACCTAGGATTGTGATACCTCCAGCTTTGTTATTCTTTCTCAAGATTGTTTTGTCTATTAGGGCTCTTTTGTGGTTCTGTACAAATTTTAGGATTATTTGTTCTGATTCTTTGAAAAATGTTGTTGGTATTTTGATAGGGATTGCATCAAATCTGTAGGTCATTTGGGGTAATATGGACATTTTGACAATATTGGTTCTTGAGTGTAGAATATCTTTCCATTTATTTATGTCATCCTCAATTTCTTTCACTGGTGTTTTATAGTTTTGAGAGTACAGGTCTGTCACCTCTTTGGTTAAGTTTATTCCTAGGTGGCAATTTATACTTCTTACCTTTAAGGAATACGTATTTGTTTTCTGGAGCTTCCCTAACATAGTGCCTTAAAATGGGTGAAATTTATTGTTTTCCAGTTTTGGGGGCTAGAACTGTGAGATCAAGTAGTTGGTGGGATTTATTCCTTCTGAGATCTCTAAGAAAGGATCTATTCCATGCTTCTTTCCTAGGCTTGCTGATGGTCATCTTTTCCCAGCGTCTCCATATTGTCTGTCCTTCATGCATGTCTATGTCTGTGTCCAAATTTCCCCTTTTTCATAAAGACTCCAGTCATATTGAATTAGGGACCTACTCTGCTACAAGATGACTTTATTTTAACTTGTTACATCCACCCTGACTCTATTTCCAAATAAGATTCACAGGGTGGGGTAAGGACTTCCACATATTGTTCTTTGGGGACACAGTTCAACCTGCAACAATATGCATCCTTTTATGAAGGTGACGAAGGAAGTGAGAGACGTATACATTATGTTCACTGTGGACCTAAGTGTGGGGGTAGCTCCCTTTTCTTCACTGTTCAGCCTGACACACCCTCGAGACAGCCAGTACTTATGAAACAATAACTATGAACCAGGAACTATTTCTTGAGCACTTTCTATGTGTTGAACACTGTCCAGTGATTTACAAGCATTGATACAATCCTTTGAAGAAACTGAGGAACAGAGAGGTCAAATAACAGTCCAACTTCACATGATAAGGAAAGAAAAGCAGATCAGATATATTTTGTAGGAACTGAATTACTTAACCCTTCTACCCCTGACTTCCCACCCCACCAGGCTCTCTATGGAGGATCTGTTCTTTGTTTTAGAACCTGCCCCTCTCGGGGCACAGCTAGCAGGGATTACCACTCTGTGCAGAAACCCTATTTCTCTTGGCTTCTAATCCTTATGGTTAGAGCCTCTGCCCCTCTGTAGTCTTAAAACAGGCACCTCCCATCTATTTTAGGTCCTATTTATTGCCTTCACTGTAGCTTTATATAATTCTTTTATTCATTTGCTAACTTGCTAAATGTCTGTATTCCTGACAGAGTGTAAGCTCCATGAGGGTGGGGACCAGCATTGCTGGCGCCCAGCATGCTGTCTGGCCCATAGAGGCATTCCAGAAAGACTTTTGAGTAAGTGGATTTTGCTACAGAGAAAGATTTCTTTGGAGTCTTCTCAAAAACAAGATTTTTTTTTTTAAGCACAGGGGGGTGCAAAATGACTCTAGGAACACATATATTAAATAATTGAGTAAAAATGAGACATTTGGAGCATCATTGCTGGTCCCTAGCACAGTTATGGAGGACATTGAAGACACAGCTCTCTGCACTAACATCCTATTGTGGCTTTTTAAAAAAAATAATTATCATCGCAACTGGAGCATAGAATGCTTATATATATCTAGCAATGTACTTGCAGGTTTATTTCACTTAGAATGCCGACTTCTCACCCAGGCTGCCACAGTGCTGTCTCTCCTCATAATGACCCACTCCAACCACTGTGGCCACGTCATCAAGGCAAACCTGACCGGTCTGAGGTCACTTGGGAGGAGGCTGTAATTCATATAATCTCTGCACCGCTGAAGTCGCGGAGCAGAGAGGGTGGCACTGGCGGTCGGAAGGCCTGTTTTCACCCGTGAGCTCCCACAGGCAGCTTGCAATTTCTGTTGACATTGGGTGTCGTCATTTGGAAAAAGGGACAAATGATTCCTGCCCTGTCTGCCTCAGAGACCATTGTGGGGTTCAATTAAGATAATGTGCAGAGAAGCGCTTCTGACCCGGCACATGTACATATAAGGAATAATTACCTGGGAGCCGCACGGCAGAAAGAACGGGACCATTGGTCTCTGACAGACCTGGGCTCAGATCCTAGTTCTACTATTTATTAACTGTGACTTTAATTATCTAAAAATCTCTGTGCTTCAGTTTTGTCATCTATGAAATGGAGAGAATAATACCAACTTTGCATGTTTATGAGGATTAAAGGGGATGATATTTGAGAAGCTTTACACATAGTAGTAATAGTTTCCCATTCCTTTCACGTAATCGCTTACTCAGACGATGCCACTGTATCAGTTTTCTGGTGCTGTCATAATGAATTGCCACAAATTTAGTGACTTAAAACAATACACACTTACTCTCTTATAGATCCGTAGGTCAGAAGCCCAGGGGTCTCTGGGTCTCTGCTAACAGCAAGGTGTTGGCAGCCTCCGGGGGATAATCTGCTTCTAGGCTCATTGACTGTGTTGGCAGAATTGAGTCCCGTGTGGTTGTAGGACTGGGCTCGTATTTCCTCGCTGGCTGGAGGCTGGGGGAGACCTCAGCGGCTGGTGGCTATCCGACTGGCTTGACTTGTGGCCTCAACTTCCGTCTTCAAAGCCAGCAATAGTTGAGGGAGTCCTTTCTCACACTGCATTACTCTGACCTCCTTTTCTGCTTTACTGGTCCCTTTTTGAGGGCCCATATGATTTGATTATATTAGGCCCATCTGGATAATCTGGGCAGATCCATCACCCTATCTTAAAAGTCAGTAACCTTAATCTCATCTGCAAAGTCCCTCTTGCATGTGACCATATCGTGCCAATGTAGTATATTCACAAGTCTCAGCGGTAAGAACGTGAACATGTTTTTGGATGCCATTATTCTTCCTACCACAGTCAAACGTTGACAGCCTATTGTTCCAAATGTATTAATAATGTCTCCTCAACAAGATCTAATAATCAAAATACTTAATGCGTGGCATAGAGTATGCTCTTGATCAATATTAGTTTCTGGTTTTGGATTCAACAAACAGATGATAAAAAGTCTCTTATTTTCTCCACAGGTACTAGCAAGGTCAACTGGTTGAGGGACACCTCCCTTACTATCCCTCTTTAGTTTTCTCCTGAAAGCCTTTCTGATCTCAGTCCTTGCTCGCCAGCTGGGCTCAGTGCCAATCCTCTGTGTTCCTGTATTACAGTACTTACCATGTTTAATCTTGAATGTCTCTTTCCTCAAAACTCTTTCACCAGATCCTGAGTTTTTTGAGGACAGAAACTAACTTTTTTTTTCTGATATCCTTTAGTAGCACATCTGGTACATAGTAGGTACTAAATAAATGTTTATTAAATCAATGAAGAAAAAATCTATTACTAAAAATAATTGATCAAATGATTTCTGGCTGGAATGCATCCCTTAAACAACATTGGTAATGAAACATTCATATAAGAAGGGACAATGCATGCCAATAGATGCTGTACTTTCTAAGCAAGTTGTCTTTATATAGAGGTTTCCTGAAAAATTAATATAGGTTGTATTTTTGAACCAGTTAGGCCCAGATATTGTGGAGGAAGGCACTTCTAAAATTGCTACAGGCTCCTGGTGACTATTGCCTTTGGAAGTTACTGAATAGTTTTGTCACTTTTTTTTCTCTGAATGCATCCAAGAACAAACACACAGTATTGAAATGAAGCCACATCAGTTTGGCTTACTTCTCATTTGCTTACTTACTGGGTCTTCTTGTATCTAACAGCAAAATTGGACCCTGGTGCTATTTCTCTTGGAAATTCACAAGTAGCTCCTCCTTCTGCTTCTTGGCTGATGTTGTTGTTGTTTTCCTTCACATGTCGACTGCTCATTATCTGTCCATTCTGCAATGTGTCCAAACAATGCTGTAAGGAGTTCGTGGTCAATAATGATCAAGTAAGAGCAATGTGCATAGAGCGGGGTGTTTACCATTGCCGTGTGTGTGTGTGTGTGTGTGTGTGTGTGTGTGTGTATGTTTGTAGTCTGTGTTTTAAAGTTTTGTCTACTTTGGTTTATCAACCTGCTCTCGCTGACTCCAGATCAGCCTAGGCCAGGACCCTTCACAGCTGTTTTGAGCTTGGCCAGTCCTTTTGCAATAATTGCTCCCACTCAGGGACTTTGGTCTTTTGATATTTATTTTTAGGTTCAATATAGTCTCCATTATTTTAAAGGAACAGTTTTATTATCTGAAACAAACAACTGCAAATGAAAAATTGGAGCCAAATCACAGGCCTCAGGACCCAGATGAGGAATAAAGAAAAATTGTTTATAACCATAAATGCTTTCTTTGCAGTTTTCCTTCTGTCTATTGGGCTAGGGCACATTTCCTACTATCACAGACCAGTGATTAGGCATTAGATTATGTCTAGATGTTATAAATGTGCTGCCCTCTATTGGAAGTCTGGGAATCTTAATTTCCTTTGGATTGAGTGCTCCCCTTTGGAGTCACAGTCAGCTCAGGTGTGAGGCTTGTGTGCCATTGACCAGTTTTAGTGAACTCCGTTCTCAATGGCTACCTTTGATTGATGACACTTGCACAATTACTTGCAATGCTGCAAATGCTTATTGAACATCCACTGTGTGCCAGACATCATGGGAGGTCCCTGATAGACTTACCGATGCCTAAAACATGTTTTCTGATTTCAAGAAGCCTATGACTCGGTAAAGGAGACAGACTTATACACAAAGAAGAGGACTGTAAACTGACTCCACAAAGTTCTACAGCCAAGGAACTTTAAGTGCTATGTTAGCAGTGGCATGGCCAAAGAGTTAGGACTTAGTACTGGGCAAATTGTTGTCTCCATGTCTGGCATATCTTAACTATTTCATGTGTATAGTGTGCATGATTTGGGGAAGGAGATGTGATTAGAACATGGCCGTGGAGGGGAGGTGGGCATCAGGAAGGGCTTCACAAGAAGGGATACAGCCAGAACCTCACTGGTGTCTTCCTCTCTTACACTCCGAGCATTACTAGAAACATGGTTGTGACTTCAGCTGCAGTAAAGATGGTGATAGTGTGATCAGGAGAAGCAACACACTGACAGAGTAGCCAGTAAGACTGTTCATTAGCAGACACAACAGACTCCTGGGCCACACATACCAGTGCAATGTGAGCCTGCACAATATATGCATATGTGGGGGCTCCGCTCACTGAGTGTGAAGAGTGGGCACTGGGGATCCAAGTGCACCAACACCCGCAGTCCCTTGTCTATGCTACAGTGATTCCCCTCGAGGAATTCACTCCTCCATAGAGTGTCTGAACAAAGAAAAGTTTGAGCTGCCCTTGAGGCAGGCTCTTTGGCAGGGCCCACAAGGCCTTTCTTTAACCTGGGCCTTGACTACCATCCCTGTCTCGTCTTCTGGAACCCTCTTCACCTTCCTCTGACTGATCTAAGCTGCTATTAGTTTCTTCTCATACCTCCATGCCTTTGCACTGGCTTTCTCTCTGCTTGGAATGACCCTCACAGCAAGTTTCTACTTTTATCATATAGCCCAAAGGCCACCTCCTTTGGAAAGCAGTCCTTGGCCTTTGTAGCCAAGTGAAGCATTCCTCTGATTCTCCGTAATGTCTGGTCATGTATCTGTTTTCATACATACTCTAATTCTCCCACTAGTTTATTCTATGTCTGTCTCCCCAGAGGTCAAATACTGTGCTCTATTAGTCATTTTAGCCCTAAGGGCCAAACACATGACTGACACCTGGCATTTAGTGAATGATATTTTACTAGATGAAGTGGATTCGGTGAAGGACTCTACTTTAAGAAAGGAATAATGAAATATTTTCCCTCTTTTATATATAAATGCCTACCATGGTAAGATAGGCCCATTTCCCTTAGTCTGCGTTAGTGGCCCTCAAGAACTGACAAAGGAAGAACCCTTCTTAAGGGGAGAGAAAGAGTCATGCAGGCAAAGCCAAGGCCTCTTGAGCAGACCAGGGGAGAAAACAGGGTGTAGACGCATGTTCATAAGGAATGCCCCATGAAAAAGAGTTCTGTGTTAGAATAATTAGAATAGGTGGAATAATTTGGGGGAATGCTGCTTACTCTTTTCTATTAATTCATTATTTATTCATCTCTTCATTTAATAAATATATTTTAAATATCTACTGTGTTCCAGGCATTGTTGAGACACAACAGTGACCAGCAAAGTTCAAAATTCCTATCTCCATGGAGCTTACAATCTGTCTAGTGTGACCGACAGGCAATCAATAAAATAAGAAATTGAAGCATATGGTATTTTAGAGAAGAGTATTAACTCTTACAGAGAAAAAATAAAGAATATTTTGAGGTGTGGGAGAGGGGAGTGTTGGCATTTTGAAAGGGAGGTCAAAGAAGTTCTCACCAGACATTATGTTTGAGGAAGGCCCAGAAGGAGAGAGGGAGTGAGTTGGATGTATCTCTGTCAATCAGAGGAGAGGGAGCTGTGAGCACCCAGGGTTTACAGAGCCCAGAGGCCAGTGTGGCCACAGCCCAGGGAAGGAAAGGAGATGTGAGATGTGGGCAGAGAAGTCATGCGGGAGCAGTATTTAGGGTTTGGGGTCCTAGAACTCTGGCTTCCATTCTGAGTAAAAGTGTGATGACCTCTTAAAGTCAATGAGATACTCCACCTGGGTGTTAGGTTGGGGTTAAACATCATTGGGGAAGAGCAGAAGCAGGTACACTGGTTAGGAGGCCCTTCAGAGAATCCAGGTGAAGGATGATGGTGGCCTGAACCCAGGTGCAGAGTGGGCTATGAGACATGGTTGAATTCTGGATATAGTTTGACTGTATAGCTGATGCGATTTGCCAATGAACGAACAAACTATGGATGTGGGAGAAATAGAGGAATCAGGAGTGACATTAAGCTTTTGACCTGATTAACTAATGGAAAGAAGTAGCTGTTAAGTAAGGTGGCAAGAAAGAGGGAGGAGATTGAAATAAGGTCAAGTTTCAGATGTTGCTCAGGTATCTCGTGAGAGTTGGGAATAGGCAGCCTGGCACTCAGAGCAGAGGTGTGAGCCAGAGACACAAACTGAGTAGTTGTCAGCGTATATGCAGTACTTACGCTAGGCGACTGGGTAAGGTCACCCCGGGTATGAATGTAGGTGAGCAAGAGAAGAGAGCCAGGACTGGGACCTGGGAGTCACGGAAAGTCACACTTAAAATCTCAACTCTGACAATCCCTGAAAGAATGAAACAGGTTGAACCTCTCTTTTCCCAATATATTTGACCATAGAACCCACATTCATCTTGATAATCATGGAAATGACATTCCATTGAACTCATTTTGCAGATGGCCACTTTAGGCTTGGGAGCTAGCCTGGGGCCATAAGGTGGAGAACTTTTCATGCTCTGTTAAAGGGGTTGGACTTTATCTTCCAGGTGGAGGTGTGGGGGGAGTGGGGGGGGCACTGAGGGATATTAAGAGAAGAACTTTCAGGATTACAGATGTTGGTGGCAGTGTGGAAGGTGGCTGATGGAGCGGCGTCTGAAGGAAGAAGACAAGCAAACGGGATTGCAATCGCCCAGGTGAAAGATGAAGAATCCTGAGTGTTGTGATTGTGAATGGAGAGGAAAATTAGATAAATGGATATTTAGGAAGTTTAGAATCTATAACATTTGAAGACCAACTAGTTATATAGCGGGTGATGAAAAGATTCTATGACAACCCTAAGGTTAGATGGGATTTTCTGTCGTTACCTGAACCCCTTAGAGAGGTCTATAAATGCAAGCTACAAACTAACATTCCATGTAATTAACTTAAAAAATTTTAATGTTTATTAATTTTGAGAAAGAGAGATAGAGACAGAGAGAGAGAGAGAGACAGAGACAGAGACAGAGAGAGACAGAGTGCAAGTGGGGCAGGGGCAGAGAGAAGGAGACACAGAATCTGAAGCAGGCTGCAGGCTCCGAGCTGTCAATACAGAGCCCCACACGGGTCTTGAACCCACAGACCATAAGATCATGACCTGAGCTGAAGTCAGATGCTTAACCGACTGAGCTGCCCACGCGCCCCTACCTATGTAATTAACTTATTTTTTTTTAACATGGTAAAAACGTATATCTTAAAAAACAAATACGAATTAATGCCAAAATGATGTTGCCTTCCATTTTTGTTATTCATAAAGTCATGTTAGTTATTTTGTTAACACAAAAGCATTTAAAAATGATACCTTATAGAGTCTAATAAACTGCATGTGCATGGAGTTTTAATGGGATTTTCTTTAACATTAACAGTTGCATTTTGAGATTGGTGTGTTCTCATCTTTTATATTTGCAGAATACAGATTTAAAAATAAAACAGGTTATATTGACTAGAAAAAGGTTTTCAGTGTCAGGGTTAACAACCTTTTGTACCTATATATATATATTTAGTCCCTGTTCCCCAACATTGAAGAAAAGGTGAAAGACATTTCCAACACGGCTTACTGTGAGTTTTCTGTGTTTATAATGCTGGCTGGAAAATGCTGACATTCCTCTGGCTATTCCATGAGCCCTGGAAAGAAAGGATGTTTCTGTAGTGTGGCTCTGGTAAGTTTGCAGCTTTCCCCCTTTTTAAATAGCCTCTTGACTGCAGCTGTGACATGTCTCAAATAGCCTAAGTGCCATCTGCTGAATTGAGAGGCAGACCCATGTTGTTCACGGGTTTACGAATGGCGCCTAATGTCACATCTTGATGGCTAACGAAGCAGAGAGGAAAGACTTTCAGTCTGACATTGAATTAATTCTTAAGAACAAACAATGAACTTTTTTTGGGTAGTAAATATTGGTTCTGTTCACAAATTTTTCTCATTCTCTTCCCTCTGGGCACATTGCAGGACTGAACTTTTCAGTCTGCGTTAGAAAAGAATCATCCTATGACTGACTTCAGCCGATGAAGCGTAAGTGGAAGTGACATGCATCACCTCTGGATGAAAGTCAGTAAGAGCCAGTTTATAATTTGCCACATTTCCTTCCCCTTGTCATGGTGACTGGGATGCTCCAGATACTCATTTTTGTTCCTGAGTGAGGTAATGCGAGGACCAGTCTCTGGGGGACCTGCAACCTTTATTGTTTTGAGCCACTGAGATTTGGAATTTGTTTGTTACAAAGCCAATACTGACTAATATACTTTTAATTCTTTATTTACACATTCAACATGCTGCTTATATTTTCGGATCAGCCTTTGTGCATTACGGGGAACTTTGAAAATACCAAAAAGTATCAAAAAGAAATAAACATGCAGTGAAATCACCTATACAGAAATAATTTCTATTAATATTTTGATGTATTTTCTTTCTCTCTTTCTCACATATATACATATATACATATATATTGTTTTAAAAACTAAGATCACACTATACACTATTGCTTTTTTATTTATATCAATAGTTTTAAAAATATATACATTTGTTGCATACTATTACTTAGTGAAGGAATGTTGTGATCTATTTTGTATTTGCGTATTTTCTATTTATATTATATATTCAATAACAAAGTAATGTTTTATTTTTTTCTTGTTGTAAACAGAATCTCAATGATACATGAGTACATATCTTCCCTCAGATTTCTGCTTATGTCCTTAGGGTAGAAGCTAGAAGGGGAATTACTGGGCCAAGGAGTATAAATATTTTTGACTTTTGCTACATGTTGCAAAACTGCCCAGGAGAAAGGTTGTACCAATTAGCACTGCAACAAGGAGACATGGGCCACCTCACCACCTCCGTTGACTGTTAGCACTCCTTTTAATCTCTGTTAATTTGGTAGGTGAAAATGCTATCTTGTTGTTCTATATTTGCATTTCTTTGATTACAACTCATGTTGAACATATTATTTCATATGTTTATGGAGTCATTTGCATTTTTTCTTCTGGGAATTGTCTAAATGGATTCTCAAGCCCCCCAAACACCAAACTGTTAAACAGAGAGCAACGCAGGAAGCCAGCAGCTCCGTTCTGTTGCCACGGAGCCTCCTCACGTGTTTTTGAAGTGTGAGTGTTGAACAGGCTTCTCTTATTCTCTCTCATCTTCAGTGTTTTGATTATTTTCTCTCCAGTCATCTCCCTCCACAGCCTATGTCTCCCTCAAGCCTTGGTCTCACTCCAAACAGTTTATTGCACCAGGCGGCAGTTGTGACTGAACCTGAAATTTTGGAGAGAAAGGGAAGAATGAGATCAAAGTTAGTTTTCAAGGGAATAGCATTATTGTGGAGAAACCCACGAAGTGTCTTCCTTATGAAAATCCCTCCTGACCCAACTGATCTGTTCCCATGACCATGACCAAAAGGCGGTGGGCACATCCTCTCTTCTTCTGGGTCAGTGATGAAAGGCCTCTTCCTCTGGCTTTAGGCTTGAATCTACTATCCCTGGTGATAAAGCTTAAATTACTCTTCCCGGAAGCGTTCTTATTTATTTCATAGACATTGCATTACCCCAGATTGT
This sequence comes from Suricata suricatta, assembly GCF_006229205.1. Taxonomy (NCBI): domain Eukaryota; kingdom Metazoa; phylum Chordata; class Mammalia; order Carnivora; family Herpestidae; genus Suricata; species Suricata suricatta. The sequence continues at coordinate 127,557,223 of NC_043702.1, read as the reverse complement.
CTATTTGGTGCTTTTAAGGAAGGAGAAGAAAGAGTCTAAATTTCCCCAAAGTGAGTGTTAATTTTTAGCTAGTGTGAGATAAAAGACAGATTGAAATGGAGCCAGAGGGACCTGCCCTTCACCCTCCATCTTCATTGGAGTTGGAAGCTCACATTGGTATGTCAGACAGCAGCTGGCAGCCTCTTTTATCATCATTAATTGTCCGCTGAGTTGTCACAAGGAGAGAGTAGAATTCAGGTTTAATTACATCTGTATCATCTCTGATAAAGTTCAGGAGATTCTGGTGGTACAAAACAGGCGTGGGCCAGTGATGTGCCAAGGATAGTCTGTGAGACAGTAGCCATGTGTATCCTTGAGGGGAAAAAGGTGAATTAACTGAATTCTGAGGGAAGTAAGGCTTATCAAGGCTGGAAAATTCTCGTGAGACGTGGCAGTGGGGACGAGGGGGAGGGTCAGCTGCTAGTGGCATTGAGCTGCTGAGGGTAATTTGGTTTATTTGGGACAGGCGTAGTGCGGCTTCACAGGGAATAAGCAAAGATCTGTTCAAGGAAATTTGCTGGTTTTTTATGGACAACAACCAACTGCCAGGCAGGGAGCACAGAAGTACATTTAGTTTTAGATAAAACAATAGCACCCCCCACTCCCATTTCCTTTATGAAATTGGTCTCTGGATGGTTGCAGATTTCATTCTGGAAATGCTGGTGCAGAGCAAGGCTTCAGTGACAAGAATGCTGGCTTTGGCTATAACAGGAACTAAAGTGCAGCTTAATGGGAATGGCAAGGGGCAGGTGGCGTGGGAGCTGACTGCGTCACTAGATCATTATTCCCCCAAAACGTCAGCAAGTGCTAAGAGCCTGTACCACACTTAGGACAATGTCCCTTCTGCCCTGCTCAGTCCACAAGGTCTCGTTCAGATCTGATATCAAGCCCTGGGGACCCCCCTATCTGCTTCTGGCCCTCTCCTTATTGACTACCATCTGAACTTTGCAGCTCAGAACATGGCTTTGGCCTTTCGATTTCCCTCCTTCACCGCATGAATCTTGTGCTTAAGAATGTTCGCCCCTTGGTTTCATCTTCTCTCACTTCCTGAAAGAAAATTGGAGGCCATTTCATGAGCTCTCTCTGGTGGAATTAAGTGTTTTCAAAGAATTGTACAGATTGGCCATCTGGCCCTCTGCTTTTCAAAAGGATCATTTCAGTGCTACTCCCATATCTTAGGAAGAACAATTTATTTTAGTCCTGAGGCCCTCTTTCAACGTAGATCACATAAATGCAACCTGAAAAATCTAAAAATAATGATTGTATGTGTGTGTGTGCATGTGTCTGTGTACTATACATAATAAAAGGGCTTTGCACATATTCTAAGTCTCTAGTAAAAGAAAAGTCTTCCTAATCTAAAGTTTGTGATGTTTTATGTAGGTTTCTCATTCAACCCGCATAACTACTCTTTGCTCTGATTTTTATAGTCAGGAACAGAGCTTACAGAGGTAACTTTGGACAAGTAAGTCAAATTCAGAGCTCTTAGAATTTTAAACATATGTTGACCAAGATACATAAGAGGATTAATATTGAATACAAGAAGATATATATGACATATATGTCAAAGTTTACATGTGATTGCAAGTTTCTTGAAGCCAGAGATCTATGTTTGTACCTCTGTCCGGTAACACTAGGCACAGGGAGATGCTTGATAAATAAGTACTGAATGTGTAAAGTATGTACTGAATGTGTTCAACAGCTTTTGCAGTTATCATATGCCCTGACGGGATGTCATGTGAACTGGGGCCTGAGCAGAATTGATGTGAGTGCCAAAACGCCAAGTTGTGACTGAGCTCATCCCGGGTAATGGAGCCCACCAGAGCGGGCTCTGAAGTATGGAGCCACCTTCTAAGGCTCCAGGGCTGGGACTTTGTACTGCAGGGGCTGGTCACTGGCTGTAACTCAGGCCGGCTTCTGACTAAGGAGAAGGACACATGCATACATGTAACCAGAGAGGGAGGTCGGTAGTCTCCTCCCGTTTTCTTCTACTGCCTTCTGAAGTCCACTCTGTGGGACTAATGTCTCATCTTCGCCCAGTGAGTTATAGACATGCCCTATGACCTTTCCGTCCAAGCCAGAATCACTCAAACGGTTCTCTCATCTCTTCAAGGTGCCAACATCATCTCTGGGTGGAAATTAGCATTTCTATTCTTATGCTATTGTTAGAACTCAAATTTTGTTTAAAATAAGAAGTTCTCTTGGATCACCTGGGTGGCTCAGTTGGTTAAGCATTTGACTTCACTTCAGGTCATGATCTCATGGTTTGTGGGTTAGAGTCCCCTCTCGGGCTCTGTGCTGACAGCTCAGAGCCTGGAGCCTGCTCCCCATCCTGTGTCTCCCTCTCTCTCTTGGTCCCTCCCCCACTCACACTCTGTCTGTCTCTCAAAAATAAACTTAAAAATTAAGAGAAAATACACAAAAAATAAAATAAAATATTCTCTCTTTCTCTCAATTCAGGCTTATTCCAGGCAGGAGGCCATGGTCAGGGAAAAGGAGGGTTCTCAGACTTCTCCCTCCCTTCTCTCCTCCCTGGCGCTTCTAATCCTTCTTCCATGTTCCTCCAATTCCTGGATTCTGACAAAGCAGATCATGCATCCCAATTTACTCAGGCTGGTCCCAGTTGCTTGTTGTCTGGGCCTCATTCTTAATAGTTCCCTTTCTATCATAGCTTCCGAGAGAATTTGAGTCAATCAGATATGTATCTACCCATATATCTACATTCTACATACATACACACACACACTCATATATCTTATCTCTAATTGTGAATCTTATAACGTTGATGTAAATGACGTAAGTTTTTGTTTCCCTCTTGAAATGTGACACCATAGCAAAGTGATATCTATGTTTTAAGACTTTAGCCTAAAGCCCCATTTTCACATCTACACAGACACACACAAATGGACAGACGGATGATATATAAATATCATCAGTCTGCAGAACCCCCAGTAACAAAGAAAAACTGGGTAAGGGGATTGTGCCTCACACTGCCCTTCTTTCTTCCCTCTTTAATAACGCCTTGGATATGTTTTGTGATTTCATTTTATCAGCAGGTGTATGTGTGTGTGTGTGTGTGTGTGTGTTTGCAGGTGGCGGGGAGACGGGGGTAGAGTATGTCTCCCCAGAGGGTGGTTAGTCTGTACCTTCATATTCCTGTGAGTTCAACCCTGGGTCCCCATCAGACAGGCTGTTTGGATGCTCTTTAAACCAAGCAGCAGGATGAATGCTACTGTTGGCATCACTCTTTGCTACAAAGGCATAGAAAACAAGGCCTGAGGTATTTAGGACATCAAATAGTCCTATTGCTCTTATAATACCTGGGTATCAAATATTTAAAAGGTAAGCAGGCTTGAAATTTGTAATAGAAGGGAAAGTTCCCTTTAAGTCATTAAGGAGTATGAGTAGCCCCAAGCCTTTGAAAAATGGTTGGAAAAGTTTGAAGAATTGGTAACTCAAAAGAAGCTCAGTTACATTCATAAATATGTAGAGCTTAGAGTAATAATATGAGGGCCAATTCAGAGGTACATTTAGGAAGGTGACCAGAGCATAATTAAAGTAACTGGCTTCACCGCCAATTTGGAGTTCTGTCTCCAGGAAAGTGGTTCTATGAGACCATCACAGACAGCCCTGAGAAAATGAACATACAAACGCACATCAAAGAAGAAAATAAGCCAAGGCAGTTGAGAGATTCTACAGTGCAAGTGAGCAGGTCCTAATCTGCCTCGAGAATGTATGACCTAGGGGCCTCGGAAACAAGCGGAACTTTTCTCTGCCTACATTTTCTCACCTATCAATTGAGACCTACCTCCTAGGGTGCTCATGACAATGCTGGCAGTGTCCTTGATGCAAAGTAAATGCTTAGTAAGTATTACTAAACCTAGTAATATTTTTTTTCTCCTAAAGGCATCAAGAGTCTGACACAAAGATGAGTATTTCAAATAAAGAGCATTTGTAAGACAAAATCAGTGGGTCCCAGGGAATAACAGACAGTAGTTCAGAGTTTTTATTGATTGGATTTGATTATATAGTCACAAAAATAAATAGCTGACTCAGTTTTAGATATAAATGAGACAAAAGTGTGACAAAGTGTTTTGTTTTACAAATAGAGGGAATGACTTTCAGTTTGCTCTGTTTTTTGTTTTTCTAGTGTGTAGTTTACTAAATCTGTGTTTTCTCCAGAAGAGAGAAAAAAGTTCCACAAAAGTTGTTTCATCTTCTGATTATATTGTTTTATATTGGTTTATAGATATGCCTATTATAGACTCAATTCTTAAGTCATGAAGATGTGACCGATATTAGTTAGCACTATGTGTTGTAACCAACACCCCCCACATCTCAATGGGGGTTATATTAGCAGACGTTACTTCTCCCTTGTGCCACAGCTTCCTGGAGAGCAGATATATCTTCTGAGGTGTTGAATGGAGATCTAGACCCATTTAGTCCTGTGGTTCCCTTGTTCCCTATGGCTTTTTTGATGCTCTCCAGAGTTTCAGCTTCCTTCAGCTGATAAGGAAGGCTATAGAATGAAGATGATTGTGTGGGATATTTTATACCTAGCTTAGAAGAGGCAATCATCATTTATTCTCATATTCTTCTGGGAGTCTTTTCTGAAGTAAGGCAGGTTTGCAAGACCTCCCACTGGCGTCTACACCCACTCAACCCCACTCAGTTTCTGCTTGAGCACCAACCCCCAGCACCTGACTGACTGATATCAGGAGTGACTTGCCTTCTTATGCTAAAAATATGTGAATTGCACCTTATGAAAAAACTTGTTATAGGAGTTTCTTCTTTTGTGATTATAGGAGCAAATATTACATTTCCTGAGAAAACCTGTTTTTCTTCCCCTCAAGAAAACAGGCGATTCACCCCTGCTCACAAAAGAACTAACTCTTGCTTTTGCTATGCTAAAAACATTGCTTTGTATTTGAATGCTAAAGATCCTTTCCTTCCCCCTGTGGTAAGTCGCCTACTTCAATCACTATTGATAAAAGTTATGCATGAGTCTTTTACTAATCTATGTTCTGGGAAATTTTTACATTCTAAAGAATTTGTTATCAGAAATCATTGTCTAAGGCAATTGACACTTCTGTTTTGTACCCCATACATTTTTTCAATAAATAAAGTTGACTTTCTCGTCAGTGCAGAGATGGCTGCCTGGTAAGCAGAATGAAGCCAAGGCTCTCTCACTCCCTTTTGCCAACGCCGTCCATCCTTCAGGGAGCCCTGAACCTGCTGGAGCTGGACTCCGGCAATATTCCTTTGGACAGAACCTGCTCACATGGTCCCATCCTAACTTCATGGTAGCTAGGAAATATAGGTTTTCTGTATTCTCATGAGGGGTAAAAGGGACTGGCGAGCATTTAGTTAGCCTCTGCCACATGGCTTTCGTTGATGTGAAATTAAAGAAGGGTGTTGTATGTAAGCGATGAAACACGGGACTCTACCCCCAAAACCAAGAACATACTGTATATACTGTATGTTAGCCAATTTGACAATAAGCTATATTAAGAAATAAAATAATAAAAAAAAGATTTTTTTTTGGTATTGGGTAGGCTTTATAGGATGGATTGCAACAAGGAAAGTTCAGAGACCTTGGCCACTAGATCAAGGCAAAAGCCTTTTGTACTTTAAAATGTGAATGTGCATGTTAACATGCACAGCAGTGAGGACATCTTTGAGTACGATGCCCCCTGATCCACTGGGTAGGTGGAACTCATTTTTGCTTTTTTAGGTCAAGATGCTGAGGAAGTAGTGGTAACCTTATGCTTTCTAGATATTCTCATAACATTAAGACTCTTCCTCATAAACTTCAGGGGACATTGAAACCCCTTTTCTCTGGCTAATCTAATTCAACTTGATGTTAATTAATATTGTCTATCTCTTCTCTAGAATTTTTCCTTAATATGAGTCTGTCTGGATCATCAAAATGGTTCTTGCCTTGCCCTCATTCAATGATTCATCCATCAAGCAGCTATTGGGTGTCTGCTGTGCAAAGACAATAAAAATAGTTTTTGGTTATATCTTCAGATAGTAAGGTAACTTTACAAAGGGGTAGAAACTTTCAGTTTGTGAAACAGTCTATTCAATAATAGTGATTTGTAAAGGTACAGCACAGTGCCCTAAAGGAATAATCATGCTATATGGCTGCTGGCATCTCATTTGTGTTATTAGCTCCATGAAAGGATGGGCAAATATGGTAGAATGTTGATTAGCTTTGAGAGGAAAAACCTCAAGACTGCCCTCACAGAGGTTTCAAATGCCAGTTGGGCTATATAATGTATGACTGGGTACTATTTTGGTCAAGGCTGGACTGTCTTGGCCTTTCATATCTCTATTCCTTTGTTTCTCCACCTCAGTCAATGAGAAGCTGTACCGGATAATCACTATAGCTCTTTGAGTCAATCATTTGTTTTTTTCTGCCATCTAGCACACTAAAGGAACAGCTTTCCTTACTTCTTCCCTGCCCTGGTGTGAGCCCAAGGAAAAGGAAAAGCAATTTAATTTTAATGTTATCTGAAGTCAGACATAATTAGGAAGACAAATCTACTGGAAAAAAAATCTGCATTCTAAAGCCAAATACTGTGGTGTTGGCAGTCAGATCAAGCACCAACCTAATGCATTAGCTGTACTCTACGAGGCTTTCACTGAAGGTAATAGTTAGGTTTCAAGAGGGCATGATGTGACCCATGGTATTTCCAAATTCTCAAGAGTAACGAGCCATGAAAAAAATAGAATTTATTTGTATGCATGAGTTCTAAAAATCATCCTTTGATTTTCTCATGGTACAAAGAGTATCAGACTGAGGCAATGTTATCAAAGGGCCATCTAGGTTGTTCAAAACATCGATTAATGAGCCCCATTCCACACTTTATTAAGTCCAGATTTCTGGGATAGAACCTTATACTCTGAATTTCTCACCAACTCCCCAGTTTGAGAGTTAATTAAAAGTTTGGCGACCATTAAACAAGTAGTCAAATCACAGAACTGTCTTCATCTGCAGAGGAGAATATTAACACTGCCATCGCACAGTGCTGTTCTACAGGTTAAAAGGAAATCATGCACTGGATGAAAATTCCCCTGCAAATATAGGCTTATGTTGTTATTCTCATGGGCAAAAGCTGAGGCAACTGACCATCTTTTGCTTTTGTATTTTCTATTTCCTTCCTCTCAGGAGTTAAGGCACAGAGAGTATCAGGATGTAATGCATTTATTCTGGATCCCCTGCTTTAGTTGAGTTTATGTCAACTGTGGTAGCTCCAAAGTTCATGTGAAGTTAACTATAAGCAAAGTTCCATCTGTGCACTTACAGATTTTAAAGGGGACAAGCACAACATTCTGTTGATCAGGGACACAAACAAAGCTATTAGCTCTAGGTCTAGGGAAAGGGAAAGAAATTACTTTTCATATTGTGCAACCAACCCTAAATCAGGTCAATCTCTCCTTCATTGCTGGCTAATATCCAAGTCACAGTGAAAAGCTGATGTTTTTGTTTAGAATGGATTTTTGCAGTGTTTATAAACCAAGACTCCTTGAAATTTTCATTAGGAGGATCATACAGTTCACCTCTTGTCCTGCCCTTTATCCTTTCTCCTGGAATAGTTGAGTGATTTTGAAAATTCTCACTAGTTTAATTGATTAGTAAGGAGAGTTATTTTTGAAAGTCACTTTCTGCAAAGCAGAACTGAGATTGACATACAGTCAAGATTCTACGACCTTGGTTTATGCAGCATTGGGAACAATGAGAACATGACCTTCATTACAGCTTTGAATGTGTGAGGAAGGGAAGGGAAGGGAGCTGTCATATATGAATTCAGTGCCAATGCTTTGCTAGGCACATAAGTCCTGTTATGTCAGTGAATCCTAATGATTTATAATCCCTTGACATAGGTATATCCATAGGCAAGGAAACTGAGGCTCACAGTGATTAAATTGCTAGTAGGAGTCAGGATGATTTCTGTGTGACGAACCACCCTAAAACTTGATGACTTACAAAGATATCCATCTAGCAATGCTCACAAGTCTATGGTCGGTATGAGTTGTCAGGGCAGCTGCATAGTCCTGCTGATCTGAGTCAGGTTCAGCTAAATGTGATTGAGCTTGCTTATACATTTTTAGCCAGTTGGGCAGTTGGCTGGTCTGTGTGTGTGTGTGTGTGTGTGTGTGTGTGTGTGTGTGTCTGACTGGCTCAGGATGTCCTCTCATGTGTCTGGCAGTTGATTAACTGTTGGTTAGAGTATGGGGGTATGGAAGATGGTATTTTCCAAAGATGGCCACTGCAACATATCCTGTGCCACATGTTCTTTTTACAGTGAGATATTGTGGTTTTCTTCTCTACCCCTTTCCCTTGAGTCTGGGAAGAGCTTTGTGATACCTTTGACCAATAGAATAGGTCAAAAGTAATGCTGGGCCAATTTCCAAGCTTAGCCTTGAGAAAATAGCAGCTTCCATTTTCTTCCCTTCACGCCTTTGCTCTTGGAGCCCACCTGCAATGCTGTAAGGAAGTCCAGCAGCCACAAGGAGAGGCTGCGGGTGGGTGTCCAGCCCGCAGTTCCAGCCATGATCCCAACTGGCAGTCAGCATCAGCCAGAAGACAGGTGAGTGAGTAACACTTTGATGACACCAGCTCTTAGATGAGTCACCCCCAGCCTTTGAGCTGCCCCAGCAAGTGCCATGTGAAGCAGAGATGAAGGGTCTCTGTCAAGACCTGCCCAAGATGCTCCTTTATAAGGAGAATGAATGATAATTGTTATCTGAAGCCACTGAGTTTGAGGTGGCTGTCCTGCAGCAATGGATGACTGGAATGGAGTTATGGTGTCACTCAGCAGGCTATACCAGGCTGGTTTGCATGCACAACTAGCAGGGTTCCTGTAGATGCACAAAAGGTCTCTGGAGGCCTAGGCTCCAAACTAGCTCACTGTCACTCTCACTGCATTCTGTTGTGTAGAGCACATGACAAAGCCAGCCCAATTCAAGGGAAGGGGAAATAGACTGCCTTTGGATGGGAGGAGCTAAAAGGCACATTGAAAAGTGCTTGGAATAAAGGGAGAAATGAGGCCTTGTGACCAGTTTTGCAATCTACTGCATTATGCAACCTCCTAACATGAGCAATTCAGGTCAGTAAGCAAGGTGAAGTGACACTTAAAAAAGCTGAGAAATCTTAACAATTGTATTTCATATAATAGTATATATAGACAATAGGGCCTGACTTCTGGCAAATTTGGTCATATAGACTGTCACTCACATAAAAAAAAGTTAAGAAAATAGTTATCACAAAGGCCAACCATATCCTTACTGATAGCAGAGGCATGCTGTCTCCCCTCAGTCCGCACTGAAGTAACGAGGAATAAAGCTTGGAAAAAATGGAAACAATTTTATTCCTTTATGCTGCAGAACATACAGGGCATGCATCAAAACCGTATTTACAGTCATTCATTGATTGATTTGAGAAACACACATTCAATGGGGCTGTCAGGAGGTTGAAGTGATGGTCTTAGGACTATCTTAGCAAGGCCCTGGCTGGGTCTAAGATCATGCACACTGACCCCTGAAGATGGATTATCTTGGGAAGGACAAGCCAGGTTCACTGGGGCAAGCAACGTATTTGGGCTAGCTTTGGAGTAAGTTTCATGACTTCTTGGAGAGGCCTGACTTATGGAAAGGTTCAAGTCAGTCACCGGCTTGCTGGGCTGGGGAATGTAGGGGTACTTCTGGAATGGGGTTGAGTCAGAACAAGGCCTCTTTTGATTTCTTCAGACTAACTGAAACAGATCCACTTCAGTTCAGCGCTACCCAAATCAACAGAGTTATATTGAGCACCTCCTATGCTCACTCTTGTGAGTGCTCAACACACAGAACTGAAATAAGATTTGGGCTCTGCTTCAGAGGTTTTCATGGTCTTGAAATCTGTTGGCAAAGCAATTGTTACCATTCAGTTTTCTCCATACTTGATCATGTCAACACAGGTATGAACAGGAAGCACTAGAGAAGGACGCTGAATTCAGCCAGTGAGAATAGGATGTTTTCTGGAAACCTCTGGGATGAAAAGAATTTACCTAGGAGAAGTGGGGAAAGGTACCTGTAGTCCGGGGGAAGAACATAAGCAGACTTGGTAGCAAGAGCAAAAAGTCTGGATGTGTGTGAGAGAAAGGCAAGAAACAAACTCAGAGAAGAAGATAGGAGCCTGAGAGAAGGGATGAGATCAGATGTGGTTATAGGAATCGAGAATGTGGAGAATGGATTCAAGGGAGAAAACAAGGAGCTTTGGGAGGTGATTGTGGTAATGCAGGCCAGCAGAGGGCCCCACATGTAGCTATGAGATTGGACATTTTAAGGACATTTACTATCACTGGATTTGGATTAACTGGATTGAGGAGTCCAGGGTGATGCCCAGATTTGGAACAATGGGTGGCTGGTTCAGCCATTGTCTGGCACAGGGAATGGAAGAGGATGGTCAGACTAGGGTTGGGACAATGCTGGGTTTGGCTTAGGACATGTCATGTTAGAGGATCCATGAGACATTTTGCCTGAAAAAGTGTACCCTGAACATGGTTCTCTGAGTTGTACCAATTCCTATATTCTCTCTCCCCCTGTCTGCTTTTATCCCTGCCTCCCTATCCCCAGCAAAATCCAAACCTATGAACCAAAATAGTGAAAAATGCATTCAAAACATTATGTTCACATGGAATATTGTACATGTCTTCAGCACCTCCTACATGGCATTGTATCCTCGCTTGAAAGACCTGCATGATATAGCACATATCCACAAATGACTGTCAGTACAAATGTTGCCAAGCATATATCCTGGAGATTAGAGGCATGGGCTTGGCTGTGTCTGCCTCCAAACCTGAAAGCTATTACATAATTTTCCATTTGTAGTGCAGGGAAATTTCCTTTGATGGCCTTATACATTTTATAATTTATAAATTAAAGCTCTGATTTGTATTTCACAACAGTCTCCTAGTATCCATGGGAAAGATATAAATTCCATTTTATTGATGATAAAATTGAGGCTGAGAAAGTGTGTGACTGAACTGCTATGGTAGATCTGGAACATTCAGCTAAGCTCATTTCTCCAAGTCCCATTTCCCTCTGTCCCAGCACTTTGTTCTTCTTTAGTCAAGAACATCCAAGAAATGGTGAGTTCCACAGGGCTGAAATTAGGTCCTCTAAATAAGCATGCTGTGATCTGACTTAGGCCTCTCCTATCAAAGTGAGCCTTCCCCATTGTATCTTCAGTTATTTCACTAGGTAGAGGCTTGTCTGTGTGTTGCATTTGTCTGTTAGGCCCTTTACTGAGGTTGTCTGGATAGAATGGAATTATTGCAATCGTTTTGGGAGCACTAATATAATATAATATGTAAATTATAGTATATTAGCTATATATATGTGTGTGTGTATATGTGTATATTATATGTGTATGTGGTAGACTTCTGCATTTATGCATTGGTATTATTTTTTCTTGCCATATATTTCTTTCCAGCTCAGTAGCTAGTGAAACTCAAGTACCACCACTAAACTAAGGGCCAAACTCCATGTCTGAAACTGAAAAAGTGGATGGGCACCTTGGTAGCTCATCACTTATAGCTTAAATTAACAGGACCAGGAGGGAGGAGGGGGGGAAAGGTTGGACTAAAAATATCTCATTTTTCTTGGTTACTTGGTTGATGAGCCTTGGTGTGCCACCTGCCTGGCAGATAGAAGACACTCACAAAGAGTTTTTAGGAGAGGGCATATTTTATTATTTATTTATTTATTTATTTAAATGTTTATTTTTGAAAGAGAGAGTGAGTGAAGGAGGAGCAGAGAGAGAAGGAGACAGAGAATTTCAAGCAGGCTCTGCACTGTCAGAGCAAAGCCCGACGTGGGGCTGGAACCCACAAATTGTGAGATCATGACCTGAACCAAAGTTAGATGCCCAACCGACTGAACCACTCAGGCACCACAAGAGGGTATATTTTAAAAAGATATGTCACAGGGGCACCTGGGTGGCTCAGTTGGTTAAGGGTCTATTAGTTTCAGCTCAGTTCATGATCTCAGTTTTGTGAGTTTGAGCGCCATGTTGGGCTCTGCACTGGGCGTGGAGCCTGCTTAGGATTCTCTCTCCCTCTTTCTGCCCCTCCCCCACTCACACTGTCTCTGCCTCTCTCAAAATAAATAAACTTAAAACAAAAGTAAAAGGATATGTTACCAACATTTGCTGGCAAATTCCATGTCCTCAGTGATATTGTGTATTACTCAGTAGACAGTATCTTATGGTAGGAAGGAAGGAGAGAAGCTAATGAAATATAATTCTAGAGAACTTCAGTAATTATCAGATATAGGATGCTCAATGTGAATACATATATACAGATATATATACACACATATATACGCAAAATATTTATATATATTTATAGTGTACACACACACATGTGTATATATATGTGTGTGTGTATGTGTGTGTGTGTGTGTGTGTGTATATATATATATATATATATATATATATATATAAAGAGCTTAGAAAAATGGTTCCCAAGGGGCATTCTTTGAATAACTGATGGTCATATTAAAGTCATTTAAAAAATACAACCCCAAGTTCCAACATGAACAAATGGGCATATTCTCATGAGAATAAGTACAATTCTTGTTATTTATTCTGGGGCAAGATCCTCTTCATTTTAAGAAACTGCTAAGTGATAGCGGCTTCCTGAGCTATATTTCCCTGCCCAGTGGCCCCCTCAGTGCCCTGGAGGTTGAATGTCATTAGGCAGGTGGAGGCCATTGAGCCAGGAGTCAAAGAACCAATATCTCAGTCTTCTTTAGGCCTAAAGAAGATCATGCCTACTTCATGATCTCATCTGAGTTTCTCAGTAGTTCACCCCTTTAAGCAGGGATGTCATTGGGATACCTGAGAGCAGCCTGGGGGAGGGGCGTAAATGGAGGGATGGCAGCTTCAAAGCCTTAGCAAATGGTGTCCAAGAAGAGCCTCAGGGATGGAAGAAGCACAAAGAAGCCAGCTGGATTCCTGGTCACCTCTCCCTGAAGCCCTCTGGGTTTTCATGGACTGGGCAGTAGCAGAAGACAGGTGTGTGTTCTGCATAGCTCACAGTCCATGGTCAGGACCTCCTGCTCTAGGCTTTTGATGTTCCAAACCATACACTCTTTTCAGCTTGGTCTGAAACAGTTGAGAAGCCCATTCCTTTGTTGAGAGATGATGTAGCTTTGTGAAAAGAGCCCAAACTGGCATCAGAAGTCTCTAGGTTCAGCCTCCTTTGCTGACTGAGTGACAATAAACAAACCAGTTTAACTGTTTAGAAGTAATTTCCTATCTAAGATAAGGAATGAAACAACTAAACATGGAGAATGCCTACCTTAATGTTTGGCTGTGATCAGAACTCAAAAATGGCAATTATTATACATAATGTAACTGTGGTGGTCACTGGGGCTGGATGAAGGGGAGGATGAAGGAAAACCCCACCCCTTGGTCCACAAGCTCCAGAAAAGAGCTTGCTTTGACTGCCCCTGGGCTGTCCCCTGCCCTGCACCAGTCCTTATCACACTCCTCAAGGAACTGCCATTCCTGTTCCCTTGACAAAGATGATCACTCAGCTCTCAGACACTCCCGAATGTGGATGCTTTTGCTCATTCCTGCCCACTCCCTCCCCAGGCTCAGTGTGAAGCCATAGAGAGTGGGATATTTGGTGCCCAGATAGAAGCCTTTTGGCCAGGCTGTAGATGGTTTTAGTAATAATAATGACGAAAATGTCATAAGAGATACCAATTACAGAAGATCTGCTGTGTTTCTGTGCTTTCCCTCATCAATTCATTGAGTTCTTATTCTAATCCCTTTGGCCTCCAACACCACCTCTGTTCCACTAAGCCTTGACCAAATGTGGGGGCCTGATCGCCCTCCCTTCCTTATGCACCATCCATTCTTAAGGATTCCCAAGTCCTGGAGTTTCAGATCTTTTATTCATTTGGAATCACCTAAGGAGCCACAAGACAGTTAACATCATTATCTGATAGGCACACCTGGTTTCCTTTCTACATCAATCAACACCTCACAGCCCAGTCCCATGGGGACTATTTCTGGAGTCTAGTCTGTCCCAGACCCCACTAGACCCTCTGGTGTCAGCATTTGGTGCAGAGCATGGGCCCATCTGTACAGCTGCTGGATAGCTTCCTGTGGGGGGGAGTGTTATGCAGGCAGAGGGTTTTTCATGACAATGTGAGCTACGAGGAGTCTGGGGAGACCCAGGGTTGCTCCAGGACTAGCATCTTTTCAAAGGTAGAGTCTTCGTTCTGAGCACAGACTGTGACAAAGGCCATAGCCTAAGAAGGGGGGGCTTGAGATGTCAGCTGGCTGAGGACCCATCTCTCTGTTAGTTCCCCTCTTTGAAGAAGGTGTGGGGGGAGGAGAAGATGGGGAGGGAGAGTTTGAATGTGGTTGCTACCAGACACTGGGGGTTCTTACAAAGGCACACCAGACCATTCTTCCATTCTTGTCATCGGAGAGTTGTAGTGTGATGCCACAGTCTCCACACACACACACACACACACACACTTTCTGCTGGTTCAGTCATCCTCCAGAGAGCAAAGCACATGGCTTGCTTTTCCCAAATTGCCTGATCTCTCTTCTCATCTCCTTTAGATGTACAGATGCTGCAGACCTCCTTCTCCAGATTTCTCCTAGTGCTTATTTCTGTCCTGGTCCTGTGCTGTGCCTGACGTTTCTCTCCTTTGCTTTGAAGAGTGGGGACCCTGCTTTGTAGGATAACAAATAGAAGTGTCAAACACATCAGCACTGCCGCCTGCAAAGAGAAATGGGGCAACACGTGGAGCACCCTCTGTGGATCCTGGGGCCCCGGCAGGAGCTGACATTGTGACAGATGGGGGGACAAGTGGCACTGACACAATCGGGTCATGTGAATGTCAAGGGGGTGAGGGTGGTGCCTGCTTCCCTGCTGGCTGCCCCTCCCTCTGTACCACTTACATAGCATGTTGCTGGAGATCATAAAGAGATAGCAGACAGGTCACTGCTCCTCACCAGGCCTTATGAATCTTCCCTGTCAGTGGCACAGGGCAGGGAAGCAGGCTGTCTACAGAGCTTCTTGCTCTCGCGGCTGTGACAACTGAGTTACCTTGCAAAGGAAGTCAGTCTTAGGCAAAGACCTAGGCAGAGGTTCACATTCAACCTCATCTTTTCCCCAACCTGCCTGTTTGATTAGACTGTCCTGTCAGTCCTTCTTCCCTCTACCCAGGAGGCTCACTCATCTCTCACCCAGAAACCCCTCCCAGGCCTTGCCAATCAGCCCAGGCACAGGATCTTTCTACTCCTTCCTCTTAAATCCAAGGTGGTAATGGTTCACTTTCAATTTTCTTCTTTATTCTGCTTAAAGAGAAGTTTTCCTTTAGTCATAGGTGTTATTCTGAGCTGAGATCTTCTCTGGGTCTCTGTCTTCAATATCTATTGCTGATGGGCCACCTGGGACCCAAAGAGTCAATTCAACTCATTAAATGTGTAGTGAGGACCTACTTTCTGTAGAGCAATGTGCTGACTGATATGGGTTGGTGGCAGGCAGAGAAAGGGGCTGCAGACATGAATAAGCCATGGCTTGTCACATTTGGGGAATCACAACTTAGCTGAGGAGAGACACACATGAGTAGCTATAATATAAGGCTAGCCATGAACAAGAGGTAAAGGGGTAGAGTGAGAACAGAAGGAGGAAGATTAACCTTGACTGGGGAACAAGGACATCCTTGAGGAACAGGTGGAATTTGGCAGGGACTTGAAGGCTGAAGAGGGTCTGAATGGACTGAAATGTCAGGGAAAAGACTTTATAGGGGAGAGGAGGAATTCAGCTAGAGCAGAGCATCTAGAGCAGAGATGGGCAGAATGTTCTGGGGTCTGGACATGGCCAGATATGACTGCGTGTGTGGTGTGGAGTGGGGAGGAAGTGGAAGAGGAAGAGAGTATCTGGTTGGGAGAAAAGATTGGGCACAGCCTTAGGAGTTTGAATTTCATTCCATATTCAGCTTTGGGTTGGAGGACAGAATGCTACTTCACATTCCATTTTGTCTCTCATTGCAGGATTCTCAATGGAATTGGATACTTCTCTTAGAAATGAGTAAGGAAGTGATCACACAGTTCCCTTGGACACTTCAAAAACTGGGGGATGATGAGTAAGCAGTAGAGAAAGGAAGGACAGAGGGGAGGAGCCAGTGGATGGTGCCTTCGAGTGGAATGAATGGGCTTGGGCCAGCTACTTAAACTCTTTCAGCCTGGTTTTCCTCTCTTAAATAGGGATGACATATATTACCTGGCCTCACAGAGGGATAATATACTTCTCCCGTAGGCTGTTGTGAGGCTCATTTAAGAAAACGCATGTGAAATGTTTGGTATAGTATGTCTCGATACCTGGTGGCTATAGTCGTGATTATCCTGTGCCTCCTGATCCGATTTGGTTGGCGACAGCTCTCAGACGCTGGGAATGGACAGCTGTATGGAGGCAGAGCCTGGTTTGTCCACAGGAATGATGTTGCAGAGGGGTGCTCAAAGTCTAGATGATGAGGAGACTTAACAAGATCAATACCACTTTTGGAAAAGATTATATGCTATACTAGGCAGCAAATAGACCATTGAAACTGGATTTGAAAGCATTTATGGAGTCTATTAGAGATGGTTAAACATATCAACACAGAGAAAAATAAATAGTGGCTACCCCTGTGCATGCACATATGCAGCCTACCGGTGCTCTTCCTTTCTGTGTTCCTCTTTCCCTCCCTTCCTGCCTCTCCATTTGCAGGTTTAGGTAAGTAGGACTGATAATGTAACCTCTTCTG
Organism: Suricata suricatta; assembly: GCF_006229205.1. Taxonomy (NCBI): domain Eukaryota; kingdom Metazoa; phylum Chordata; class Mammalia; order Carnivora; family Herpestidae; genus Suricata; species Suricata suricatta. The sequence continues at coordinate 127,540,363 of NC_043702.1, read as the reverse complement.
AGAAAACCACTACCTGGTATTGTGGCTGCCCTGGGCTAGCTATTTAGAGTGTGTGAGATTTCAGGAGCTGAACTGGGGAGAAGCCTCAATTTACAGTGGGCAGTGGATGAGTTCTTCCTGATTAATAGGCTGATGGGTTTTCTAGGAATAACTTAGACCTTTTTGGTTAGCTTTTTAAAGTTACTGCTGAGCAATTTAGTGCACTAGAGCAGTAATTTCATGTTCTCTGGTGACTTGAAATAATTAGATTATTTTGCAGAATGAATAAATGAGAAGTTAACTCACTGGCATGGATCAGTGTGGTAACATGATTTATTTCTTGTAAAGGTGAATGCTCTAGGGTCTTAACCCTACAAATAATTGTTTTGACTTCCTCCCCTTTCTCATTTGTAATATGCTTTGGGTCATTTTGTGGGGGAGGTTGCCCAGTGGAGTGAGAAGAGCATATGGACTTTGGGATCAGCCAAATCTTGAATCAGTTTTTAGTGGGTGGGTGACCTTGGGCAAATCACTTAACATGCCAGACCCCACTTCTTAATCAGTGGTAATACTTTCCTTATACGACAGGCACATGAATTAAGTCTATTACTAAAAGGAAGGCCCCTAACCCAGCTCCTAGTCCACATTAGATATCCAAACAAAGATTAGATTCATTTCAGTCTCTCTTCCCGCCATATTATTTTCAAATGATTAATGTTTATACAAGGATAAACAGTGAGCACATTAATTAATTATGGTTTTACTCATTTTTAGGTTAGAATAATCCTCTGTCTTGATAAAGTAATTAATGAAAATGTTACTGAGCTTATGCTCTTGGATGAAATGAAAGGTGCTTGACCCAATCCAAGGCAAAACTTCTATCTTCAAACCAACCAAAGATTACCTTAATGTATAGAATTGGAACAGAATCTTGATTAGGGAATTGGGTTTGTATTATCTTCAGTTACAGTGTTATATACAATGGACACTTTATAGCCCTTAGATAAAGTATAAAAATGAATAGAAATCAATAATCAAACTGCATTTGGAGGTTGTAGGGCCATTAGTATTTTAGTCATTGGTGATAGAAGCAGACTTTGCTTTTACAAGTTTGTTGGTTTGTCATACTACCAGACTACCCAGCCACAACAGGCCCAAATTAATTCAGTAAAGTGGGACGGGGATGTGTGCTCTCAGTACCTGCTAGCACATTACAGCATTGGAATTCTTGTTACAATTTATTTCAAGCCTCGAATCTGTATATCACTTATCCGCTGAATTGAACAAATTGAAAGTGATCACATTTAGGAACTATTGGTAGGAGGTTGGTGCTTCCTCCTCTCTAATAACATCTTGAGAGCTAACGGGGTTCACTGATGTTCCTCAAATCTATCCTACCTCCCTCTGCACAAATGAGCTCAGTTGGAGGTTGAGTTTATTGACGTTTAAATGAGTATATTTGGCTCACTGTAGTGTCTATCTAAATGAACACTGCTTTGGTGCATTGAAACTTAATGATTTACTCTGCATCCAGGTGAGAGAGGGGGATGTTGTGGCATTCAGGCAGGGGTGAGGACATATGGAACACATGTCTTCCAGCCAAGAATAGTTGCGATTTGGTTTAAAAAAATGTTTTTTAAACATTTTATTAATTTTTGAGAGACAGTGTGATCAGGGAAGGGGCAGAGAGAGAGAGGGAGAGGGAGACTCAGAATCCAAAGCAGGCTCCAGGCTCTGAGCTGTCAGCATAAAGCCTGATGTGCGGCTCGAACCCAATAATTGTGAGATCATGACCTGAGCTGAAGTCGGACGCTTAACTGTCTGAGCCACCCAGATGCCCCAAGAATAGTTGCAATTTGAATTAATGTCTGAAATATATCGTAGAAAATTATTTTGATATTGGGATAAGAAAAGTTTAGGAATCTCTCACTGAGGTTTGGAAAAGTAAAATAATAGCTGGGGGTCAGGGGAGGGAAGTAGGAGAACGGCCCAGACTAGACTACTTACATATGTCAGTGTTTTCCTACAACTTCAAGCTTCCCCTTAGGGAACAAAAGACATAAGCCATTTGGTGACTGAGCTTAGAATTTCTGAGGCAAAGTCATGGAAACCAAGGTTCACTTCCTATAAATACTAGTGATCAGTTATGGCAGAACTCCTTCCTTGACTCCACAGGCACTCCAGCCACTGTCTCATTTCTATGATATTCATACACAAAGTTTTCAAAAGAGTTGTCCACACACATTGTTTCCATGTCTTAACTTTCCAGTCTCTCTTCAACTCACTCAAGTCAAACTTTTGACCCTACCAATTAGTCGAACTCAGTTTTGCCAAGATAACTGGTGACCTTCAGGTTACTAAATCTCTTCATTCTCACCTTGTTTGAACCGTCAACATCTTGGGACAATGTTGACTATTTCCTCCATCTTTGAACATTCTCCTTTCCTGGCTTCCATGAAAATTCTTTTTCTGACTCTTCTCTAACCTCACTGACCATGACCCCTCAATTTCCTCTTTCTCCTGCACCCAACTTCTAAATCTTGAGACCCTTTAGAGCTTGGACTTGGCTCTTCTTCTCTTTTTCTTTCCAAAGTCTTGTCCTATCTGACCTACTCAAGTGCCATATATATAAATAGGTTTATACTGATGTCCACAATGTTTATATCTTCTATTTAAAAAATATTTTAATGTCTATTTATTTTTGAGAGAGAGAGAGAGAGAGAGAGAGAGAGAGAGAGAGAGAGAGAGAGAGAGGTGGGAGGGACAGAGGGAGGGAGGGAGGAGGGGACAGAGAGAAAGGGAGACAGAATCTGAAGGAAACGCCAGGCTCTGTGCTGTCAGCACAGAGCCCACTATGGGGCTCTAACTCATGAACTGTAAGATCATGACCTGAGACAAAGTTAGATGCTTAACCCACTGAGCCACCCAGGTGCCCCAATATTTATATCATCTGTCTCACCTCCTCTGAGTTCTAGACTTATAAATCCTATTGTCTACTTGACACTGTTGCCTATAAACATTTCATACTGAGTGAGACCAGAAAGGTACTCTTGGGCTTCGCTCTCCACTCTTCATATCATATCCATCAATAAGTCCTGTCACTCCAAATTCAGTAATATTCCTTACAATGTCCACTGCTATTCCTAGTCCCAGCCTACATCATCCTCCTCCTGGACCAGTGCACCGACCTCCTAAGTGGTCTTTCTTCTTCCAGTTTTACTCTATATAACAGTCCATTCTACACACATTGGCAACTTTCCCACTCAAAACCCTCCCAATGTTTGCATTGCCTCTAGAGTAAAACCCAAGTTCCTATCATATATACCAGACCTTGCTTGCTCTGGCCCTTACCTCTCCAATTTTTTTCATACCGTATTTTTATCTTTATTAACCATGCTTCAGTCATGCCAGTCTTCTTTTAATCCATTGAACATATCCTACTCCCTTACACATCAAGGATTTTGCACATGCTGTCCCCTTTGCCAGGAATATCAATTTACATCACTAATTTAATGGCATTTATTATGAGCCTAGCTATTTCTAAGTGCTTTCCATGGATTAACACATTAAATTCTCCTATCACCCACATAAGATGGGAACTGTTATTCTTTTATTTAACAGATGAGAAAATTGACTCACATTTACTCATCTGAATGCTCTTTCCCCCTTTTCCTGTAACAACTTCCTCTTGTTCTTTTAGGTCTTAGTCGAAATATCACTCTTTAAGAATGCTTTCCTTGACTCCCCTATCCTGAGTGCTAATTTCATTCTCTGTCCCTTGTTTTGGCTTTTATAGCATCAATGATAGCTTGCAATTTCTTTATCTACTGGTGTTTTGTCTGCATGGGCTGGGATTATGTCTTCCTCACTCACTCAGAATGGCACCTGACTCTTAAATCTTTGTTGAATGGGTAAATGATGGAATGAATGACCACCTTTCATGGAACTTAATCAATGAATGAGGGATAGGAAAGGGAAAAGGGTGGGTGGGTATGTTGCGTGGAAACACTACATAGATCATAGTAGATCATAGAAGTGGTACCCTGGTCCACATGACTTTTTCCATTTCATTCTATTCTTTCTGAAACAACAACAAAACTAAACAAACCACCAAAAATGAGTGAGAAAGAGCTTAAAGGGAAGACAGGTTACTCATCTATATTTCTCTGATCATGGCATAAACCCTGAAGTAACAAATACCTAGCAGGCACACACTCTGTGGGAGACATGATGTAGACAGAAGTGTGGAGGCAGGAATCAAGCTCGGAAGGTTGACTATAGCAGTCTGTCTAGGGTAGAGGGTTTGAGTATGAGTGCGGTGAGAGATTATTCAGGAAATTAGGTTGTAGCTCGGAATGCTGGCCTAGGGAATGTGGAGGTGAGTCATCGAAGGTGAAAAGCCACTGGATACCTTTGTACAGTAGTTTAGGAATTACTGAGAATCATGAAACCCTCAACATATTACAGATATTAAATTTGTGGTCGAAAGGCCTTGCTGTTATGGCCTTAGCTTGTATTGAGGGAGGTTATAAGAAATGTATTTTCTCTATGCCATTTACTGCCCACCTCTATGAGGACCCACAGTGTCTGTGCCAGTAAAGCTATGTTAGACAAAGTTAGCATATATTTTCTTGTAGCTAATTGTGTTTCTGTCCTTGTTAGGGTGAATAGAAATCTAGACCTCAAATTTAAATGATTTAGATCATTGTGCACGTCTTTTAATCTTGCATTTTCCTCTCCTATCATTCCATGGCTTCATATTAGTTAGATATTATTTCTTTATTTTAATGTTGTCATTTTTATTTTTATTTTTATTATGTATTTTGCATATTTTTATAGCCTCCCACAAATCCTTTTTTTGGTACAATGGGTTATCTTTTGATTAATATATACACAAAAGAAAGGTTTCATAGGCTTAGACATGTTTTGGGGGGTATATTATTCTTGTCTTTGCTAGTGTAAAGGTGACATTTATTTATTTGACATGGGATTGGTGTATGGGTAATTGATTGTACCTTTTCCTTTAAAACAACTTGCTTTATCCTTGTAAGTCATTTGGTCCTCAAGAGGTTGAAACAGGATTAATGGAGGAGAAACACTAGTATAGCAATGACCCTGCCTTAAATTTCATGGGACCTGATGTAGAGAGTATTAATGTTTCTGGGGAGTTGCTGTCCAACCTTAAAAACATAATTAAGTGGTTATGGGGGAACCATGTTCCATCTTGACTCTCTACATCCTAAATGGGCATCTGTTCAGGGGTTTAACACACTCAGGTCCCTTAGTGTTTTCCTTTCCTTTTTAACTTTCCAATTTCCCTCCCCCTCACCCCCAACTGAAAAGAAGATTAAATTGTCTTTAGGATAGTGGTTCTCTAAGTGTGGTCCAGGGATTTGGAGGATGTCCTTAAGGCCACTTAGCGAGTCCCTGAGATTGAAAGTATGTTTAAAACAATATTAAGGCATTATTTACTATTTCTACTTTCCATATTATTCATGTACCATGGAATTTTCCAAAGGCTACAAAGACATATGATATCACAGGTGATGAAATATAGAACCAGAAATGAGAATATAGTTATTTTCTTTAAGTTGGGCATTAAAGATATTTGATAAAATGTAAAACAATGCCATTCTTTTTACTGAAGTTATTTGTATTTGAAAAATATAATTTTTCAGAAAGAAAAATGCTATTTATGTTAACATATAGTGGGTTTATTATAGTCATATTAAGTGAAGAAATAAATACATATATCAACTATTTCTTATTTTTAATTTTAAATATGGTAAATATTGTTAGCATTAACAGTTATTATGGAAGATGACCAAACCCCCACTACATTAAACAGAAGCCTTTTGGGGTCTGTAGTAATTCCTTAAGAATGCAAAAAGATCCAGAGGTCCCAAAGGGTGACAATTCCCACATCAAAACTACTAGCAAACCTGTGAAAACATTTCCTTGGAGAAGGGGAGGATGATTGAAGAATGGAAGAAATAGAATACAAAGGTGGTGTCGGTGAGGAAGTTAGAATGGAAGGAGCTCACATTAAACCAGGGCTTTTGGAAGGCAGAGGTGTGGCTTGCCCACGCTGTCATCTTCCTCCCCGTGTACAGCATTATACCTAGCACACAGGAGCAGCTCAATACAACTTGGGATATTGACTGAATGGATGAATGAATGGGAAAACCCAATTCATCCTAGGGAAAAGTGCATTTGACATGGTACACTAGGTCTAATTACGACCAGTCCTGCCATCAGCTATTAGGGTAAACTTTCATTCATTGATTCAGTTTTAATTCATCCATGTATTCAGTAGGTATTTACTGAGTACCTATTATGCGCCAGCTGCTATGTGTAAGTCACGTTATGTCTTCGATTTTCTCATCTCTAAAAAGGATGCTCAAATAATCTGTGAAAGCCCTTCTAGCAATGTCTTCCTCTGGATAATACCAGAACTCTATCTTTGTCTGTCTTGGATAAGCTAACACAAGAAGGAAGATAACTTTCCTCAGGCAAAAAGCATTGTCTGCTTTAAGTGCTACTGCAGAAACTTAAGTGGCAGATGGTCTCCTGCCTTGGTGTTTTACGGATAGAAACTGTCAGGTTTGGAAATGAAAAAAACCCCCAAAACTTGATGCATGAAATCAGCTAGCTCCATCTTATTTCCTAGATCTATTCGGTATTAGACTTCAATTAAATAATTTCAATTTAGAGAATTTGGAAACTCAACTAGTGTCTCTCCCCTAGTAGAAAGATGATAATCAGAAGTCTTTTGTGAGAAATCAGAGAGATTTTGTGCAGTGAATGCATGAGAAGAAATGGTATCGTCCTCGAAATGGACCATGACTTTGGGAGAATGAATGCCCCATTCCTTTAGTCATTTGTCCAGAACTTCCATTCAGGTTGGCAGAGTTTTAGACATGGAGGCTCCATTTACCTGTTTCTTGGAGCCTTGTGTGAGTAGGTTCCCACCTGTATTAGTCAGTTTCCATCAGATTAGGTTGCAGTAACAAGCAACCCCCACATCTCAGTGGCTTATAACAAAAGTTTATTTCTTGATCACACTTCAGATCATCTGTGGGATGGAATGGCACTGCTCCTACAGCAAATATATTCTTCCTCTAAGAATCTAGGTTGAAGAAACAGCCACCATCTGGGATAGCTCTTCTTATGGGAAATGAAAAAGAGACACGGCTGAATCACACAATGCTTCTTCTGTAGAACGTGGCATGTGTCACTTTGGTTCACAGTGAGTTGGCTGAAGCAAGTCTCATGTGGCCTGTGATCAGTGGGGGCAAGGAGTGTATTTCTCTCACAAGGAGTTTCTGTAAATTGACATTGTTTGGCAGTGGAAATGGACGCATATTTTTCTGATAGGAAGGGAGAGGGAATAATTGAGGACAGTAATAGAATCTAGCAGACCGTTTTTTAAAATCAAGGATTTTAAAAGGATATGTAACATGATACTAGTTCCATGTGTACAACATAATTATTCCATATTTGTAGACACTATGAAGTGAACACTATAATAAGTTTAGTTAATGTTTGTAACCTTACATAATTACACATTTTTTTCTTGTGATGAGAACTTTTCAGATCTACTCTTTTAGCAACTTTCAGATATGCAATGCAGTACTATTAAGCTTAGTCACCATACTGTACATTTATCCTAAGACTTATTTATATTCTAACTGGAAGTTTGTATCTTTCACCTCCTTTACCTATTTCTCCCATCTTCCCCCACCTCTAGCAACCACCAATATGTTCTATCTACAAGCTTCTATTCTTTTTGTTCATTTGTGGGTTTTCTCTCTTTTCTTTTTTTAATTTTTTAATTTAATTCTTTAATTTAATTTAAGTGAGATCATATAGTATTTGTCTTTCTCTGTATTACTTATTTGTCTTTCTTGGTATGACTTATTTCACTTAGCATAGTACCCTTGAGTTTCATCTATGTTGTTACAAATGGCAAGTTCTCATTCTTTTTAATGGCCATATAATATTCCATCTTCTTTATGTGTTCATTCACTGATGGATATGTAGGTAATTTCTGTATCTTGGCTATTGCAGATAATGCTGCAGTTAACATGGGGGTGAAAATATCTTTTCAAATTACTGATTTTGTTTTCTTTAGATAAATACGCAGAAGTAGAATTACTGGATCATTGGGTAGTTCTAATTTTCATTAAAAAATGTTTTTTGTAACATTCATTTATTTTTGAGAGACAGAGAGACATAGCATGAGTAGGGAGGCACAGAGAGAGAAGGAGACACAGAATCTGAAGCAGGCTCTAGGCTCTGAGCTGTCAGCACAGAGCCCGACGCAGGGCTTGAACTCATCAACCACGAGATCATGACCTGAGCCCAAGTTGGCTGCTTAACCAACTGAGCCACTCAGGTGTCCCTATTTTTCATTTTTTGAGGAAATGCTGTTGTCTGTAGTGGCTGTACCAATTTACATTCGCACCAACAATGTAAAAAGGTTCCCTTTTCTCCACATCAGCACCAAGAATTGTTATTTCTTATCTTTTTAATAATAACCATTCTAACAGTTGAGAAGTGATATCTCACTGTGGTTTTGATTTGCATTTCCCTGGCTTAGTGATATTGAGCACTTTTTCATGTAACCGTTGGCCAATATGTATGTCTTCTTTGGAAAAATGTCTGCTCAGATCTTCTGACTGCTAACAACCAGAGTAACAGTTGTTGGCCCCCCATCTCCACCCCATCATCCCTACCCACAGCCTATGGCCCAGCTTTGACAAAGTACACTCAGTTCCCTAATCAGCCATCCTGACCTTCAGGTCCATGCCACTGACCATGTGCCACCTCTAAAATGCTTTTCCTCTCTCCATCCATTGGGTCCTTTTGCTTAGCATGAAGATTCATTTCAAAAGTCACTCATAGACTGATGTTGCTCCTGACCCTCTAGGAGAATAAACTGTTCCGTCTGCTGGTACACCTGAGTCACACTTCAAATACGAGGTTACGCTCTTTTCTTTTCATGTTTGTCTTTTCTGCCAGACCATTAGTTTTCTAAAGGAAAAAACTCTGTCTTAATTATCTCTCCATATGGTGCATATTGCCTGGCCTTTAGTAGGTGCCCAACAAGTGCTTTTTCAATCAATAAATGTGATAAATAGAGTAAGTAATGATGGACTATAGGAAGGGGTTGAATAAAAGGTAAGATATGATAAGCAAAAGCCACACAAAGATTCTAGGATTTGAGGCTTCGGGTGAGAAAACAGAGAATGGGTCTGTACTCTGCCCTGTGAGGGAGTCAACAGTGCCTTGGGGAAAAGTGGCTTTAGTGTATATAGGTCCTTAGGAATATAAATTTATCATGAAAAAAATCAGGAGGGGCGCCTGGGTGGCTCAGTCGGTTAAGCATCCAACTTCAGCTCAGGTTATGATCTCACAGTTTGTGGGTTTGAGCCTCACATCACAGAGCCTGGAGCCTGCTTTGGATTCTGTGTCTCCCTCTCTCTCTGCCCCTCCCCTGCTCTATCTTTCTCTGTCTCAAAAATAAAATAAACATTAAAAAATTTTTTTTTAAATCCTGAGTTAAAAAGACCTGCAAATTGGCTTTTTTTTCTTTATGTAGTAAATAGGTCCTTTATAGGTGTGCTATTAATAACCTAAATCCTGAGATGTCATGCTGCTTCTGACATCTTAAGCCAGCCAGCCCCTTTAAACCGAGTAGGCATGCAAAGGTAAGATCAAACAAGTAATTCTCTTTGCCTGCTGCACACACCATTGTTTAGCTAGAAAAATTAAATTCTTATTCAAGCTTCTCAGTATGTTTAATAATGTTTCAGGTGCATAGAAGCATGTGAGGCAGGAAGGAGCAAAGCCATTCCCTGGGAGTGACATATTTATTAACTATGCTGAGGAATGCAAGACCTGCACCTGGGATGCCGGTCAGGAAGTAGGTGAGCCTGGCAAGGAAGGATGCCGAGAATTCCTGTAACATACCTCATCTGTCTCCTGCAGCACAGGGTAGCTGGAAGGACAGTGTTTCCTCTTTAGTGTCAGGAGACCTGTGTTCAGGTGCCAGCTCGGTGGCTTTGAAACTTGTTACCTTGGACATGTTACTTGTTACACTTTGCCACCCCTCCCCCATCAGTCGCCATTTTGAGAGAACCTTTTATGTACTATATGCTATAGTTCTCTGCTTTACCTTTGTTAGGTTATTATTATTATTTTTTTATAGTGGTAAAATATATGTAACATGAAACTTGCCATTCTAACTATTTAAAAAAATTTTTTTGTTTAAGGTTATTTATTTATTTTGAGAGAGAGAAAGGGAGGAGAGAGAGAGAATTCCAAGCAGGCTCCACACTATCAGTGCAGAGCCCAGCGCAGGGCTTGATCTCATGAACCAGGAGATCATGACCTGAGCAGAAACCAAGAGTCAGACACCTAACTGACTGAGTCACCCAGGTGCCTCTAACCATTTTTGAATATGTAAGCCAGTGGCATAAAGTACATTCACAGTGCCTCCGCTTTAATCTGGCATTCACCCCATGAGACCGTGCGATCATTCTCTTTTTTTCACAGATAAGGAAACTGAGGCTCAGGGAGGTTAAGATGATTCTTAGAAGATTCTTGGTGCTAAATATGAGGTAGCTATTATTATTTTTTTTCTTTCAGGCCACAGCCCGGAAGATCCTATTTAAAGCCTTAGAAAAGGAAAGGAGAGAATGGAAGTTTTAGGCTTATTGATTTTCCTGATATATTAGCAGAAATACATAACAGGCAATGGAGGAAGTGAAAACAGCCAGTTCCCCAGCAGTCTTGCCTTCCCTGCACCCGGCAGATGGGCGTGCGGGCTCCAGCTTCAGCGCTGGTCTCCCAGGGCTGACCCTTTCCAACCACTGCCCCTGGAGGAAGGAAATGAGTTAAGCTTCTCTTCAGACACGTTTGTATCGATTCTGTCAGTTTCATGCTGCTTGCTGACAGGAGATAGATGGCTCATAACGCAGCTGGGCACAGCACATTACGTCCCCGTCTCGGGGCTCCTAAATCATTTCGAAATTTTAAATTCCCTAATCAATATTTTATGGCGAACACAAGACAGTGATCAGGCCTGCTTCTCTCCAGGGCATGTGCTTGCACACTGGGACCGGTGGACGTGAGTGACTGGAGGGGTCAGCCCTGTCTGGGCAGGACTGGAGGCTGTAGCTTCCTGAGGACAGTCACTGGCCAACTCAGGACCAGAAGGGCCTCGGAAGTCACGTGATCCTAGTGCACTCCTTTCAGGGGGAAGAGGCCTGAGGACTTGAGAGATGACGAGGCTGGCCGTTGGAAACCCGGCTCCTGGCAAAAGAGCCATGTTGTATGATATCTAGGCCAAAGCTGTTTCTGTGAAACTGTGCCTAGCACAATGCCTGGCCCATAGAAATACTCAGCAGATACTCGTTCGGTGTGGAACAAATGTTAATACTCACAAAAAGCCAGTTTGGGCCAAATAAGACTTTGTGCTTCTTAAGCACTCACTAAGCACCAGCCTCAGCTCTATATTCTTTACTTGTAAAACATCAGGCCATACTCACCCTCTCGTGAAGTGGGGACTGTCATTATTTTGCATATGGCAAAATTGAGGCTCTGAGGGGTGGTCTGCCCAAGGTCACATAGCTGGCAAGTGAGAAGGACCTCAGACCCTGTGTCTTAACCACTGTGCTACATTGTCCTCCACCCCCACAGCCCCCCTGGAGAGTTTGAGTCTGTTGTTTCCTGGTTGTATTTGGACCCGTATCCACTCTGCACCTGTGTTTCATCACATGGAAAAGACAGATGAAAGAAGAAAAAGGGTGTTTGTTCGGTAACCAGCTGGTGCATCAGAAAGTAAGCAATTGGCTGTCAGATCCAAGGTTTTCAATGATACTGAGTGAAGAAAGATGCTGAAAGCAAAGGTCAGGCTCCAGGGTGTTTAGAGGATGTAGCAGCTGGTGGGGGAGGACAGGGCCCGCCCTGGGTTCCTGAGGTTTGTAGCAGAAAGTAGGTGCTCAACAAAGAAATTTCAGTGATGCTGGCCGTCAGCAGGCCTGTTTAAGTGCTGCTGTAGTGAAAGAAAAACAAAAGACAAAAACCCTCCAAATCCCATAGGCTGGCTAGTAAGGCCTTACATACAGGATCTGGTCTCTCCCTGCCTTCTCTTGGACTCTGCCCCCACTGCTTTCCACCAGTTGTTCCCTTGGCCTGATGTGCTCATCCACATAATTCTCCCACTTCTGGCTCCTGCTTGTGATCTAGAGCCCAGCCCATGACATCACTTGTTCACCTCGTCTAAACCGAGTGCAAGGCCCTTCATGCTGGGTGTCTAGGCCAGCCCCTGCCTTGTGGTAGGTGATGAGCAAACATGAACTGAATGAAAGAAGGGATTTAGGGATGTTTTGAAGAAGGCTCCCCAGGTATCGGGCAGAGCACACTGCCCCTAGACCTGGGTAAGAAGAAAAAGGACAAAATAGCCCCGCCAGAGGGGCATTGGCCTGTGGGTGGCCATCTCCTAGGTGAGGGGTCTCACTTGCCACCTACTAGGGAAGTTCAGGCCACTTTTGAGTGGCTCTGATAGCTGCAAAGTTCTTCCTTATTTGGGCATGAAACCCGACCCACTGTAGCTTTTACTCCCCATTTATTGGTTTGATTCAAATCCTGGGGCTCCCTGGAAGCTGTGCTCCATCAGCAGAAAGCTCCCAAGACACAGAGAGCCCCGCCATTGTGGGCCAGCTGTGCAGGCCAGAAAATGGAGGGAGTAGCTGTTGGGTCTGAGCTGCAGGGATCTTATGATACACTGTGCAGCAGTTTTAGCTGTCAGAGTTAGCTTGCTTTTCCAAGGAAACCTGCAGGGAATTCTGGGTCAATGTTCTTGCAATCCTCCTAGAGCAGTAGGAGGTTGTGCCAAGAGCAGGGGAAGGAAAGCCAAGGACTTGGCGGTTTTCCCTTTTAAAAAACCCCATTTCAAACGTGGCGATAAGAATCACAAACTCTTCCACTCTCACGTTGTTTGATGTGTTGCAAAGCCCTTTCAGGCACATGATGAGGTGCTCTCGTCAATCTTATCACTGCCTCTGGAAAAGAAAGGACTTGCGTAAGATACTCCACCAGCAAGCATTCAACATCCATTCCCCTTCCCCAGTGCTTTACCCACACGCTGTCGATGACTTCAGGCTTATCTGTGATGACGGAGTCACGCTTCTCAAACCTGGGTTCATAAAAGTCACCTGGAAAGTTTGTTAAAACACAGATTCCTAGGGATGCTGGTTCCATAGGTCTGAGGGGCCAGGTGTAACATGCATCTAGGTGCTACTAATGCTGGGGTGCTCCTGTCCAGATGGCTGCAGCCAGCTTCACACCATTAGCTCTCCCTGAACTCCAGTGAGCAGCAGGTAACTGTAAAAAGCATGCTGCGTAAGGTGTCTCACTTGATCTTACTATGAGATAACTACATTTATTCCCATTTCACAGACAAGAAAGTGATGATGCAGAGAGGTCAAGTAGCTCACCCGCAGTCCCTCATTTGGTAAGTGGCTGAGTCGGAATTTTGCTGGACGTCAGAGCAATGGATTTAACCACAATGCCATGCTCCTTTCTGGAAATGAGAGGGATTTCTAGCTACCCGGGTCTCCTGTCCACTTTGGAAGAAGGACCCTGCTTTCACTGGGCACTAAGATGAAAGCTGAGGTCCCTTGGGTTTACAAAAGGACTAAACTTCTTTCTAGGGATCAGGCTGTCCTGACATCTGGGTGCTCTCTATACTGCTCTAGTGCAGGCACCAGACCCTACCCACAGGATCACTTGAAACCTCTGCTAACCTCCAAATGCTATTGTACAGGGCAGAGCAACTCTGAGCAAGACTTCCAAGCAAGTTTGTTGTGGAAACCTCCATCCCTACGTGCTCCTGCCGGTGCCCCCTGTCTCCCCCCACCCCCATTCCTCCCTCCAACCCTACATGCTTCTCTCCCCCCACCACTCCCCTTGTTCCTCCCTCCATCCCTACAAACCCCTTGGGTTCCTCCCCAGGCTCCCTGCAGAGTGATCCTCCTATTCGCTTCCTCCCCATGTCCTGCCCACTCTGTGCTTCCAGCTATGGGGTCCCCACTGCGTGTTCCTCCCTGCCTCCCCAACAAGACTTTCAGAGCTTTCCTGCCTTTTGATATTTTTTGTACAGAATGACAATTATTCAACTCTCAAAATGCAAAGGTTAGCAAGTTCATGAGCAGCAGCTCCTACAAGTCTTCGGAGAAAGGAATGATTAACCAATAGAATTCATGTCTAGCTGCTGAATTTCTGGCATCAGGATGGGCAGGCAGGAGGATTTGGGACAGGGGTCTTCCTCCCTTCCCTCCTTGTACTTTCCCTTCATAGCACTGAGCACAACGTTGTCTTGTATTTCTGTGTGTGGTTGGCTGTTCAGCGACTGCCTTCCCACTGAACCTCAGGCTGCGTACGGGGGTAGAGACTCCATCTGTTTTGCTCTTACTGTTGCCCAAAACCAAGACATGTAATGGGTTTGAAACTTAGTCACAACTCAGATGTGCTAACTGTAATGTTATTTCCTTAAAACTGTCACTACCCATCACTTTTTTGCTATTGTGAAAAGACTTATTCTTGACAATTAAAGGTAGCTTAGTCAAATTCTGTCTCAATTTGTAGTCTTTTTTCACTACTCAGACAGTAAAAACTCACTTATTTATTTTTTTATGTTTACTTATTTATTTTGAGAGAGCAAGAGTGAAGGAAGGGGCAGAGAGAGAGGGAGAGAAAAAGAACCCTAAGCAGGCTCTGCACTATCAGCACAGAGCCTGATGTGGGGCTTGAACCCACAAACTGTGAGATTATAACTTGAGATGAAATCAGGAGTCAGATGCTTAACGCAACTGAGCTACCCAGGTGTCCCCAAAACTCATTTATTTTAAATTCAAACTTTCTATCGGCATCCTTATACCTTAGCATGTGTTCTCTCTTTTCCTACCTGGGATGGCACCTGCCCGCTGGAAGGAGTTATGGAATCATGGCAGCGAGAGGGAGGATGGTCCCTGGCTGATTTGTGTGCTGGCTTCTGGTCCTGGCGGGTCTCTGAGGTGGAGCAGTTGGTCATACCAGCTTTGGGGGGCATGACCCTCTATTCTCAGAGTTGCCTCTGTATGTGCAACTCATGTAATGTGTGGCCTGTCCTCCTGGCTCAGAAGAAGTGACCCTGACCAATGCCCAAAGAAGCTGTGATTGGCGACTTTCTTTCCAGTTGGAATTCTGTAAGCAACCACCTGGAGATGTGCCCCAGAAGGGACAGGCTGAGTCTAATCAGGACGTTCATGCCACAAAACTCTACTCCATGATTTTCCTTGAGCTTCCCCCCTTCCGGTGGAGGTAAACTGCTCCCACTTCATGTCTTTCAACCTGCCTACTCTGCAGACTTCAGAGACTCTTTCATCTTTACAGCTGCCAAGTTCTCACACTAGAAAACCAGGGCTCTCAAGATTATTGTCTTTTCTGTGAACTTAAAAATTGAACTTGAATGTCAAAGCCTTCTTCTTCTTGGGAAATTTAATTCCTGTTCTCTCTTCTACTCCATACCACCAAGTCATGGATAACTCAGTCTCTGAGAGTAGAGGGTTGGTGGGCAACACAAGCCACCAAGTCACCAGAAATGAGAAATATGTAGAGTAACATTGCCAATATTATGTTGCTTAGCTTTAGGCACAAGAACTTATGGAACAAACAATAGTGTGGGCTCAGAGTAAATTCTGGGCTAAAATTAGGGCTCATTTTGAGGTCCTGAGAGCCTTAGAATTTTGAATAGATGAGGACTGATTGGCGCTCTTAAATACCATGTGCTAGGGAGAGCCCAGGGTAACACGGTAATGATTATGATGACATCATTTAATTTACAAGTGTTTTTCCTACCAACTATTTTATAATTTATCCTTCATTTTATTAAGCAATACATTGTATGAAGCATAGTGCTAGGACATGTTCCTATGCAAGGAGACAAGGTTTATTAAATTGCTAGCACTGATAAATTTTCCTCTTCCTCCAGCTAATCAGAAATAATCCTGTTGGGATGCTTGGGTGGCTCAGTCAGTTAAGCATCTGACTCCTGATTTCGGCTCAGGTCATAATCCCATGGTCCTGGGATCAAGCTCTGCATCAGGCTCTGTGCTGAGCGGGGAGCCTGCTTGGGATTCTCTCTATCCCTCTTTCACTGCTGCTTCTCCCTCTCAAAATAAATAAATAAATGAATGTTTATAAAAGAACTGAAATTACAATGTATTTTAGGGGCACCTGGGTGGCTCAGTCAGTTAAACGTCTGACTTCAGCTCAGGTCATCATCTCACGGTTTGTGGGTTTAAGCCCTGTGTAATGCTCTATTCTGACAGCTCAAAGCCTGGAGCTTGTTTCAGACTCTGTACTCCACTTGCACTGTCTCTGTCTCTCAAAAATGAATAAATTAAAAAAAAAAGAAAACACAGCTGTATATTAAAAAAAGAAAGTATTTTAAAAAATCTTGTTATCTAGCCTTATTTTCTCCCCCTGTAGAAATGCAGAGTCTCAGGCACCATCCCAGATTTGCTGAATCCAAATCTGCATTTTGATGAGTGAATTATACACATCACTGAGTAGTTGAGAAGCTCTGCTATAAACAATATTCACTCATCCCCTACCTTCTGACACTGTGTTCGGCGGCCACTTCGCCCCTGGTTTTTTGCCTCCTGTCCTGTCCTCTATCCCTTCTCTCCCGGGAAGATGGGAGCTGGGGCTCTGTAGGTTTACCTACCTTATAAGAACTTGCTTTGCTCTGTGCTGACAAGACATTTGCATTTCAGGGTCTTGTTTAGCTTTGCCTGCACTTAAGCACAGAACTTGAAGTTTCTCCAAGCAATGGTTTCTTGGGGAAATGTCGTCATGAAGGAGTGAGGCAGCTTTTCCTTGGTGACATTCTGTGCCTGAAGATCTGGATCTGGGTTTCAGTATCTGTTGTTCTCCAACTGTGCTGAGATCGTTGTGATCCTGCAATTCTCGCTGAGCACAAACAGAGCCCATCCAACTGGGAACTTCCCCCACCTGGAGAGCCAGGTGGGAGTGGGGGAGCCTGTCTCCCTGACCCTCCCCAGGGAGGTTACGCCTCTCCTTGCATGGATGTTCCCTGTAGTCTACCGACTGGACAGAGGTACTTGATATTGGCTGCCTATTGTGCTCAGTTGCTGATTGAGAAGAAGCATCATTATAACAGTTACTTTTTATTTAGCACCTTCTGTATGCCAGGCACTGTGCTAGATTTATGATTTTCATTTTGCAGCTAATGAAAATAATTCTGAGAGACATTAAGTATGTGCTCAAGGCCATATGGCTAGTGAGTGGCTGAGCTGTGATATAACTCCAGGTTCATACTCTGAACTCTGAAATTCGTTGTTTTGCCACATCACTTTTTAAAGAAATGCTTCTCTTTAATGCCAGGTGGTTCCTAAGTTCTCTTGGGCAAAGGGACAGATTCTCACAATCTTGAGTCTTTGCAGACCTCTAGTGCGGCAGCTCTTAAATTTTAGTGCACATCAGAATCAGTGGGTGGGCCTGTTAGAACACGTATTCAGCAGTTTTGGGAGGGGGAACAGCATTTGCATTTCTTACAAGGTTCCTGGTGATGCTGCTGCCGCTGGCACAGGCCACACTTTGAGAACCACTGTCTTAATGGTTTGGGGAAGCTGGGAAGTGTTGGCAGCAAGGCACCTGTGGTTCCCAGCCCCCGCCCCCCCCCCGCCCCCGCAGCCCATAGCGCCAGTGGGCAATGCTGCTGTAACACCTATGGCTCTCTTAGTGCTTCCTGAACATTATTTCACAGGAGAGCAGGATGGTTATTCATATGTGTTGCAGTGTAGCGTCTCTTACCTGGGTTGTGTTCAGGCTGGTGCACTGCCCTCACCGCATCAGGGTCACCTGCTAACAAGCCAGGGCTTTGAAGGCGTACAATAACATAAGTAAAGGCCTGGAAACTGAAAGCATGTTGATTTATGGGCATTTCCCAGGGACTAGTAATCCAATTCAGGGGTTGGTGGGGGGAAGCCCTGGCTCATTCTCCCTAGATGGCTTATCTGAAATTTATGAGATTTGTAGAAATGAGTTTCACCATTTGCCTTTCCTTAGAGTTAATATTATTATTATTTTTTTCAGTGTGCATAGCCAAGGTTCCCAACAGGGTCAGCTTTGAATTTTCATCATGGGACATCAAGCATGCTTGGATGGACCACTAGGGGTCCATCTACATGGCAACCCAATAGGCATTCGGTCAGAGGGAGTCCTAATGTATGGAACACTGGGGCTAACAGCACTGAGCTGTGCAGTTAGATAGGGCTGGTTATGAGTGCTGGCTCCGCCATTTGACAGTTGAGGGTCTACAGGCATATTACTTAACTTGTCTGGGTCTCATTGTCTCCAGAATCAAGGCTGATATAAAAAAATATTTAGCCAACAGATATGGCATGGGCATCAGCTAGTCAGAATGGATGGAGGCCAAATCAGAAGTGATGCCAGCTGTAAAGAAGCCAGGACCAGTGTGGACGAATGGCTTGCTTTTTCAAATACGATGTGGGTTCCATCTGTGATTTATCTCTGTGCAGGGGATATGGGTTTGACTCAGTAAGGAGGTTGGTGTGTGTGCGTGCATGCACACACACACACGCACACAAACATGTGCTCTCAGAGAACAGCAGGAAGCTTTCATGGGAGTGAGGCCACACATTCTCTTTGAGGGTCAGGAGGGATACCTCTTTTGGAAGCCTTGGACTATGGCCAGTTTGGCCTGTCCCACTCCCTTTCTACAATCTGGTAGCCCATGTATATGAATCTAGGAATGAGAGAGGATCTCATTGGTCAGTTCATCTTACTATGCTATCTTTGGGGAGAGGCAAGGCTAGAAGCTATTGGATGTATAGAATATATTGAATTTATGGAAACTATTGCCTGAGATATTGAAAAGTACAAAAAGGTGGGTAAAGGCCTCCTCCCCCAGATACAATGGAGGACCAGAATGCTCTTTGCATGGTCATATAGTCATTGTCCACTCTGGGAAATAGGACAATGCTACTACCTACCTCATTGGTATGAACTGAGAAGGAAATGAGACAACAAATTTGAAACAATGGCACACAGTAGGAACTTAACAAAAGAAAACTTTGTGTTGGACCACAGATCTCCTAGGCCAAGTACGTAATGCAGCAGGAGCTCTTTGAGACTCGGAGGGGGACTTTGTCTACTGCCCGAGGGCCAGTGGAAGAGGTGATTTTACCTGGAATGCTGTATGGACCTTGCTCATTGAAATCCTGAGTAGGAGCTTCTGGGAAACTTGTACCAAGTTCTAGGACAGATGAGCTATGTTTATTATTCTTGGAGTGTAAGTCAAACAAAATGCTGCTGAGTTGTAATAAGCAAAGTGGAGGAGGTCTTCCTATTTGGGGCCTCAGAGAGTATCAAGGTTGGTGGCAGTAGCATCTGTCACCTCTGTGCAAAAAGCATGGGCAGCTACAGAGGCCACAGCATGGCTGGCAACAGGGTGAGTGACTGGGTCAGTGTCTGCAAAGAAGAGAGATGGTGGCCATTGGGCAGTTGCATACCTGTGTCCTCCCCAAGCTCAGATGTGGCCTCTGCTGGCCCCTGTGGAGGCACATGGCAGCCACGAGGGAGCAGGTGGGAGGAGGGGCTGCTCTGCTCCAGTTCTAGGGACAATCAGTGATTCAGGACACTCTGGCCCCCTGAGAGCCTGGGGGAGGCAGGTGTCCAGCCACACGGCAGCTGGAGATGCAGAGCCAGAGCCCTCTGCCATTCTTGTGCTCTTCTGGACTGCCATTCCCTGGGAAACAGCCACCGACTACGCCTTCATCCTTGGACAGTTCATCCTCTGTCACACCCCTCAGTTATCTCAGTATTTACCCTACCCCTGGGTTAATTTAGAAGTTTGGCTGCTCTATCCCCCCCACCGAAACTCTCTTGTCTCTGGAATCCATGTGATTTGCTACTTCGATCATCCTCCTACCTCCAACCACCTCCTCCCGCCCCCATTTCTTGGAAGTCTCCTTCTTCCACCTATAATTTTACATCTGGTGCCCATCCTCAATCTCACTGGGCAACTCTGGACTGAAGAGTTCAATTGTCCCCTCATGAATGAGCCCCTAAATCTCCATTGCGATCTCCAGTGAGACTCTCTCTTCAATATTTGGATGCCATCTGCTTATTCTTCTTTAGTTCTGCCAGGACCATTGCACCAACCTCCTAACTTGGGGTCTTGCTCCAGGCT
The DNA here is from genome assembly GCF_006229205.1 of Suricata suricatta. Taxonomy (NCBI): domain Eukaryota; kingdom Metazoa; phylum Chordata; class Mammalia; order Carnivora; family Herpestidae; genus Suricata; species Suricata suricatta. The sequence goes on along the minus strand of NC_043702.1, from coordinate 127,520,097 downwards.
CACTGTTGTCTAACCCACACTCTTCCTGTTGCCTGAGTGGTTTGTTTTGCTTTCCCCCAAAGTACCCATTAGATCATACCCCCAAGCAGCTTCAACGACTCACCAATACAGACAGGATAGCTGCCTAGTGTGGTTTAAAAGCATCTTGCTACTTGGGGTCTGCTTCCTTGCCAGCCTCATTTCTTGTTTCCCTCCCACCCCTCTCTCCTACTCTGGCCTAACCGAACTTGTTCCATTTCTCAAATATACTGTGTGTTTCCACCTCCTCATGCCTTTAGACATGCTGTTATCTTTTTCTAGAATGTTCTTCCCCCTCCTGTATGCTGGTGACTTCTTCGTCTTTCAGACTGGGCTGTAGAAGCACCTCCTTTGTGGGGTGGTATGTGACATCCACAGACGCGTGACCTGGGCAGGCACACAGGGCCCTGTGCTCAGAAGATCCTCATACTTGGTTTAATGCTCTTCTGTCACCATCTTAAAATTCTGAGATTTTTATTTTGACAGAGGCCCTGCATTTTTATTTTGAACCAAAGCCCATAAATTATGTATCTGGTCCTGCTGACACCCCTCCCCCCCCAGCAACAGAGACACAGCACAGCCGTGACACTTAGTAGGTTGTATTGTGGTGGTTATTATCTGTCTACTTCCCCCACCGGCCTGTGGACTCCTCAGGGGCAGGGCCTGTGTCTCGCTCCTCTCTATTCCCCAGCCTGCCAGACAATGGATGGCACACAGTAGGGGCTCAGTAAATGCTTGCTGACAGAATTAATTCATGTCTGTGGGTCCTTTTTTCCCTTAGTCTGTGAGAACAGCCTTTCCTTTTTGAAAACATTTGCCATGTGAAAAGCAGGCACCAGAAACTGTGAGCTCCAGTTTCAATTTACTTTTTTTTTTGAACTTGGCTTTATGATGTAATGTAACTGCGTTTGCTTCTGGGAGTTCCAGTTTCCTTATCTGTAAATGAAGGGTACAACGGAACAGCTGGACACAGAAGGGGCTGCCGGCCTGCAGCTCCTCCCCCGCCCCTCAATCTGGGTCTCTCCGGAATCTTGAGAATCCTTATCCTTTGTCCTCATTTCTCCTCACCTTCTCTCTCACTCCCCTTCTTTGGTTTTCCGTCAGGAAAGGCAGGGCCAGACTCTTCACTCAGCAGAAGCAGTGTTTGTTGACATTTGGAAAAAAAAAATGAAGAGAAAAGTCAAAGATCCTTCAGAATCTTGGTGTTTGAATATTTAACAGTGATGAATGCTAGAAACATTGACAGGTTCTGTGTCAGGCTTCATTCTGATCCCTTGGCCCATTATTTAGTCTCTAAAAAACAAAAGTAGCTCCACTTCCAGGGGCCTTGTGCAGAACAGATTTGCTGCTCAGCTTTCCTGCCCGTCGGCTCCCTCCCCCAGCTGCCCTACTGCTGTGCGGCCGTCCTCTCGGACTGTTCCTCACCCAGGATGTCCCCGTGTCTGGACGTGGGCGATGGCATGGGAGGACCAAGCAGGAAGACCTGGTAGATGGGCTCTAGGAGCCCTCGGCCCTACCTCCACCACCTTCCCTGCTTTTCCCCATTGGGTTTCTGTGTAAGGTTTCACTGGATCAAGGGGATTGTAATGCTAGAAAATGCATGAAAGCGTCTGTCTTCTGACCCAGGGTCAGATCTCCGTTTGAGTGTGGGGCCTCAGCAAGCTGTACTGACTCTGTGGCATACTCTTGTCAATAAAGAATCCAAATTACTTATGCTTTCTGTTCTTACTCTCAGCCAAATTATTATGGAGGCATAGGGCTCCTGGGCTGGCCTCCTCATCATGTTTCCCTGGCCGTGGGCTGAGTTTGGGCTCGCCATCAGAGTTCTTGGCAAAAACTAGGACAGAGCTGTTAATAACATCGCCACAGACATTAAATGGCCTTAGACCCCACCTACTTCTTCACTTGAGGGTTTGTGGGCTTGGTAGGAGGCCTTGCAGTGTGGGAGGGGGTAGGGGAATCTGCAGTTCTGAACACCCCTGTCGTATTATTCCCAGATCCAATAATAATAATAATAATAATAATGATGATGATGATGATGATGATAATAATGTTTTCCCCAGAGCACTTCTGGTCAGCCCAGCCATGGAAAACCATGGAACAGAGGAAAGCATGAGACGTAGAGCAGAGATGCCTGAGTTTGAGTCCCCGCTGTGTCACTTAGCTAACTCCGAAGCAACTAAATGTGCCTGGTGCTATGTTACCTCCTACAGGCAATAAAAAGGAGTTTGCATTCTAATTGGGGAGAAAACAAATCTTAACTCTCTGGGTAGCAAGATAGTTCTCTCTCTTTACCTTTACTCCTCAAACAAGCCAGAGAGAGACCCAGAGATGGAGGAGCAGGACCTGGGCACAGTATCTTTCACCATGCAGGAAGGTTGGGAGGGGACAAAGGTAGAATAATCAACTCATAATTGCATTAAGGGGATAAATGTGTCTTTCTAGCAGCCCTGGTGATGAGTGTTGGCAGGATGTGAATCCTTGCAATTTGAGATGTGTCTGGTATATTCAGATATTTGGGAAAAGAGCAAACTACAAACTTGGATGATAAACCCTAAAGTTCTTCCTCTACCCATGGACCCAGAGCCCCCAAACACATGTCCAGCAGCAGGAATTGAGGGCAGAGTAGATCTATCATTGACTTACCACAGACAGCAGAGCCTGAATGGAGGTCTTGGGGCTACAGGATCTGTGGAGGGAGGGAGTGGGGCCTGGGTGTGTGTGTGTGGGGGGGGAGGTTAAAGAAGGGGAACTTCAGGAAGGGGTTAAATAAGATGGGGACTGATGGAGGAGTGCCTGGGTGGCTCAGTCAGTTGAGTATCTGACTCGATTTCAGCTCAGGTCATGGTCTCACAGTTTGTGGATTTGACCCTTGCATTGAGCTGTGCAGTGTGGACTGTGTACTGGCTGCTTGGAATTCTTTCTCTCTCTCTTTCTCCCCCACCCCCATTCCACGCACTCTTTTTTTCTCAAAATAAGTAACTAAACTTAAACTAATATGGGGACTGAAGGAAAAGGATGAAAAAGCAGCCTCGGAACAGTGGGCTTGGTCCCACAGAAGACTTCTCTGGGATCCAGCGAGTGTCTGTGTGCCAGTAACAGGCATTATGGGAGTTCAGCCTCAGAGGAGGAAGGGTTTCTTGAGGCACGAGGGATGCCTCAAGGAGCAGGCAGGATTTGAACTTAACCTGAAGGGCCAGAAGATCCTGCATACAGGCAGCGGGGATTGGTGAGGCCATCTCACGTGCAAGACTGATTCGGTTAAGATGGCATGTTTTCAGTCCTCGCCTCTCCTGCATCCTCCTGTCTCCTCCTTCTCCTCCTTCCAACGGAGCATTGACATTTCACCTGGACCCGGCAGGGGCTGTGGCCCCTTCTCCCCCGCAACAAGCCTGGAGCATTTACTCAAACCCGGGACTGGCCTTTTCTGGGGTCTGGAGGAAACACAAACAAGCCGTGCCATGCCTGGGAAGTCTAAACAGAGGAAGGCATATTTCACATTTCCAATTATGACACAATCTGGTCGGTGTAGAAGTGGGAGCCTGTTGACTTTAGCAGCCCAGCTGCTCTTGTCTTCCGGACAGCAGTCGAAATATCCTCTACGCAGAGGGGCGGACAGTCTGAAGTTCTGTTGGGAGTCCTCCAGGACGGCCACACAAGAGCAGCGGGGGCCTCTGTGCTCGGCCTTGCACGAAGCATGTCTAAATGTCAGTATCTGCTGAGAGGAGTAAGTCCCATATTTCCTGCACTTCACTGAGAAATGTAATTTATTCGAGCTTTCCATTGTCTCACTTTCCTGACCCCTTCTCTCCCTCATACCTTCCTTCAGAGGAGGTAGTTGGGGAAAAACCCTTCTTTTTTTAACTTAAAAAACCTTTTTAATGTTTATTTATTTTTGGGAGAGATCGAGTGAGAGTGGGGAGGAGCAGATGGAGAGGGAGACACAGAATCCGAAGCAGGCTCCAGGCTCTGAGCTGTCAGCAGAGAACCCGATGTGGGGCTGGAACCCACGACTCACCTAGGCAAAAGCTGGACACTTCACTGACTGAGCCACCCAGGCGCCCCCCAGAACTCATTTCTTCCTGAACATCACAAGCTGTGCCCTGCCTGCTTTCCCCAGCCCTCAGCCCTTTCCCTCTCCTCCTTAGATCCCTGTGCACAGGTTTTCTCTCCACCAAGAAGGAACAAACCCCTCTAACTGCCAGGGTTTTTCAGATGTGGTCACCGAACCTGCCTTTGTCTCATGGGTCCCTTTCTAACTTCTAATTACCTTTGAATGCCTCACCTTCTTCTATTTACCTTTTGAACCCCATTACTTGTTTTCCACCTTAACAAAGAGGCCATGCCACGAAATTAATTGCAAAGCAATGGAAAATGTAAATGTAGTAGAAAATATGATTAATCTCTCTTCTGAAACAAATGTACGGTTAAAAATGCTTTATTCATTTGCAGCTCAATCCCTTGTCCCACCTTTTAAAACACTAGATGAGCTGGTACAGCTGCTTCGGTTTCCTGGTGAGGGTTGGTAAAAGCCACCAAACCCTCTTACCAGTGTTTATATTTGAGGTTTTACTGGAAAGCAGTAAGTGTGACTTAAAAAAATATATAAATATACCAGAATTTTGTGAAATGAAAACTACCATCTTCAAAGTTGTGAACTGATAAGCACCCCACACATGCCACCTGCGTGTTTAGAATTGGTGATGCAATTCTCTATCAAAGTTTCATCTGGTTCTGTTCATAAACCACTGAAATAGGTCAGAAAGTTCAGTATTTTAGCATCTAAGTGATAGCGGCAAGGTAGCTTCTTCCACGTGAAAGTGGCTTAAAAAGTCTTTGTCGGAGCAAGTATCCCGGTTTTTAGCTCCAGAAGGTACCACTCACCACAGTTACCATAACCTCATGCCCACCGGGCGGCTGTTACATCAGAACGGAATTCATCAGACTTCAGGATCGGTAATCCCCTTATCTGCTGATCTGCCTTCCGAAGTTTCAATAATCCCTGGTTAATAGTGATCTGAGGGCACCAGCGTGGTTCAGTTGGTAAAAGCGTTGGACTCTTGATGCGGTTCAGGTCATGATCTCACCATTCGTGAAATCCAGACCCGTGTACTGATACTGTAGAGCCTGTTTGGGATTCTCTCTCTCCCTCTCTCCCTCTCTCTTTCTACACTCAAATAAGGTAAACATTAACAAAATAACAGTGGTCTGGAAGCAGAGGATCCGCCTCCTGAAGAATCATCCAAAGGTCAGTAGTAGCCTGACTTTACATCACATGCCTGCATCATTCACCTCGCTTCTGTCTCATCAGGTAGGCATTTTATGGGCTCTGCGTCATCACAAGGAGGGGGAGTACAGTACAATACGACATTTTGAGAGAAAGAGAGCCCACATTCGTGTAACTTTAATTGCATGTATTGTTATCATTCTATTTTATTATTGTTGTTGTTGTGAATCTCTTACTGTACCTAATTTATAAATTAAGCTTTGCTATAGGTGTGTCTGTATGGGGAAAACACAGTATGGCTAGGGTTTAGGACGCTCCACTCCGTGGTTTCAGGGGTCCACTGGGAGTCTTGGAATGTATCCCCTGCAGATACAGGGGACTATTGTATGTAGTAGAAGACCACATTCGTCTCTCCATTGTCATCCTCATATTGGCCCCAAAGTTTTCTGCCTGCTTTATTCCAATGATGTTTGACCGTTTCCTATCTGGAGACAAAACTTCACTGTAGCTAGACTGCAGACTACAGTATTCAAAGAATAGCTGCAGACTCTGAATAGGATTCCTGGAGAGCATTTCCAAAATCTTCTGAAGGATTATAGCATCAAAAAAGAGAGATTTTGTCCCCAGGGGTCCACCTTGAAGGAGATGGTTATTGGGTTGGGGGCAGAGGAGGCATTCTTCCCTTGATTAAATGCTCCTGTGTAGAAGGCTATCTTCTAGAATAACACTGCTGAGCACTCACCACCCTCTCTCTACCCCTGTCCATTCTTCCCCGGGCAAAGGATAACTGAATCTGACCCAGAGTTAGGGAGAAGGACTGGGTGTGGGTGGCTCAGCCTCTTCTGAATCTGAATCTACTTTCAGATTCACCGGTCTGCAGATCTCTTAGCCAGAGCCAAGACACCTGCCCTGGAGAAGTCTGTGTGGGTGGGTCTGATTAACCTGGAGGTAAAGTCTTAGTAAGCCCTCTTGGCCATAGATTTAAAACCTCACGGTCAATAATGTTGGCCATATTTTGAATTGTGTCTGTATGACTCCTGTGTATCTCTCTCATTTGGTTTTAATCTCCAGATGATAAAGAAAGAGGTGTTATTTGTTAGCCTTTTAAAACACCATCAACTATGTTCATTCGGATGTATAAATTCCTGTTGCCTGTCTTAGGAGACCAGCTTCCTGTGTCACAGATATGTCTGAGATAGTAAAAAGTAAGAAGCCACGAGAGAAAGTCTTCCTTGGCCCTATCCCTTTACTTTATTTTAAAAATTTCTCCACAAATATGGAAAAAGAGAAACATGTCCATTTCCTGCTTGTGGAAGTTTCCTGTGAGCAGCTTTTCTTGGCCCTTATAAAAGAGGATGATTTTCTCATGTTGGGTTATTTTTAGAATTGAGGAAATGCACAACTTTTGCTGTAATACTTATTTCCTCCTCAAATATAAACTCTGACAGGGCAGCACTGTGTTGTTTAATGTGATCACACCTTCTTTTGCTGCCAGTTGTGTGGCTGTCTCTCTTTGCCTCCTCCCTGAGGCTCAGGTGTGGTTGTTGCAGAACCTTAGGAGGAGCTATTCTGGAGAGAGGTCAAAGGATCTTTCCTCCTGAGGACCCATGTTGCAGCAACACTCTAGTGAGACTTTATTTTCTTTCATGGTTTCCTTGAGCCCTTCCAACCCCAAGGGCAAGTGACATAGTTCACCCATCCACAGAGGCAGGAAGAACAGGACCTTCACCAGGATAGATATACATTACCCCCTAGCATAGTGTGTGTATATGTGTGTGTGTGTGTGTGTGTGTGTGTGTGTGTGTGTGTGTGTACATCAGGCTCTGCCAGGACCTGCAGGTTCTGACCTGGACACTCTGAAATTGGTCTCAGACTAGTGGAAAAAGTTCTATCAGCTTCTCCTACAGAGTCCCTGAAGGCTCCCCCCCTCCCCTTTGTCTTGGTGCCTTCAGGCTCCAACCACTCCTTTGCTCAGGAAATAGAGGTAAGTTGGAGATGGAAGTGTGGGGGAACCATTATGTGGTCATTCCGCAATCTTTCCAAAAATATTCTTGATTCCAGCCTATTCTAACCAGGTATTAGGCCCTTGTCTGTCTCCAAGAAGCAAATACCATCATGGTTTATAGGGATCACCTTGGATCCCCAGGAACTTGACAGCCTGTTTGGCCCCAGTGGGAAAAAAACAAATCAAGCCCTCTAGCAAGGGTGGATTTGATTGATGTGCAGCACAATCTGACCCCTTCCTGGCCTGGGCCTGGTAATTTGTCCAGGCTGCTCTCTTGTCTTGGTGGTCTTGGGAATCTCTTCTTCTCTAGTCCAATCTAATTTCCCTTTGGGCTTTGTCTTCTCAGCTCTGCACTTCTGGTTTCTTTGCCTTCTTGTCCCTCTCATCTCTGGACTTGGGTTAGGGGTTCCTTTTAGGGAGGGGGGCTTTGTTGTGTGTATGTGCCCACTACATCTAGTCTCTAGGCGGAAGTGCCTTTTTATAGACCCTAATCCCTGTCCTGGACCCTTGGCTGGGGACCTGGCTGGAGCCAGCTCTGCCCTCTCTGGGTGGTGGAAATTAGTCAGGCGCCTGATAGTGAATGTGCCCGAACTGGGGGCTGACATGGGGGAGTTTTGCCTTGAATTGTCAGCAGTCCCTTCTTATTGGTAGGTGGGGAATTGAGTGATCATATTCTGTGACATTTCCAGAGTGAGTTTGGTAATAATGGTTTTGGATACCCCAGGTTGTCTCCAGTATTTTTATAGCCTTCATGAAATTCTCAAAATAAAGTTGCTTTTACTTTTATTTTATTGAAAACAGAACAGTAAGGTATAAAGCTGGATGAGCAAGAAAAGGATTATCAAATCAGAGAAAACTTCTGTAAGATTTCTTTCTGTCCTACTGTCCTTGTGTCTATGGCATGTGAAAATTAGGCCAAAAGAGGCTTAAGTAGGGGAAAAAGATTTTAATAGTAGAGAAGCCTTGCCTCTTGATGTTTTATTTTTTCCCTTTTCAAATACCAAAACCAGACCCATAAGTCTGGGTGTTTAATTTTTGTTTCTAGGACACAGAAGGGAATCTAGAGTTTTTAGAGCTATAAGAAAATTACAAGTGATTTGATTCAAAATGCCTGGCCTGGACATGAAGTAACTAATAACCCAATTGGTGGGATGATACAGGCGTGGAAGTGGGTCCCAATCTCCTGACTTCCCAGCTAGCTCCTTGCCCACTGGTATCCCTCCGTGACCAGAGGAGGGAAAGGAAGAGAAAAGGGGTCTCAGTATCCCTGTTCGCACATAGACACCAATGATGCTGGGTAGAAACCAAGAGGTGGGAGAATGCAGAGGATGAAAGAAAGGCTTGGTACTTTTAAATGTCAAGCTTAGGTCAGCTGGTTGAGAAAAATGCAGAATTCGTATGTAAGTGTTCACGAGATTTCTCAATATAAAATTTCTCTTAAATTTTGCAATATAAGGTGTGTAAGTCATGTGTTTAAAACAGTATCCAAAAACCTCACAGAAGCAGTTATGAAATATTTTGTTTCACTGGCAATGGGACAAAAAATAATTGGGCATTAAATCAAGGAAATGGGGAAAAGGGAGCTGCAAATCAAGGGAAATAGTGGAAAATTAGGTCTTAGTGGAGAGAAATGTGTACATATGAACTGCCTGATGTTTCAGGGAAAGAAATATGGTATTGTAAATCTCCTCTTTAACCCTTTAAACTCGAGGGCTGAGTTGGTTCCTACCTGCTTGGTTATGTCTGGGGAGCCAGCCACTCTTGGGGGGCGGTGCAGAATTGGCTTCTCCCCGTCCCCTATTGTCAGAAATGGGGTGTGATGATTTAGACACAACTCCTGTCTTAGCCAGGACTTGGAGACCCATGCTGTGATCATATTCTTAGGACCATCACAACATCCCCCTTCCTCTTGCCTCTGGCTTGCAGAGGGGGGCTGCATTCTCATGGCAGCACCAGCCCAGGGAGGAGAGACTGCAAAGCCTTTCACTGGAGGGCACTAGGGCCCTGCCGATGTGCCACCTGGCTTCATTAAATCCCGCTGAAAGCATGCCTTATTATCTGTCTACTATATACATAATTTCTATAAATTATATATTAAAAATAAATAATAAACACCTTTTTAATTGCATATCCTCTTTTTCTCTTGTCAGTTAAAGTGAACTTGCAAAGCTGCTTAACACAAAAAAGCTACACAGACATCAACTCTTGTTAGATGCAGTGCAAGCTGTTACACTGATTTTCCGTAGCGGCGAGGATTAATCACAGATAATCATCACAAAAGGATCACACCCATATAAATAATATAAAAATAGCAAAATGCCCAAACTGGAAGTACTGAGAAAGAAGAAATGCACTTAAAAATGGATAGCTCTGAGTTACCACTTAGGGGCGAAGAAGAGGACAAGGACAGGGGTTGGTGCTGGCTTTTGAAAGAGCCCGGATCTTGTCTGTGTGATTGGGGACCTTGGGCCAGAAGAGCTGCTGAGTGACTGGCCCTGGGATGCAGGCAGGCTTTTAATCTCTTGTCCTTGACGATATTAATTCGTCAGAGAGCGGCCTTTAACTCCTACTGCCTACATGTGAACTAGGTCATGAAACTTCTTAGAGGTGGGAAATGTGCATGTGCACAGCTGGGAAAAATGATTCAAAGCTTCAGCAGAGTTCAGGTGAGACACGAGGGAGAGCTTTTTTAGAGAAGGTCAAATGGTGACTTGATGGCAGAGGAAAGAATGGCGTTCCTATGTCCAGAAATTGTCTAAAATGAAAGTTCTCTCAAATGACACAGGCTGGGTCTGGGCTGGTGGAAGGACAAGATGGCACCTGGGAACCTCATCAGCTTGGGTTCTGTTAGGTTGTACTTTTGGGGGGGTCATTGAAAGGATGTGAGATGGACCCCAGCACTCAGAGGCTCCTCCCTCCCTCTCTGTTTTTGGCATGTGGGTTCTGTTTGCCTTTCCAACTCCCAAGGACAGAATCCTGAGATGGTGATGCAATGTTGAGACCATCTGGATGGTGTGTGTGGCCGATGGCGTGCGTGGAGTTAAGGCCTCCCTCTGAACCTTGAAGGTGTGCAGGCAGTTGTGGACATCTACTCATTCGAGGGCCCCAGGGTCCAGCCTCGTATGTAAGTTCTCTTTGTGTATTCAACTTGCCATCTGCCAACCTGCAGGGGCTGCCCCTTTCTTCAGTTGCCAGGGTCCTCTGAGTGCAGGGGCTGGTTTCAGAGTACATCTGCCTGGGATGCTCCCAGGCTTCCAAACTAATACTCGTGTCTTTCCAGGGTGTATGGCAGCACTTAGACTAAGTCCATATACAAGGTCATTAAAGAAGCAGCCGTGGCGTGCTGCCCTTGACTGGTACTCTGGGGCAGGTAGAAACCCACATGGCTGTCTGTGATGTGATGGTCCCAGTGAAAGGAGCGTTAGCAGGATTGCCTGCCAGAAGGTACAGGAGGTAGGAGCCTGACAGAGCCCTTCTCCTTGCTCACCATGGGGATTCCTCACATGGGACTGATGTGCGTGATCTCCAGTGCTGGGAACCAGCAGGAGGCCTGACCGGTTGGGGCCATATCCCAGCCTGCAGAAATCCCTATGAAATTCTAGAGGGGGACTTCATTCACCTTCATCTTTGCCTGAGACCCCTTCTTGCTGCTAATACCCACCCACCTTGACAGGGAATGCATTGCATGCTTTACTTTGGGGTCTATGGCCTGGTCATATGGGGACTCTTCATCTGCAGCACATACAAGATTATCCTCTTTGTTCCTTTTTGGTGGGACACGTGAGGAACAAGGGTGTGGCACAGGATTAGGCAAGAAGAGGTATTCATCTTTCTTTTTTTATTAAATTTTTAAAATGTTTATTTGCTTTTGAGAGAGAGAGACAGAGACAGAGCACAAGCAGGGGAGGGAGCAGAGAGAAAGGGAGACACAGATGACAAAGCTGCGTCTGAGCTGTTAGCACAGAGCCCGATGTGGGGCTCGAACCCACAAACTGCGAGATCATGACTTGAGCTGAAATTGGCCACTTACAGGACTGAGCCACCCAGTCGCCACAGGTATTCATCTTTCCACCTTGACTTCAAGGTGTCACAAAGTCATGGGAGTTTGACATAATTTTAAAAAATGTTTATTTATTTATTTTGAGAGAGAGACAGAGAGAGGTGGGAGGAAGAGCAGAGGGAGAGAGGGAGAGACAGAGAAAGAGTAGGGAGGAGGGGCAGAGAGAGAGGGAGAGAGAATCCTAAATAGGTTCAGAGAGCTGTCAATGCAGAGCCTGATGTGGGCTCGAACTTACAAACCGTGAGATCATGACCTGAGCCGAAACCAAGAGTAGGATACTTAACTGACTGAGCCACCCTGGCGCCCCTGAAGTCATTTTTGAAGCTAGAAAGACAGGAAACAGGGTCTGGGAGCAAGGGAGCACCATCTGTGGAGAATGAAGATATTGACATGATTATGGATCTTAGAACCAGGCGCTGTGAGACGGGACGGGCAGGCTAAAACTCACGGCTGCCGGTGTGAATGTTGCTGCGCTGGTGTTCGAGGCCCTTGTGTGTGCCGTCCCTGTGCAGAGCAAAATAAAATGAAGCTCAGGTGAGATCCCGCAGGGAAGATCCACTGAGGTCTGAAATGCTGCCCTTCCGGTCACTGGCAAGAACTCAGCTTGTCCTCAGGCTGGACTGGCTCTGCGTTGGACTTTACGAGGCTGGCGAGGCAGCATCTTTTGTCAACACTTACAAGTCAAATTTTAAAAGAAGAAGCGTTGCCCCTGCATCTTGTTTTCTGACACCTGTGTGGCTGGCTGTGCAGCATCTAGATAGAGAGCCTTACCTGCAGCCTGCGTTGGGATGTGCTGATGGGCTGAGCCCTAGGCCGTCTCCCAGAGACCCCCGTGATCACGTGGTGCTCCCAGAAGCTGAGACTGGGGGGGGCGGGGCGGTCTCTTCACAAGCTGTTCTGCACGTTGTTTTTCCGTTTTAACCTTCAGGTAGTTTTTCCCATCCTCCTTCTAATTTCCTGATTTGCTTTCTTTGGAATCATGTGGTTGTCAGTCCTGAAGACGGCAAGACAAGGCATCTGCGGGCTAATGAACAGCTGCGGGAAGATAATTAATGCTCTCCCACCTTCCTCGCTGCCTTTACCACCTCACCACGACACAGCCTGCAACATCTGCGCTTCCCAGCAGCCGGGCTGTAAAACACCCTTCCCTGCTCCTCACAGAACAACCGTCAGATGGGCCGGCGCCCACGTTAAGGGCAGAACTTACAAAATGCTACAAAACATGAGCTGCGTTACTCCCAAGTCACAGATGTCGCGCCGTTCTGTGAGAGGACCGTGGAGGACTTGGTTTGGGACGGGCCCGGTCTGCTGTGGTGTGGATGGGGAGGGAAGCGGGAGGGTGGGGGGAGCAGCTTCCAGTCGCTTTTTTCAGGGAAGGGTGCTGAACCTGCAGGCTTTTGAGATGGTCCGGGACTGCTTCAGAGGAGAGGGCGGGGTCATCGCAGACTCCTTAGTGTCTCCTCCAGGGGCAGGATGCGAAACAACGACAGGACCGAAATAGCACAGACACCATTCGGAGCAGACATCGGGGGTGAGCCCTCGGCCACCGTAGTGCGTACGACCTGCATAGCAGCCCTGCGCTCACATTCCACGATCCTGTGTCAACTTCAAATGTAGTAACATTCACTGAGGACCATATTTTTTAAAAATGTTTACTTATGTTTATATTTAGAGAGAGATAGAGAGAGGGAGAGCGAGGAAAGGAGAGATTCCTAAGCAGGCTCTGTGCTGTCAGCACAGAACCCCATGTGAGGCTCCATCCCACAAACTGTGAGATCACAATCTGAGCCGAAATGAAGAGTCAGATTCTTAACTGAGCAACCCAGGCGCCCCCCCCACCCCGCCCCCCAGTGCCTTTTTTAAATGCCAGAAATGGTTTTAAGTGCTTTTGATAATTTTGCACATGAAAGGTATGACCAAGATTGCTTTAACAATAATGTTAATTTTGTTTTCTGGTTTATGAGTGTCATTTGCATGTGCAAGACTTTAGTCCCAGCTGCAGTTTCAGGATCACAGTCTCTTTGACCTCTTGTCCATCACCACCCTCCATCTAGGTATTTCTGGGCATCTGCAGGAGGTGTCTCATCATTGATCATTAATGGGCCTTTCATATTCTCCTGGTTGTCCTTACCCCGTGGATGGTACCGTCGACCAAAAATTGTGTTCCTGACCGGGGTGCTGTGTTCTCATACTCTTACCTGCAAACTCTGCTGACATTTCTGTGCTAATAAAGTACATCAGGGCCCCACCTTGTCCTCTATGCCCTAGTGTGGCGTGACTGTGCCTGAAGTATTACAGTATTCTGTGAAAGCAGCGCTTTCACTTCTGCTTGTGGGCCTGGGCACTATTAAGCCAAGCCCAACTGGAAATCTTACACGTAGGATCTTATTTCCTTAGGTTCCTTATCTCTCCACGGCTGGAGCCCCAACTCTTTCTCCTTGTAGGCCACGTTCTCCCCATGTAAGCATCTGACATGAGGGCTGGCCTCACGTAGGCTCTTTGTGGCCTGTGTGGTTACGATCACCTAGCATCAAGTAATTCAACTAATGTCAAGTCTCAAATTGCCTTGCCCAGGGGATATTTTCTGGTGTGGTGCACGAAATGATGTAGCATTATGCAAATGTGGTCCAAATAAGTTTGAATAGGAGCAGGGAGATTTTTTCTACCAAACAGACCTTAAAACTACGTTTTACCTGGAGGAATATGGAGGCTTCCCAGACAACCTACTGGTCAATGACCATGGAAATGGAGCATAGCATGGGAATTTGATGCTATAGGGTTACAGAGGCAGACAGCATTTTGCAGAGAAGAGAAGCGCAGCACCGTTCTGGAAATTAACTTAAGTCACTTCTTAAAATATTATTTGTTGGCCAAGTGCCTAAGACAAAACTCAAACTGCACTCCAACCGAGATGAAGCCATAGAGGCAGAACCATGTGGGACCAGGAGAAGAGAGCCCAGGCAGGCCCACGGTAGTAGCTGCTCACTGTTTATCACTATTCTTCAGAGAGGAGGCATAGGAGGGGGATATCAGAAGTCATTGCCTCTCTCTGTAAATTCTCAATAAGTCCTTTTGTAAAAAAAAAAAAAAAATACTTAATAAATTTCCATGTTAAAAAACTCTTTCGGGGCACCTGGTTGGCTCAGTTAAGTGTCTCACTCTTGATTTCGGCTCTGGTCATGAGCTCATGATTCATGAGATCAAGCCCCATGTACTCTTAGCTCAGAGCCTGCTTGGGATTCTTTTGTTGTACCCAAGACTTCTTTATCGCCTCCAGAAACCAGAGACCGCCAGGGAGGCCGAATCACGCATGCAAAAGCAAAGGGCTTTATTACGAATTGAGGCCCGGCCAGCCTAAACTCGGGCTCACAGACTTCAACAACACACTGCATCCACGTGGAGCGAGCCCCGAACATGGCGGTGCAGGGCTTTTTATGAGTTTGGGAAGGGGGAGTTACAGGAAATTGTGACACAGGTACAGGGGTCCAATCATTATAGCATCACATCATTGACAGTAACTTTAACCAATTACAGAGTGGACCCAGAACCCTCACGTAGGGCGAGACTAGTCTTAACCTCCATCTTTAGGCCCGCCCCCAGAAATGTTAATGGTGTTAGCTGGCCTTCAAGGTCAGAGGGGAAACCCGAATCAAATCTGCATCCTTACACTTTCTCCCTTTCTCTCTGCCCCTACCCCCGCTTTCTTTCTCTCTTGCTCTCACTCTCAAACTAAATCAACATTAGAAACCCACAGAACTCTTTTAAGTATTGTTAAAATACAGATATCTGGCCAGACAGGTGCTACATAACTAATAGAGTTTAGTCTCTGGTGCCTAGACTTTGCAAATCCGCGATTGCTTTTTGCATGTGATGAAGGGGAGCAGGTTGGCTACCCCAAGATATACCTCTTTGGCATATTGATTATTATAAACTGGTTATTGTTAAGAAAAACCTCTGAAACTGGGTAGAAGTTAGCCTTTTGTAAGAGATAGTTACATTTATAAAGGAAATCTCCACTTATAATGGTGTCTCTCTTGCTGTACCAGGAAGAGGAGGCTGACTCAATCTCTAGAAGCTCTTATCAAAGGGGAAGGCAACAATTTAAATTTTCATAACCACTATGCCCTTGTTTACTGTGCTCTTCCTGCTCAGCTCCCATAACTGACTCCCCACCCTCAACACCTTCTTTTCTTTTTAGCTGAGGATGGTATTTCAGGGGATGGTTTCAGCCACTTGAGGAGTTATTTTTTCTGGCTCTCTAGGAAGTATACATGTTGTTCAACTTTTATTTTTTTCCCCCCTCCTGTTGATCTGGCTTGTGTTGATTTAATTATTGAACTAGCCAAAGAACTGAGAAAAGTAGAGAATTTTTCTTGTCCCCAATAGTACCAAGTAATATTACTCTTCATTATCTTCATTATTTAACTTTCTGCCTTCTTTTTTTCTCCCTTGACCTATGGATTCCATTCACCTTGAGTCTGGCAAATGAGCTCTTCATGATAAGTTGCCCTAGAGAAAATGGAATGAAAGGCAAGCCCTGGTCCTTAAGCTGCTCATGCTCTAGTGGGGGAGATGGACAAGTAAACAGTATAGAATGTGATAGCTGTTATAGAGAAATATAGTAGAGGCAGTACGTACATATGGAAGAGATACCAAAACCAGATTTGGCAGTGGGGGAGCGTGGGGTTAGATTAAGGAAGACTTCAGAATAGGGGTGACTCCAGAGGTGAGTTCAAATAAGTATTAATTAGATGAAAGGGATTCTCAGAATAAAAAACATATACAAAAGAATGACGCCTTGGAGAGCACACTATGACTGTAATGCCCAGAATACAGTATCCTCAATGACCAGAGACCACCAGGGAGACCGAGGCACGCATGCAAAGGCAAAGGGCTTTATTACGGGTTCGAACTCGGACTCACAGATTTTTCCAACGTAGTGGATCCGTACTGTGAGCCCTGAACAAGGGCTGAGTAGGGTTTTTCTGGGGTTTGGGAAGGGGGAGTTACAAGAAATTGTGACATAGGTACAGTGACCCAATCATAATGGTACAACAGTATTGGCAGCAACTTTAACCATGCACATTGTACAGAGTGTTCGTTACTTTTGGTGGGACACAATTACAACATTTAGGGTATCTTTGAAATCAGCCAATTACAGAGCGAATTCAGGGTCCTGTTTGGTGACTATCGGGTTAACTTTAACATTAGGTAACAGGGTCCTATCTAAAGTTTCTATCTGTAGGCCTCACCTTTAGGGATATGGGGAGAGGTAGCTGGCCTTCCCTGATTGGATACCGCAAAGTGGTATCTTCTGCCTCGGGTAATGTGTAACCACCTAATAGTTCTGGAGAGACTGACCCCTAGACCTTCTAGTTTAGAGGGGGATCTCTGTCATGGAGTCGGTTAGGTTCAGATTTTGTCCTTACATGATCAAAGAATTGTCATTAATTTATTGCAGTTCAAAATTTTGATGCGAGTGTATCCGGGTTGAGTTATAAGACTTGGAGAGAGACTTGTAGGTAGAGGATTTCATGTTTAGGAGACCATGGTTTGTTCAAAAAACAACAGGATACCACTGGTCGATTTTAAGCAGCGGATGGCATGGTTACAGCTTTTTAGAATGTTCACTGCCCACAGCGGCTCCAAGTTGAGTAGTAGCTGATGTGGGAAACTTAGGCAGAAGGAAATAGCAGATCGAATTAAATTTCCTGGTAACCTGCAGCCCATTGAAAAATACTTGAGGCAGGCAGAATAAAACTTTTCCCCAGGAACTCCCTACTGTCTTCATCTAAATGCTTTGCTAGAGGGAAAAACAATCTTAGCCTGACAATAGCTAGGCCTCCAGTACCTTTGAGCCTTCTTTAGCATATGAAAATCTCTTTGGAAACTTCCCCTTGGCTATGCCTCAAACTCCCAAGTAAATAACCAGTCTCTCCACAGGGTCTCGGGGCAGATCTTCCTGCCCCCTGGGTCCTGTCCCTATGCTTTAATAAAGTCATCTTTTTGGCATCAAAGATCTCAAGAATTCTTTCTTGGCCATCGGCTCTGGACCCTTCCACTACTCCCAAAACCCCGATCAGTAGCAGAATCTTCAGTATTAAAGCTCAGACAGAATTCTCTTGGAGCCTCAAATGGGTACTTGCATTTCCGGGTTTCTCCACGGTTTTTCAAAGCCCACAGAAGAGTAATGCTGTCCCATTTGATGGAACTATGAAGCCTACAGGATTGGCATCTGAGAGGCCTTGGTTGACCATTTTCAGTTTAAATGTTTAGACCAGCTCCAGCATGGAGAACTTTTAATGTGCCCATTTTTGACAAAGTTAAGGATTAAAGAATGTCAAAGAGCCTCAACTCCTTGTCCTTAGAGAGCTCTCTTGGTCTTGGCAAAGGACAATATGTTGACACCGGCTGGAGTTATCACTACGAGTGGAAAGATCAGGGAGTTGCTGGTTGGTTTAAAGAAGCTTCACAGGCTGGTCAATAAAACTGTTCTCAGCCTTATGGACTTCAAGAGTTTTTATTATCCAACATAGCATTATAGCATTATTTGGACAGAAATAATACTACCACCCCCCCCACCCCCGTTATTTCTGAAAATGTGATGTATTCCTTCATTGCTCTACCTGCCTGGAAGATGTATTTCTAAAATCAGGCAGAAGAAAAGTGGATGCCTGCTATTCACAATGCAATTACCATGACAAGTATTTCTAATTGCCACTTCCCTTCCTCCAAGCCATCCTTTTCTTCAGACATTGTAGGATTGCTGGTAATCTTGGGTTATTATCACCCTGAGCTGCTAACCTGAGTCTTGACAGTCCTCCTGGAGACCTGTGTCAGAAATAATTACTGCTGAAGAGAGGTGATTCTTCCTTCGTTATTAGCAGTTGCTGGTGTTAGTGTCTAACATTGATTAGCAGTTTGAAGCAATGCATTCTTTGGGCTCCAACACACATTTTGTTTCTTCTTCTCTGCCTTAGAGGACAGCATACATTGTTTTTCATTTCCTAGCCGTCCTTTGCCCTTTCTGTCTGTCTGTGTGTCTTTAGAAGGTTCCTTTCATGCTCTAGTGATTTATTTACTTCTAATGTTATTCCTTCTTTCTTGTTTTTCAAAGAGTTTGCTGGCTGTACTGGTGAAGTAGAGAGAACTTGCATTTTGGAATTAGATGCTATGTGTGGTTGAGAGTTTTCCAAGAGCTGAGACGGCCATTTAGCACCCAGTAACCCGGGTCTTTGGCAACAGAAGTAGGAAAGGCAGGGAGAGATGAGGCTGATTTGAACAGGAAGTAGGGAAAGGCAGCGGTGCTGCTTGCACAGATGTCTGATTCCAAGAAACTCACTTCTCTTTTAGACAATCTCTTACCCTGCTCATTAGCTATGGAAACTGGGATTGCCACGGAGCCTGGGGGTGCGAGAGAAGTTTTATAACTGTGGCTCTGGGAGGGGTTTGCTTAGCATTTGTTTTTGTCTGCTCTGAATGGTGAGTGAAGGCATTTACCCTGCTCAACAGCCCATCAGCAGATGTCACCCCTGTTCTGAAGGGAGTGTCTTACATATGGTTGTAGACAGTCAAAAGAATTTCAGGAAGGCAGTTAGGAACAGAGGGAAAGTCCTTCTCGAAATTCTGGTTCTTCTTCCCTTCTTGAATGAACTGGGCAGGAAAATGTCATTAAATAGCAAACTTTCTTTCCTGGTCTGTTTATTCTTCTCAGGATTCAACAAAAGCCAAAATCATAGTGCTCAAGTGTATTTTAGGTGTTTTTGCGCTATAATGTGGTTGCTGTGATTTATTGAGTTTCTTCCATATTTTAGTCCTTGGATAGAAGCCACTTCCTTGACTGTGGCTCTAACTCTTTGAAAAGGCAACTGCCCCAGAGTCCCCCCGGTAATTGGATTTGTTGTACCATGAGGTTGGATGGCCACTGCAGCCCAAGGTCTCAGTGTGACAGCCTCATGTGACATAGAGTTTATTTGATCATTTGGACATCCATTCAACAAACATATATTAAAATAGTACATCATATTGGGTGATAGTCTAGACATTACTAGTATATATTGATAATCTATTATGTTTTAGGAGCTTGTACAGTTGTTAACATAGTGGCTCTGTTGCACTGCAGTTCTAATATGGGCTTTGAGCTCAAACAGATCTGTTCTAAGTCCCAGTTCCATCAGTTGGTACATGTGTGACGTTAGACATGACCACTAACTTCTCAAAGCCTCAACACACTTATCTATGAAATGGTGGTCATATTAATTTCTATTTGGGGAGGTTGCTGATAGAAAGAAATGATTTGATACATATTAAGTGCTTGTAATACCTGGAACATCATAAATTTATGCTATCTGATTTCTTTTAATCTTCTTAAGACCCTGAAGAGTAGGTATGATCATGCTGCCATTCCACATAGAGAGCCCAACATTACAGAGTTGGGAGAATTTGTATCCTAGATTTTGGAACATTTAATCACTATGACCACACTTACTGCTTTATAGTGGAAATAGCTGAGGGCAAAAGAAGCCATGGACTTGGGTCCTCTGACTCCCAGGTCTCCTTTGTTACTCTGTGTTTCCCCTCACTTGCTTTATAGTCTCCATGGCCATCTACAAGGAAACTCTCTGAACTGGCTACAAATGTCTGTCACCACTACTGTTACCATCAGCCCACCCTTATTTGAGGGTTGACTGCATAGTTTATATTTTCCAGACCATTTTCATCTCCTCTCTCTGTGCTCTTTGGGCCTTTCCATCCTCATTAACACCTCTACCGGAAAGGAAACGGAAAAGGAAATGAAACTTAAGCCACTCAGTTTTGCTCCTTATTAGCAGCTCTTTTTAAAAGATTTGGTGGATGGGGAGGCTGACTTTTAGCTACAATGGGGTTTTCTGTTAATAGCAATGGATTTAAATTAGCTGGGCTACCTTTCTTGCTGTTACCATGGATAGATGAGCTTCGATTGTCTGAGCCCCAGTGGGCATGTGGCCACATAGACCTCCTGTGGGCTCAGCCAGCAGCTCTGGCCCTTCTGGCTTGCTGCCCTCCCTGCTGTGCCCCCTTTACAGACCCTCCTCTATGGGATCCTCATTCCACATTAGAGGTAGAGGATCCTCTCTAAGGTCACTGTGCCCTTGGCCATGTTATTTAGGACCGCCACATTGTGAGAGGAGCCCCCAGATTTGTGCAAGGTGGTGGCACTGGGCTGACCTGAATTGGAAAAACACAAAGCTGGAAATCAGAACATGTCAGACATTTCCTTTCATTTCTGTTATATTTTAAAACCTAGCTCCCTTTCGAGCTACACTTCACTTTCCTTGGAGAGTGCACGCTTTCCTTTGCCAGCAGGTCCTTGGGGCTTCCCTGATGCTTGTTACCTGGATTTCATTCGGCCAAGGGCTGGGAAGAGAGCCTGGCAGCCAAGCTCCTGCTAACCCTGCCAAGCAGATCTCTTTCCATCAGGTTTTGATCTTGGAGTGTCAGGAGGATACAGTCCTCAAATGATTGCGCTCTTTTGGTCGACTTCACTTCTTAATTCTTCTGCCCTGTTTAGCATAGACTTTCGACATCTCCTCTTGTCTTTTATTACCTAAAGACTTTCTCTGTGACCTGATTTCCTGCCACCAAGTATGGGCTGGATTTTAATGGTGTATATGATACTGAGCAGCTTGGGAACTAGGGATGGCCACGTCACTAAATGGCCTCAGTTTCCCTGTCTGTAAAATCATAGGTCTCTTCTAAAAGACATCTATGGGCCCTTTGGTGCTAACTTTCTATGACTCTAAAAATACTTGTTTTAAAAAGTTTCTCTTCAGATTCACAGAACCAAAAAGTGATATATAGGAAGGAACTCAGCCAACGGGTATATAGGCTAATATTTTCAATAATCATATGATTTCAAATTCTAGATCTCATTTTTTTCCCCTCATAGAATCTTCTGTTAAAAGTTGTAACAGTGTTGTAAGAGAAATGGGATACCATCGGTAGAAACTGAGTGTTTCATGAAATAATAAGAACAAATCTAAGCTATTATTACAGGTATTTTAAGATTTCTCTGATGTAACAAAAGAGTAGTTTCTTTATTTTTAGAGTCTCTAGGAAATGCTCCCCCAGAATTTAGGGATACTTTATTCATATTTAGAGTTGTAAATAATTGTTTTTGAAATTAAAAGTTTTTATGTGATGTTTGAAAAATTTTGGTAAAAGTAAAAATGGTTTCTTTTTTATAAGTAAGGAGATCAAACTCAGGAAACATGATGCCCTAGAGGAGAAAATATACCAGGCGAGAGTCAGAGGTTCAAGTCCCAGCTCTGTCATAATTAGACCAAAAGCCCATTAAGGGCAGGGCTCTCTTTCCCCAGCACCCAGGACGGCACCTACACTGAGTCCCTACTGCCTGAGGTGCTCATAAATATAATACATATCTAATAACAATTAAATGAAAGTATGATAAATAAAATAATAAAAATAAATAACTGGGTGACCTTGGGCACCTTGGTTAAATTTCCCAGGTCTAGTTTCATTAACTCAGAAAATTCAGGGGTAGCAAGAGCACACCATATTCACTGTGTGTTAGTTATCTTGACAATAAATTATACATATTAAAAGAAATATTTATAAAATATATGTAATATATAAAAAATATATATCATATATAAAATACACATATAAAATATATAGTCTGTGTAAATGCATATTATATAAATTTATAAAATATTATATATATGTATATAAAAGAAAACTCAGGGCTAGGCGCTGCGTGAGACACATAAAGTGTCCCTGCTCTGGAGGAGTGGGTAGTGTAAGCAGAGATAGCATCCCCGTCTTGACTGACCACAGACTCAGGCTGTCTGGAGGAGAAAATGGAACAGGGCATTGTTGTTACCATTCGCCATTCGTCGGGGTGTGGAGAAACGCCAGGCGTGCCTGCTCCTGACACGTACCAGTTTCTGGGAAGATGCTCCATGGAGTGGGGGAACTTTCAGGATTTCCTCTTCTTGTCCTGCTTATTTCCACACCACTGTCCTCCATCACCACCAGTTAGAGTTCATCCTGTGGAAAAGGCCTGAGCCTTCATCTTTGTAAATCCTCTGCAAACGATCACTCGTGTCCAAGAGGCTGTAGGCACAGCAGTCTGCTCTTTCTCCTCCGAGGTGTTGGTGGAAGTTGCCCACCTTTGACTGCCATCCGGAAGCAGATGATCCTCCCTCAGCGAATTGTCAGAAGGTCCACGGCAGCCTACATAGGTCACAAGGCCTGCGTCATTCCCCTCACTTCATCTCATCCTGCAGGCGTTTTATCATCTCACATCATCACAAGAAGGGATTTTGAGAGAGAGAGAGAGAGAGAGAGACCACATTCACGTAACTTTTATTATAGTGTGTTGTTCTAATTGTTTTTTTAGTGTTAGTTGTTGTTATCAATCTCTTACCATACCTAATTTAGAAATTAAACTTTATTATAGGTGTGTATATATGAGGAAAAATATAGTACATATAGGGTTTAATACCATCTGTGTTTAGAACATCCACTGGGCATCCTGGAATGTGTTCCCCATGGATAAGGGGTGGGGGGACTACTGTATACAGAGTATTGAAGAAGCTTCTTTGAACACAGCTGGTTTTAGTGGGGACATACAACCTGGAAGGTTCTGATTTGCATGCCTATTTTCTCCAACCCTCCCTTCGTCTTCAAAGAAATTTGAGTTCTTTTATTTTATTCTGGCCCTGGCTCTCATAGGGATTTGGAACTGAATAACATATTTCATAATTTGAGAAAGAGAGAGCTTGGGAGCCAGGGGATGAGAGAGGCAAGTTGGTCATCAGAGCAGGAGCTTTTAGGGTTGAGCCTTGGGGAGAAAAAGAACAGTGCTGTGTTTTAGGAGGAAGAAATGGGGGGAGGGAAGGGAAGGAGGGAGATAGGAGGGAAGGCTGGGGGTGTGGGTGAGGGGTGGGAGCATCAGGGGCTCAGAGCTGGCTGGATCAGGGTACCCCTGCAAGGAGTTCCTGGGAGGGGGGCCTGGGCCTGAAGCCTTTATACTGTGAATTCGGGAAGGGGTTGAAGACCTTGTGGAAATCAGTGAGGGTCTTGCAGGGTGATGAGGGCAACTATGTATGTTATAAGTGGAAGCCACGGCTTTTCCTATCAGGAGCATTTAAGTTACTCTGTGACTCAAGAACCATAAATGTTCTGGATAAAGAAGTTAACAAACAGGTCCCTCTCTTCAATTCTGTGAGACAGCCATGCTATATAAGCCTAACAGATATATTTTAAACTCTTATGGGTTCCTGATTACAAAAGTCATGCTTGCTAATTGTAGAAAATGTGAAAAATATTAAAAAAACACCTAAAACTCTTCTGAGAGATGACCACTGTTAGCATTCTGGTATGGAGCTGTGCAGCCCACACACACGCTTCTAAGAAACAGTATTATAACATTTATGTCATTTTCTGGCTTGCTTTTTTTTTACTTGACAGTATGTTGGAAGCCATTTTCTGAATTCACTAAGTTGAGAAAAAACAACAACACAAAAAGTCCTTGTGAGGTAAGGTGGGTTTGCAAGGCCTCCCATCATCAGATGGTGACTGATGTCTGCCCTCCACTCTATTATTTTTGCTTGAGCACCGAACCCCAAGGCACCTTGTTGACTGGTATCAGGAGTGACTTGCCCCCTTATCCAAAAATATGCTAATTGTACCTTGTGAAGGAACTTATTACAAGAATTTTTTCTTTTGTGTTTATGGGAGCAAATATTACGTTTCCTGAAAAACTTGTTTTTCTTCCCCTCAAGAAAACAGGCTATGACCCCTGCTCACAAAGAACTAACTTTTGCCTTTAGTATGCTAAAAATATTGCCTTGTATTTGAATGTGAAAGATACCTTCCTTCCCCAAGTGATAAGCATCTAGTCACCTACTTCAATCACTATTGGTAAAGATTATGCATGAGTCTTCTATCAATCTATGTTCTGGAAAGTTTTTATATACCAAAGAATTTGTCATCGGAAATCATTGTCTAAGGCATTGCCACTTCTGTTTTGTACCCCATACACTTTTTCCATAAATAAAGCTGACTTTCCTGTCAGTGCAGAGATGTCTACCTGGTGAGCAGAAAGAAAGCCGATGATCTCTCCCTTTTGCCGACACCACCCATCCTTCAGGGAACCCTGGACCTGCTGGAGCTGGATTCCGGCAATAATAAGTTCTGAACTTTTTTATAGTCTTCAATATTTGCTTTCAAGATAACTTTTTGAAAGTTTATTTTTGAGAGAGAGAGAGAGAGAGAGAGAGAGAGAGAGAGAGAGAGAGAGAGAGGGAGGGAGGGAGAGAATCCCAAGGAGGCTCCATGCTGTCAGCACAGAGTCCAATGCAGGGCTTGATCCCATGAACCCTGAGATCTTGACCTGAGCCAAAATCAAAAGTTGGATGCTTAACCAACTGTGCCTCTCAGGTGCCCCTGCTTTCAACATAATTTTTCATATATACCTTTCACTCTTAGCTGGTTCCTCATGGCTGCTGATGCCACCAGGAAGCTTGGGGGCAGATTGGGGTTCACCAGCTTTGCTCTTCTTCATGTGGAAATGACCTCCTTATGCTTTGTCCCATCTCAGAGTTTGCAGAGCCCTGTTTTTCTTGTCAAGACAAATACTTCAGCCCTTGCTCTTGATTGCAGTCGCCTCTAGAAACCTGTCTGCACTGGCCTCCATCCCACAGTGTTTCCTGTCCATGGGCGTGCCCTAAGCTTAGTTCATGCCCCTTAATTCCTCCCACCTGGTAGGTGTCAGAAGAGAGTTCTTTCTCACTTACCTTCTCCCCTCCAGTGTCTCTCCTCCAACCTGTATTACATATTATTGGCATATTAATCATCTTAAGTAATAGCCATGATTTCTCACTCCTCTCCTCAAAAGCATTTCATGTCTCTCCACTGCTTACCATGTCAAGCCCAGTCACCCTAGGCTGGCATGAGGCACCTCTCATGTGAAGCCTAATTTCTCAGACAAGGGAGGAAACTTTAGCCCTTCTCTGTCTCCTCACCAAATCCAGTGAGTCACAATCTCCTATTGAATGTACCTTGCAGGTATGACTGGCCCTCCTGTCCACCTTCTTTGCTCCTGCCTTGGTTCACTCTCCTAATTATTGAAATACAAGAGACCTGTCCCTGGCTTTCCTGCCTCTAGTCCTTCCTCCCTACATTGCTCTTCACACTGCACACAGAGTGTTCTTCTGAAGTGAAATATGACCATTGTACATTCCCTTAAAATGTTTAATGGCTTCCCATAGCATTTGGAAAAAGTCCTAATTTCTTAGCATAACCTAAAGACTCTTCCTGATGGGGGTCCTGCCTCATGTCTCTTGACTACTTCCTTGATGTTGGGCTTAAATCACAGTGTCTTCAGTCCCTGTGTACCCTAGAGGTGCTCTCCAGTCCCCTACATAGTGCCCCACCCCTCTTTTGTCTTCTGTGGCCTCCTTCTCTGAGACTCTGCCCCTGTCCTTGGGGTTAAATAGCCATCTTCAGTACTTCTACAGTGGCATGTTCTCCCCTTTATCCTAGCTTCAGTCATATTGTTCCGTAATTGCCCTTCGTCTGTGAAGTAAAGAAACTTAGGATCTTTGAGGGCAAAGATGGTGTTGTACATATCTTAGTATTTTCCCAGCACTCAGTACAGGGGATACAGCATTGTTTATTCATAATCACTTTTGGTTTCTGGGTGAATGGATGAATACTAATATTGTGCAGGAATGTATCAAGCATTCAGACAATGAGAGGATGGGGCAGTGGGCACTTATGGTTCCTCATGACAATATAAGCAAAAGGACATTTGAATCTAACATGCAACTCCCATGATTGCTCTAAGTCTTTATCCTTCTGTCTGTGCTTGAGGCTGTTGATACATACTCTCCTTTTGGGCTTTTTATGTTCAGGGTTTCTTTAGATGTTTGCATGTGCATTATGGCTGGGGCACGGTGCAGTTAGCTGTGACCCCAGAGGGGAGACCCTGTGCCTAGGAACCTGAGTGGAGTCATCACTATCCCAGGGCCACTTGATCTTTGCCCGTGATTTGATAGCTGTGTTCCTGGTACGAGACAAGCCTAGGGTCCTCCTCTACTGCCATCTTCCCTCCAAAATCCACCCATAATTTAAGAGTAATGATGATGGTGATGATGGAAAAACACAAAAAAAGTTTTATTTGTATCAAGTCCAGGCTGAGGATATGAGTGATGCCTTTATTCTATACTGGTCACAAGGTACTTCCCTTATAATAAGCTTGATGTGTCTCTGGCCCAGATTGCTGAACACTATCACAGTTTGTTGCCTTCTAAGAATCCCTGTGCTTTCATTTTTGGCTTATGGCAAAAATCAGATCAGGTTGCTCGTCCTTTTAACATCCTTTAGTAGCTTCCAGCTGCTTTTGGATCTGAGGTCTCTGTAATGACCTATGAGCATGACCTGGACCCTGCTCTTCATTTCACACATATCCCACATCCCTTCCTTCCTTAATCACCCCATTCCAGCGGGGGCAGAACTCCTTCCAGCTTCTTCCTTCAGTTTCTGATCTCTTTCCCACTTGAGCATCTCCTTTATGCTGTTCTCTCTGCCTAGGATTCCCTCCCTCTGCTTTTTGCACAACTGATTGCTTCTCTTGTTTCAAGTCTTAGCATGAGGCACCCTGACCACTCTCACTAGTGGGTCCTCCGCTGTGTTCTATCACTGGACGCTTTGTGTTTTCTTCATAGCCTTTCTTACCAGCTCTAATAATTATGAATTTATCTTTTGGTTCATTGCTATTCTTCAAATCTAAGGTCTAGCACTTACTGGCCAAATAACCTTGAGCAAATTATATAACCAACTTTCACCCACATCACCTCATCTGAAAATGGAGATTTTTCTTGAGAGCTATTACTTTATGCCAGGTACTGTACTAATTATTTAACATGGATTGACTCAGGCCTCCCAGCAGAGGAGGGTAGAGAGAGTGCCCAAATTGCCCAAGGTCACACAGCTAGTTAATGGTGTAGACAAAATTTGAACCCATTCAGTCTTGCTTCCGAGCCCATGCTCTTTCCTGCTTTGCCAGGCTACGTGCAAATGTTTGTTGAATACATAAATGAGAAGCTTCCTCCTCAGCTTTCCTGATTTTTCTCTGAAAGTGTTCTGCGTGATAGCAGGAGTGTTTGCCAGCTTTCCAGATCCATGTAGAATGCCTAGATACCCCCTACCTTGCCCCACTTACCCTACTTGGAAGGAAATGTGGCTTCTTTGGCCCCCTGAAGGCTGGAAACCAAGCCGCAGCCCCCAGGGTGGCCCTGATGAGGTGGAGGCAGGGGCCCCCCGCCTTTGTGCAGCAGGAGCTGGTTTCAGACAAATACGCTGTGTGTGCTCCTGGCAGCATCTGCTGCCTGCAAACATCCAGCTACAAGGAATTCACTCTGAGTTGATTCTTCTTTTCTTTTCCTTGACAAAAGGCAAGAACTATGCAGGGAGGGAAACCTTTACTCTGAAAAGAATTGTTAAGTGCAGAACTGGCTTTACTGTTCCACTGATCAATTCAGAGGACCCGGGAGCCTGGCAGCTGGGGCAGGGACTTGGCTCAAGAGGGCCCAGGATCTGAAGCTCCCCTCTCCCCAGTGGTCCTTGTACGCAAACCCCTGACCTGGGGGAGTGAGAGGTGCTGTAGAGACAGGCTTTGCTCTCCAGCTGTCAATGACAGATGTCATCATGCCCAAGTCCATATTTCCATTTTTAGTGCCTTCTTTCTTTTCTTCTCTTTTCCTTTCCTTCCTTCCTTCCTCCCTCCCTCCCTCCCTCCCTCCCTCCCTCCCTCCCTCTCTTTCTTTCTTTCTTTCTTTCTTTCTTTCTTTCTTTCTTTCTTTCTTTCTTTCTTTCTTTCTTTCTTCCTTCCTTCCTTCCTTCCTTCCTTCCTTCCTTCCTTCCTTCCTTCCTTTCTGTGAACAGAGTAGGGATTCCTTTGAGCATCTCTTCTAGTTGATGAACCCCCACCTTTGGGGCTTTGCCTACAAGTACTGCCCTCCTCCTCTATCCTTCATTTTACCAGATGTATCTTTGTGTACCAGGCTTGTAGCAAGGATCTTTTGAGTGAACATGTAACCCACAGTGTCTCTCAAATGACCCTGAGCAGGTCTCTCCTGCAGTGGAAGAGCATTGGGAAGAGAGGATGTGGTGTGAGCAAAGGCATAAGATCAGGAAATTGTGTACGTGATTAGAAAATCATGAGCTCATGCATCTGACTGCAGATAGGATGCTAGTGAGGGACTGTGTGGGTTATTCTCCAGATGCCCCTTATATCTATTTTTCGCCTTTCTCATCCCTGCTCTGTGTTCCCGGAAGGGGACTCCCATGGGTCCATCACAGAGCCTCCCTTGCCCCGAGTTTTCCTGTTGGAGTTCAACAATGAGAGGCATGGCCAGCTGTCAGAGCAGGGGGAAGTAGAGGTGGGGTTATTTCTTCCTTTCTTTCTCACCTCTCCCTCCACCCACAACCAAGCTGCTGGCATTCTGGCAGAGCTACTGTCCACCAATCCTTTAGCCACACTCCTGTCATAGGCTCTTCTTCCTTCACCTGAGGCTCCCCCAGGGATTGGGGAACACCATTCCTAGCCTTCACCCCTTCGGGCCTAGCCACAGTATGGCCTCCCAGTGGTTGCTGGTTCCTGCAGGGCTCACCTTCCCTTGATCTTTCTTTAAACCCTATGTACAGCCCTATCTGGAAACTTGGAAATCATTCAGTGTTTCCAAACACTGAAAGGACTTGAGCGGAGGTATAAAGAATAAAGAACAGTGAATGCAGGAGCTGGTGTGAATGTGGAGAATGGACAGAAGTGGGCAGCTGACCGGATGTGTAGAAATGGAGAAGGAGCCTTTGAAGCTGGCTCCACGTCCCCAGGCTGACTGAGAGCATGACGGCACCACAAGCAGAACTGGGGGAGGGACGGGAGTTGCGGTTGCCTTTGGTTTCAGATAAGTTGAAAATACCTCGACCCTTCCTCTAAAAATTGTGGTCCTTGTGGTTACCCCCCGCTCTGAAGGGCTGTGGTAGACGAAGTATGTCATCAGCCCCCTGCCCCCCAGGCCTGTCATAGCTCAGGCAACACCACACACGGATGCGGCCCTTCTGTGGAGGAGGCTGCTTAGTAGGCACCCAGTACAGTTGGGGTGCTCTAGAGAGTTAATCCATAATGACCACCTGGGGGTAGCTGGACAAGGAGATCTCAAATCTTTTCTGTAGTCGAGTTTTTTATGCAACAATGAGTTGAAACAGCAAAACACATCATATGAGGACATTGTGAAGGAATAAAGGCTACTTAGAAGGCTGAGGGGAAAAGGAGGTCCGTTCTGTGTGACAGCAGAGGGCAGCTCTGAGAGCTATGAGTGGAGGCTTCTGGGAGGTAGGCTTCCACTTATAATGGAGACAGCCTTCTAAAGTTTGATTCACTCTGCCTATTGGTGGGATGAGCTCCTTACAGAGTGATGAATGCCTGGTCCCAAATGGGATTGAGTTGGAACTAAATGCTTGCAGGTCACTGACTCTAAAAAGACTTCCTGTATTGTGCTATAAATTGGGCTGAAGATAGTCACATCATATTCTGTTTTCCTCAGTTCCAGCCCAATTTTTCTGTGATTTTCCTGTTGCCTCACCACAGGCGCAGAGGTGAGTCAATGGCCACAAGGCTAACACCAGCGGCTGTCTAGGTTCTTGGCCTTTCGTTACAGGTATGTTCTAGAGAGGATCAGCAGCACAAAGAACGAACAGAACATGCTTTGTGAGTCAGGCACTGAATAATCTCATTTGTTTTTATGTCTCTGCTATGGTCATCTTTGTCTTCTTTAAATAATAGGCCATTTCCTATCAATTCAGATTAACAGCATGAGTTTGATTGGTCAGCCATGTGGGGAATATGTGGAAGAGAGAACAAATGTGCTTTGATTCCCTAGTGGTTCTACCAGCTGGGGAGTTTCAAAGATTTCCTTTTAAATCTCAACTGAAGATGGGATAAAGGAAATGTGCTGTGATGAAAGCATGTCTGGAACATAGGAAGGTGGCAAATGAGGAATTTCTTGCTAAATGGGGGCAGAGAATAATCTCTCTTTTTAGGCTGGAGGGTGGTAAAAAGATACATGTTTATCTAGAACCACAAAGGATTAGGGTTTTTCTACTTATAAATTGACTTTAAGTGTATAAATGGTTTACATACATTCTCTCATTTTATCTTGTGAGGCAGATGTGGCCAATAGTATTTTCCCCATTTACCAGGTGAGCAAACTGAGACTCAGAGATGCCACATTTCCTGCCCAACATCATACAGATCAGAAGTGGATGATGTAGACTTTGAACTTTAATCTTGTAGTCTTTCTACCTCATCATAATGAGAGATTAGATTGTAAACCAATTGTAAACACTTACTGTGTATTTATTTTATGCCAGACACTGGGCTAAGCATTTTACATGGGTTACAATAATTCCCATTTTCCAGATGTGGAAGCTGAGAATGCTCCCTCTAGCTGTGTGGCTCTACCAAAGCAAAGACTGCAGTTGAAACTCAGTATTGTTACAGGCTTACCTTATCTTTAACACTAGGTTGAAAAAAAATGAGAATGTGCAAGTGTGTGTGAGCGCTGGTGCAGGTGTGCCAGGAGCCCTCCCCAAGCTCCACGCTTGTGTCTGTAACGACCTACTGGCCATCTCTACTGGTTTATACTCCCAGACACGGAAATGTCCCATCTCTCTGAAATGTTCCACTTAAACTCCCTATCTCCTCCCCAACACTGTCCCTCTTTTTGCGTTCTCTATCTTGGCCAGTGCCATGACCCAAGCCAACACGTATAGTGGGTGTTGGTGATGAAGACCTCTAGATTTGACTTCAGTAAAATTGCATCTGGCCATTCCCACTGGTGTGCCTTAGGTCAGACCCACATTACCTGACTCTGGCGGTATCTATCTGATGGAGTCTCTCTACTCTTCCATTCCTACAGTTATCTCAAGTTCTGTTTTCCAGAAACATAGGTTTTATCCAATTATTCTTTCTCCAAAATCTTCGTTAGCTTCCAGGTATAGTTATTCATTCCTCAGATGCTAATTGAGTAACTGCTTAAGTGCCAGGCACTCTTCTAGGTGCTAGGTATTCTAGAGTGAGCACAGCAGTTACAGAGCCCCGTCCTTGTGCCACTTCGGAAGTACACTCTTCAGCCCAACATTCAGTGCCACCTACAATTTGGCTCAACTTATTTTTCTGGCCTTTGTCATCTCTCACATTCCTTGTCATCCAGTCATGCTCAGCATTCTGGTGCCTAGAAATTTGTGCCTCGTTGGGTGATTACCTTCACCTGGAGCTCCACTCATCTGTCCAGATTTCCTGTGACCCCACTCACCTGCATCTCTTCCCCGAATTCTTTCCAGATATAGTCAGAATTAATGTCACTGATACCTTGAGCACAGTGTTTCTGCATGTTATGTTTATGATCACAACCTGCATGATTTCTATATGTGTTTGTCTCCTCCTTAGACTGAGGTCTTTGAGCAGAGCAATGTCTTACCTGTATTTGTATTCTCAGCCCTTTGTCACTCCCTGGCGCATAGGAGGTGCCTAATAAATTTTAGCCACTTTGAAATACTATAGCCTTGATAGCACCCCTAGTCCCCCATCATCTACCTCCTCCTTTTCCAAGATCCTTAACAGGCTTATTTACACTAATAAATACATCTTGCACACTGGTGTACAGGTTCAGGAAGGCACGCTTTAGCCTCTAGGTGGCAGTGTTACTGTGCGCAAAGTGAAGGAATGGCGCAGCAGGCCAGGAAATTGTATCAACCCCTTAGGGTACCTGCCTTCCTGTCTCCTCTTCCTCCCTCTGACTTTCCCTCCTCCGTTCTCCCTCACTCTCCCCTTTCTTCTGCCTGCCCCCCCCCCGGCTCCTCCCACCTCCATTTCTCTACATCTATTAAATTTCTTCACAGATTTTTTTGAAAACACCAAAGCATATTGTAAGCCCTGGGGAAAACCTACAGTGCTGGCCTGAGACCCTGTCTCCTGCCTATACACTCTGTGTAGAATTGTAAATTTTAATATTTCTACTAGATTCCTTTTGAATTTTGGAGGTGTGAGGGATTATGATCTTCAGAGAAGGGGAGATAGGAAGCATTTGTTTTTAGAAGCAGCCAAGGAAATAATTCAAAATGGCCTCACGACATGTCTGGCTGTCTATCTCCATTCCTGGATGTGTCCTAGGTGTTGGGGTTGAGCTAAACACTCAGCTTTTCCAGGCAAGTCTGGAAACTGACTTGTCAACCACATTTAGGGAGGGCACGAGGCTGTATCAACAGGGGATGTTCCATTCAACTTGGGAGGAGGGTGGTGGAGCTTGTTGGGAGCCCAGCTCCAAGGGGGAGAGGGAGCAGGAGAGGGTGGTGGGCCGCGCAGGGTGGATGCGGCAGGCTCCAACAAAGGCAGGGGAATGCAGCCCGGCTTTGCTCTCTGATAACAAATCTAAATCTCTACCTGCCTATTTTTCCAGAGTGCCCACTGCTCTAACAATTCAGCATTTTAAAGGAAGATGGTAGAGGAGGGAATTGGTAATTTAAGCATGAAAAATGTCATTTTGCCTCAGAGCAAACTGCCTTTCTATGCCCAGGCTCCTTTTGTGTGGTTTGGATTTAGGCATATCTGGAAGATCATTTGCCCAATACTAATAGGAATTCTCACTGTGCTCGTTTGTTATGAGATGTAATGGGACTTCCTCTTACTGTGGGAACAGCAGCCACCTAGTACCACTGGTTTCTGGTTTTCTGTTACCAAGAGAAACACTCTGTCTCTTTCTCTATCTGTCTCCTCTCTCACTCACACACACACAGACACACACAGACACACACCAAAGAACTCCTGGATTTTGACTTGCATGTTTCTCTTTGAGACAATTAAAATGCAACCATCTTCTTCCAAATCCTGTGCTTCTATTCTTTTCCTGCTCTGAGTTTGAGGTCATTTGGTTTAGAAGGGAGGCCCTTTCACTTGCATGAAGTTAATTAATCAGACTCTTTTCCTGCCAAATTCTCCACTATCTTTGCTTTTTAAACAGGAGCAGTGTTTTCCTCTCCTTTCTCCTTCAAGTAGCATGTGTTTATCTATGACTCTGGGAACCATGCATTTATTGTTCAGTTCTTGAATTCACTATTTATCATTTTTTAAAAAAAGTCAGATACAACTCTAAGAGGTTTAGAGGTTTACTTGACTTTTCTGTATCCTTATAAAAGTATGTTCCTTTGGAGAAATCTTTTTTTCTGTTCTGCCCCCAATTCTTTGATCAGTGCCATTGATCTCTGCCACCTCTGGGTATTTTGGGGCCCTGCGTGAGGTACCATGTTTTCCTGAAACTGGCTAGGGCCTCGAAGCCCTTACTGTTGGCTCCCAGCAAATGCTGCCAGTTGTCTGTTGGAGAGTATACGTTTTTCCTTTCTATCTTTAAATTGGGAGAGAAGGACCAGAAGCATCTGTCAGATAGTCCAAGTCTTTATAGTTTCCCAAAGCTCCTTGAACAAAATCATACCTTTCTCTTCTTTTTCTTGCCTTCTCAGATGATTTCTCAATGAGGTTCAAACAGCCTTGTGCCTGGGCCACAGCTTACACCCCACGTCACTCATTGCTGAGTTTCTCTTGTGTCGTTAGAGTCCTTGCAATTTGACTGGTGCTCCAGAGCCTGAGAAACATAAGGAAGCTCTCTACCCACCCATGTGAGGTATGCAAAGATTGCTTGCTGGGACTCTCGGACAAAGGCTTTTCTAAAAATGTTTAAAAAAATTGTCTATGATGCGAAACGAGGCTATTCAGAAGTGATAGCTCACAGGGTATCCAGAAGCCTGACATGTGGCTAAGGAAGAGGAATCAGACTGGCTCTGCGGTTGACAGTATGGGTTTCCAAGTGAGTCAAACTTGGGCTCTAATCCCCGGTCCATCACCGTGTGGCACCAGGAAAATGACTTAGCCTCTCCAGGTCTCCTTTCTTTATAGGAAATGGGGACAGTCATGGTACCTCAAAAAGTTAATCTGAGGGTCACCTGAGATAGGGCAGACAAAATTCTTAACACGGTGCCTGAAACATGCCAAGTGCTCAGTGAATGTCATTTGTGATCTACGACTAAAACGGTGACTCTGAAGGCTGGAAGGTGCCTTAGCGATCATCTACCCACTCCTTCCTCTGAGAGCTGAGCATGAGGCACTCCAGAATTGCCCACAGTCACTCAGCCAGCGGATGACAGGAGAGTGTCCTGACTCCCAGCCCAGCAGACCCTAGACCTTCCATCCTGGTCTGGTGGTGGTAGCAGATGGTAACATACTAGTTATGATTATATAGTTATTCATTCAATAAATATTTATTGAGTGATGCAGTGACAAGAATACACAGGTCCTATATAGAGTAATCCGGCTGTATTATAGGGGAAATAAAATATGCACCGGTAACTAAAATTCAGAGCACTATTAAGTACTCATTAAGTAAGGATTTAAAAACATACCATGGAGGGCAGTGAAAAGAGGCCCCTTAAAGCTGAATGGGAAGGTAACAGTGAATACTTGTTTGGCTCCTGTTAACGTGCTAGGTGCAATGGGCATACAGACTCTAAGAGCAGGAACCATTTCTTACTTATCTTTGCATACCCAGCACTTAGCATGGTGCAAGCACGTGGTTGGTGGGTAATGGATATTTGTGGGGGGATGAGTGACCCAAGGTTCTATCTCCTGTCATTAGCCTAGAGGGTGTCATGAGGACATGAAGACTAGCTGGCAGCACTGCTACCTCTGCTTCTCCTTCCTCTGCTGTTTGTTGCTTTATCCGGCTGTGCCTGTGGGTGCCCATAGCAGGATGACAGTCCTCGGAAGTCAGCCCTGTGGTAGGCACCATTGTTGCTCTGCCCTAGGGGGGACTCTGCTCTTAAGTATCTGACTTCTCCCCAGGGGCCCATCTCTCCTTTCCACCAAAGCCCTTGTGTCCTGCATCCCACGCCCACAGCTCTCTGCACTATGCCAATCTGATCAATGATTCCATTTTGTCGTGTTATTGCCCAGCTTGGCTGCTCTGTTAGAGAGCAAGCTGAGAGCTGTGATCTGATTTCTAGTGGGTTCTGCTGCTTTGGCTAGAGGATCGAGAGGATCTGTGTGGGTAGATTTATTTCTCAAATATCTTCCCCAGAAACCTGTGTTGGCTGTCTTTGTGGAACAAATGGATATCATCAGTGTTATTGATTTGACCTTTTCCCCTCTCCTGGTGGACAGTGTCTGTGCCTTCACTGCTCCATTCTCTTGGGTGCAGTGAGACAATTTAGAGTCATTTCCAGGAATCCCACTTTCCCTTTGGCATTTTGGAAGAAGAAAATCATTTTTTAATTGAAGTAGGATCAACATACAATATTATATTAGTTTCATGTGTACAACATGGAAAAACAATTTTGACGTGAGCACAAGATAAGATGTTGCAATGCCCCAGATACAATGCTAGTTGTGTGGCAGGCTGGAGTTCATGGAAAATAATTCAGTGGAATGATGTGGGCTTTTATTTCTAATGGCGGTTCCTTGTCTCCTGGGAACCCAGCTAACTGGTTGGGCTTTTCAGTGATTTGTGGGTGGTATGGGAAGGAAAACATTCTGATTTTCCCCTTATTCTGCAATGAGGAGGAATGCAGGCTCCGAGAATATTCTTCCACTCTAGTACTGAGGTTACTACTAACAGTGGCTCTGTATGTTCCTCACGTGGGAGGTTTGGGGAAGCAGAAAGTTCTCACAAGTGTCAGGCTTGGGTAGCATAATCAATTTTAAAAGGAATAACCTTTGTATAGTTTTGGATTTTTATTATGAAATTATACATGTTCGTTAAAGGAAAAAACATTAAACTATCAGATAAACAAAATCATGAAAGAGTTATTAAAACGCCACAGCGATGCTAACAGCTTACAGATCTTTAGCTTTCCAGCTGTAGCATGGCCACCTCTCAGGGTCAGAGGACAGAAGAAACATAACTACTTCTCCACCATCGATTAAAAATAACCAGGGCTGCTTTATGTGAACTGAAGTTAATAATGAAAATATTTTGTATTTGTGTACTTTATTGTATCTATAAAACATATTTAAGTGTATCATCTTATTGAATCTTGTAATGACCTTCTTCTGATTTATGTTGTGTATACTCTCATTTTTATAACTAAAAAAATCCCCCAAACTGAGATTCAGCAAGGTATAGAGACTTCTTCCAATTAAATAACAGGTAAATGGCATATCTGGGACTTGAACTGAGGTCTTTTGATGTCAGAATGAAAGTGCAGTGTACTGGGTTCCAGCCACCTTATCATTTTATAGGAGCCCTGTGTCTCCGTCAGTGATTCCTACAATAATACTGTGTAATAAAGTATCTCAAAATTCAGTAGCTCAAAACAAGTATTCATGCTGTCACGTGTTGGCCCACAGATCGACTGAAGTTAGCTTATCTAGCCTGGCTTTGCCTGGGTGCTCTGCTTCAGGCTCCAGGTTGGAAGAATTTGGCTTAAGCCTGTGCCTTGGGTTTACATCTGTTCCATGTGTATTTATTTTGAGGACCAGATAGAAGAGGATCCTCTCTTGTGGCAAATCACTGGGATACAAGACCTCTGATGACTACGTAAGCACATGGGGAAAGTTTCTATTCCCACCATATCTACTGATATTCCAGTTGTCAGAGCAAGTCACGTGGTCATACCCACGCAATGAGGAAGGATATACTACCCACAATGGAAAGGGAAAGGGAGTGAATAATAATACAAGCCATCATCACAGTCTGGCTTTTTATTCATTGTTTTGTGCATACAAAATATCTTTACTCCCCTCTCAATAGCCTTAAATATCATCTAGGCCCTATTAGGCTTAATGTCTAAGACCTTGAAATGATACCAAATCCAGATATGACTTCTATTGACTGAGATACTTATGAAATAAAGAGATAAGTTATTTGCTTTCTGACCACCCAATATTCAAAATTAACAGGGACAGAATAACTGAAATAAATATGCCTAATTACAAAATGGAAGAATAGTAGGCAGACTGAAGTCACTGACACCAGCCATTCTGAAGTCCTGCTGTACAAGTGTAGCCAGATTTCCTCATCATAGAGGCATAGAGTGTTTTTTTTTTTAGTAAGCCAGGGATTGGCAATGGTACAGGGCCACCTAGTAAATATTTTAGGCTTTGCAGGTTGTATGTTATCCATTGTAACATCCCAACTTTGTGTTATGTCAAAAGCATAGTAGACAGTATATAACTTTATGGGTGAAGTTGTGTTCCAATAAAACTTTATTAAATCAGGTGCGGTGGGGTTTGGTGGGTGGGTCCTGCCTCACTGACCCTTGGACTAGACCCTGGTTCTGCTCGTGTGGCTCATGGCCCACTGGGCCACTGTTCTTCGTGTCTTTGGCTCCACTGTTTTTAGACACCATGCGTGGCCACTTCTGAAGAGAACTTTGAATAAGCCTTTCTTTCTGGATCAGCAACTTTTTCAGCCTGCTTTCTGCTTATAAAAATTTGGGAGCCAGAGATCTTTTTACAGCTTAGACGGTTGTAGTCTCAGGTTGATGGCATTTTGCCAGTACAGGTATCTCACAAATTTTGAGTTTCCTCCATTTGATTTCAGTCAACTCCATGTTTGTTACACCGATGGTTTCTTTAGAGACAAATCTCTTTCTTGAGACCTTATTTTGGCTACCTCGGGTTTATCAGGCCTCTGTGGGATCATGCCTTTTATATTTCTCGGAACTCTCTGTCCAGTTGAAAAGTACTGATAGGCACCACCTCTGTTCTTTCAGAAATTGTAACAAAGGATGTGACAATCACACACTTGATTTGTCCTGAGGCTGATAAGATGCTAAGGTAAACACAGTTTTACTTTTCAAACTTGCAAGTCCTGAAATCTCTGGGCATTCTTATATTCTCTCTCAGTATTGCTTGCACTCTGGTCAGTTTCCCCTAGAAACTCAACTTTGTCTTGCAATACCTTATCCAGTTAGTAACAACCAAATTATACTATCAACATTCTGCCTTGACACTTTCTTGTCCAGTGCTTCAAGTTCTTTAGGCAGATTTCTGTCCTCCAAGCTATCACAGATGAGTTTTGCCAAGAGCTTCATCACTAAATAACATGGATGGCCTGTTTCCAGCTTTCCATAACACTTTCCTCATCATCTGCTGCCTAATCACCAACCCACAGTCACATATTTTAGGTTCTCATTATGACAGTACTCCACTTCTGATAACAGTTTCTGTGTTGGCCAGCTATTGCTACAATAACGCTATGTAATAAACTACCTGGAAACTCAGGACTTCCAATAACAAGCAATTAATCTTACATTTGCAGGTCTGCTGTTGGATTGTCATTCAGCTGATCTAGGGTGAGTTCAGCGAGGGGCCTTGTTTTAGGTTGTATATGACTGGAGTTGGCTCGAGGTTGCGAATAGGAAATATCACTCGGGCTTGATGTGGGGTCTGTTCTGGGCTCAGATCTTTTCCATAGGAATCTACTTTCAGTTCAGGATTATACTGGGGATAAACTCTTCCCTTCAGCATATCACTGGAGCACTATAAGTTGAACCACACATTTATTTTTTTTTTAATAATTAATTTTTAAATTTACATACAAATTAGTTAGCATGTAGTGCAACATTGATTTCAGGAGTAGATTCCAGTGATTCATCCCCTATGTATAAGACCCAGTGCTCCTCCCAACAAGTGCCCTCCTTAATGCCCCTCACCCATTTAGCCCATCCCCCACCCAAAACCCCTCCAGCAACCCTCTGTTTTTTCTCTATATTTAAGAGTTTCATATGTTTTGTCTCCCTGTCAGTTTTTATATTATTTTTGCTTCCCTTCCCTTATATTCATGTTTTGTATCTTAAATTCCTCTTATGAGTAAAGTCATATCATATTTGTCTTTCTCTGACTGACTAATTTCACTTAGCATAATACCTCTAGTTCCATCCTCATAGTTGCAAATGGTAAGATTTCATTCTTTTTGGTTGCTGAGTAATACTCCAATATATATATATACCACATCTTCTTTATCCACTCATCTGTCGATGAATCACACATTTAAAATTTGTGCTGGAATCATACTTAGTAACACTTCAGTGGAGAGAGCATAATATGTGGCAAGCCTAACATCCATGGAGCAGGGAGGTTTACTGTGACCTCAGTGGGAAGGGGAAGGGAGTGAGGTTTTTTGCTGAATAACAATAAAATGACTAACTAGGATTAACTTCAAAGATATTGATGTCAAAAGGAAAAGGAAAAGAGGTAGGTATTTAGCAAATGCCTTACTCAAGACATCTGGTTTTTCAGTTTACTCCTCACCACAACCTTATGGCCAAATTCTGGCCAGTGAGATAGATGCAAGTGATGTGTGCTTCTGGATTGTATCATTGAAATAAATGGGCGTCCCTCCCACTGTTCCCTCCACCTGCTGCTGCCTGGAATGTGACAGGGGGAGCCAAGGAGCCACTTTGATCCCCAAAATGGAAGCCATGGAAGACGGCAGGCTGCTTTCCTAGTCCTGGGTTGTTACATAGAAGAGAAAGTATGATCTTGTTTAAATCATGTTTTTTCTATTCCTGTTACCGCAGCTTAGAGAGTACATAATACTTCTTCTAGATTGTTACACAATAGGGGGAAAGCTGTCATGTTTGAACCACTGCATTTTGGGTGTTTTTGTTAAAGGAACTTAGTTTCTTGCTTAAGAGAGATTATACTACTACTATTGATGGTTGTTGAAGGGATCAAGTGAGATAATATGAAAAGAGAAAAAGGAAACCAGCAGACTTCTGAATAAGCGGCACTTGTCATAATAATATACTAGATTAGTGATATGATTGGTATAAAATAGAAGTGTATTTAATGTAATGTATAAAATAT
Source organism: Suricata suricatta (assembly GCF_006229205.1). Lineage (NCBI taxonomy): Eukaryota > Metazoa > Chordata > Mammalia > Carnivora > Herpestidae > Suricata > Suricata suricatta. The sequence goes on along the minus strand of NC_043702.1, from coordinate 127,479,860 downwards.
AATTAATATAATATGGTGATGATTATCGGAACTACTACTGATCAAGTACTGGCCATATTCAGTGCACATTAGCTAGCTCTTTTGAACTGTCAATCTTAGTCCCCGGGGCAGCTCCTCTTTCTTCTGCCTCCATCCCCAGCAATGTCATCTCCTCCAGTTGTGGCCCACTCAGATTTCAACCAGGATGTCCATAAATAGTCCTGAGAATAGTGAAGAGTTAGAGGTGTTTGATCTCAGGCCTTAGTGAGATGTGTTGAGTGCGGTTGGGGTATTGGTTTCCAAAATAGAGGCAAGGTGTTTTGTATTCTGTCCCTTTGGCCCCACATTTTCTGGACTTTTAAAATACAGCTCAATCCCTGCCAGACCCCTCTCAAATGCATGTAGGTAGTTCAAGGAAAATTCATCACCATTTCTGGAAAAACAGCCTTACATTTAATAGCCTATGGACAGAAGATCGATAATCTTCTCTTTGCAGAGGAAGAATAGTATATTTTCATTATATATTCAGGGTTTATAGGGAGATGTTATGAGACTGGCAAAGAGTGGCTCTGGTGCCTCAGAGAACCATCCTGCATCCCTGCAGTGAGTACTTGCTGAGCACTGTCACAAGCCAAGTGCTGCACTGGGAATACAAGACAGAATGAGATGCATTTTGTACCTACAAAGAGCTCACTGTCTAGCAGTTGCAGGTAATGCTTAAGAGAATGGACTGTGGAGTCAGTCTAATTGGCTTCAACCTTGGCTGATGCTCAGTGGCCTTATGACCTTGGGAAATTCACAGATTTGTGCCTCTGTTGCTTCTTCTGTCATACGGAGATACTAATGTTAAGGTACTTCATAGGCTGGTTGGAAGTATTAAATAGTTCATATACGTAGAGCACTTAGAATGCTGCCTGGCATGTAGCAACTAACTCTTTTGTGTTGGCCACTATTATCCACTGGACTGTAAGCCCTGTGAGGTCAGGGTGTCTTGCCTGCTTTTCTCACTGCTTTATCCTTGGCAGTTAGATTTAGGACTTGGAATGTATAGGCATTCAATAAATAGTTGACTAAACTTATAGATATTCAATAAATATTTATTGAACAAATAGATGATTGGCATCAGCTGTTTATTCCTTGCAGATCCTCTCCCCTCCAAAGACAGGGTAATATTTACTGAGCACTTACTGTCCTCCAGACTCAATGTTAGTTGATCATTTGATCCTCCACAAACTTTATGAGTTTGTTAACCTCATCACATTTTACAGATGTGGAAACTGAGGCTCTGAGGGATAAAGTAACTGGCAGGAAGCCACACAGACGTAACTGGCTGATTCAGGATTTGAACACAGTAGATTTCTGTTCAGGTGCTTGTGCCGTTGAACCACTGACCTGTCCTACTCCTGATGTCCCTATAGATGGCCAGGCTGATGGCTTCATCAGCACCCTCACATGCACCAACCATGTTTCCTTACACAGGTGTCATCTGCAGGATGCAAAGGGAGCTGGATACCAAGGAAAAGAAAACGCACAGAAACCTGATGTGGCATCTTGGCTGCTGGTTACTATGCACACGATTTATCAGCTCAGAAGTAGAGAGTGAGCTTTGGCTCTTGGGTGCTGAATGGCTCGTTGACTTGGCTGCTCCTGTCTTCCTTCATGTTCAGGAAACAGAAGATACAGTCAAACTTTGAGCTAATGGGTGTGTTCCATTCATTATTTACCCAGGACAGTGTTTCATCATAGAAGCTCCTAAGTGTTCGACAAAGAAGAGAGCATCTCGTTAGTGCCTAGGAGGTTATGAGGTAGGCAGACGGTTACTGTTTTTCTTCTTTTCTTGGACAGAAGCACAAATGTCTCAGAGAATGTGGCAGAAGCTTAAATTCTGGGGACTCCAGCAAGCAAGTGGGATAATCCCTCTTTCTGTTTCCTTCCTTACCTTTTGTTAAATGTAGAATAAACCCCTCTCCACTCTCCTGCTGTAATGCGGGTGCTGCCAGGTTGGTATTTACATGCAGTACAGTCCTACAGGGGCCAGAGAGAGCAAGAGTTCCTAGATACACCTTGATATACATTCTTGACTCAGCAGCTGCCCCCAGCCCTGTGCATGTTGGCAGAGTTGATGGGACAGTGGGGGTGTCCATAAGTGACCTGGCACCTTTAATCCTTGGCCAGTGGACCTGCCCAGTTATGGATACATAACAAGGTGTCACATAGTGTTAGAAAACTCTAGTTAATTAGTGAGCGCCTGGGTGGCTCAATTTGCTAAGCATCTGACTTCGGCTCAGGTCATGATCTCTCAGTCTGTGAGTTCGAGCCCCACATTGGGCTCTGTGCTGATAACCCAGAGCCTGGCGCCTGCTTCAGAATCTGTCTCCCTCTCTCTCTGCCCTCCCCAGCTCAAGTTCTGTCTCTCTCTCTCTCTCTTAAAAAATAAATATTAAAAAAAGAAAACTCTAGTTAATTAAAACTAGGACTTCCATCGCCAGGAACCAATGGCTGAAAGAACCATAACTTGATTACTTAACAATATCTCTCCTGTTGAATAATCACAATAATAGTAACCACTATGGTAACAATAGGTGATATTTACTGAATGCTTCCGTAGGCCTGCACAGAGCTAAATGCTTTGCATGCATTATCTAATTTGGTCATCAAAACAATCTTACGAGGTTTTCATGTAACAAAAATTAAGCACCTGCTATATGCTCTTTAGTGTTCCAGGCATTTGGGATAGATCAGTGAATAAAACAGCAGGAGAGAATAAACAATAGACATAATAAATGAGTCATATGGTATGCTAGAGGCGATAAGTGCTATGCAAAAAGAAAAAGTAGAGCAGAGAAAGTGGTATTAGAATAAGCAAGAGACACAGTGCAATGTTAGATAGAATGGTCATGGAGGAGGTGATGATGGACAAAGGCTTGACAGAAGTGAAGGCGTGAACAGTAAAGAGAGCTAGAAGGGAGGGCACTACTAGCAAAGGCCAGAGATGAGAGCCTGCTGGGTACTTTTCAAGGAGCAGCAGTGGGGTGTGTGTGTAAAGGGCAGAGCACTGGGAAGTGAATCGGAGGAGGGCAGTAGGAGATGGCATGGGAGAGGTAATGGAGGGCACCAACACTGTGGGATTGCAGTGAGGAGCCATCGGAAGCTGTGAGCAAAAGCGTGCTGTGATCTGACTTTTTCCAGCTTCTAGGGTAGATTATTAGTTTGACATTTTTGTTTTATAGCTGAGGAAACTGGGATGTATGTAGATGGGCTTGGTAACCTGTCCAGGATGACAGAGCTAGTGATGGAAGGAAGAGCAGGAAGACTCCCAGGTCAGCCTGACTTCAAATCCCATGCCTTTAATGGCTGGACTAGCTTGTCTGTATAATATGGTTAAGAACGCCCTTTCTTGCAAACAGATAATTTTCTTTTGATCCTCATGTCTTATTTCTGCTACACCTAACCCTCCTCTCCTTGCCCAGCCATGCTAGGACATGGTAATTTTTGGTTCAGTCTTGTAAAAAGCTTTAATCTCTTGCTCTTAATGCATCCCCTCACCTGTTTTTTTAATTAAAAAAATTTTTATTATTGCAGTTGGCATGCAGTGTTATATTAGTTTCAGGTGTATAGCAGAGTGATTTAACAATTCTGTACATTACTCAATGCTCACCATGGTAAGTGTAATCACCATTACTTGTTTTTTTTAATTTGCCAATTCATCTGATACTAAGAGAGAATTCGGTAGGATTCCTTTGCTATCTTTTGTTACCCCACTAAGGGAGTGGTGAGTGTGCACCCACTTTGGGAATGGAAGAATGATTCCAGGCTTTGGACACTCTTAACATCCCCTTCAGTGGCCTGGGGAGTTGATGGCAGAGGGATCATAGCCACTCAGTGGGAAATTGGGGCTCTATTTCATTCCTTTTCCTGGAACTAGCACTTCTGTCTCAGTAGGGGCCCCTTTAATGAATCAATTAAGGAGGGTATTATTATTGGAAGCCGTTTTCAGCCCAATTAAGACCTTGCGACATGTCAGTTGAGATAATAAAAGTGAGTTAAGTCTCAATTTTTCTTTATTAGGGTGTTTATTAGAAGATTGAAATGTTCATTAGGTGGAGTGAAGTAATACAGTCATCTTGTGCTCATCGGAGGCACAATGGAACCTGCGTCGCACTCAGGGTTAAGGTGGAGGTTTCTTCCTAGACACAGAGCCGAGTTCTAACTTTGCTTCTGCTATAGGTAAAAGCAAATTTGTGAGGGTCACACTCAATGTAGAGAATTTTCTTTGGTTCATGTGACTATGTCTACATGCTTAGGAGTAAGATAATGGGTCAAGATTTGGAACATTGATGAGCCGAACATGAGGTTTGGGAAGGTGGAAATTGCAGCCAGACCCGGGGATTAGCCCAGAGACTAAAATCACAGAGTTTGTAAAGCATATAATTTTTGGCCATAACATTTTTTAATTATAGAGAAAAATATAAAGAGTAAATTGCTAACACTCATCTATCCTCCCAGACTTCTCAAATTTTAACATTTCCCCTATACAGACTTCCATTTTTTGCTTAACATTTTGGATATAGTTGAAGCCTCTTATGGAATCCTCCCTGTCCCATTACCTGTCCCGACCCATTCCCATGAGTGAGCTACTCTCCTGAATTAGGTATTTATCATCCCTTACAGGTTCTTATACCATTATTCTATATAGTGTATCTATGCGTTTATAACAATACAAAGTATTGCTTGCCATCAGGCTTTGTATAAATTTTAGCATATGGGCCATATATGTCTGCAGCTTCCTTTTACTCATGCAATATTTTGTTTTTGAGATTCATACTCGTTGACATAATCAGGTTTAGTTTCCTTGTTGTATGCATATTTATCTCAACTAATTTATCCATTCTCCTGTGGATGAACCTTCAAGATATTTGCCGTTTTCCCTTATTACAAATAATACCACAGTGAACTTCCCTGTGTATGTTTTCTTGTGGATACTTGCAAAAATTTCTCTAGGCTAGGGTTTCTCCAACTTAAAAAAGGAAGAGATGCATTTTATGTTGTAATTTAGTAACATGCGTGTTTGCATAATCATGAACACACACACCACAAATAAAAGCTTATGGAAACAATACATCATCTTTCTATCCATGAAGTACTGTGATACATACATTGATATCTGTCTGTCCTACCTCATCCTTTCTAATCCCCTACGAATCTATTTATTCTATTTTGTGTAAGTGTCTGACTAAAAATTGATTCCGTAATGCAGGAATGAGTCCCAAAATTCAGTTTGAAAACCACTGTTTCTGTGATATATTACCAAGAAGTGGGAATTTTGGTCATTTTGGACTTTACCTAGATCTTGATAAATTGTTCTCCTAAGTGGTATATTCTTTATTTAAAAATTTCTGGGTATTTTGCCTTAGGTGTGTCTGTTTTAAGCAATCATAGTTGTATTTAAAACAAATTCCAATATGATATTCTCTGATGTTTTATTGAAAATTTAATCAGTATACCTACATAGTGATATATTTAGACTTACTTTAATATTTTTATTTTGTGTTTTTATCATCTTTCCCTCTTGTATTTTTTTCTCTTCTTGCCTTCTGTGGATTAATCAGTTTTCTGCATTTCCACCATCAACCTCTTATGTTTCTTCTGTTGGCTTGTAAGATACTGTGGTACTGTTCTTTTATTGGTAGCTTCCTCTACCCTTTACTTGACTATAAATATTTATAAATAATTTCAAGTTGTTAAGTAATTTTATCCTTCTTTTGAACATAATATGGCCCTAGCACGCTTTCCAATGAATACAACCCTGGCACCTTATCTTGTTACTGTTGTCTAATGTTTGGCTTTACCTGTATTTTTTTTTAAAAACAGAAGAATGTTATTAAATTTTATGGCCAACAGTTAACTAAATTTATTGACTTAAATTATTTTCTGTTCTCAATTTTAATTTCCTGTGTTGCCATGATTTCTCTCTGTATTCATTTCTCTTTTTGTTGAAGTACATCCTTTTGTTCATCTTTTAGTAAGGAAATATAGATAATATACTTTTAGTCTTTTCTGTGGCTAAAAAATTCCCTTTGTTTTGTTCCCCCTCTTGAACAGTATTTTAACTGGGTCTGTAATTCCAGTCTGACATTTTTTTCCTCAGCTTTTCTGAGACATAACTCCATTGTCATCTACCCTCTTTGTCACTTGTGAGAAGTCTCCTGTCATTCCAAATGTCATTCCTTTGTAGACAATCTCGCTTTTCTTCTGGTAGCTCTGAAGTGTTTTTCTCTCTTTTCTCCCTGAGGTTCTGCAGGCTTCCTAGTGTCTGTTTTGGATTTATCTTTATTTTTATTGCTTATTAGTCAGAGGGTAGTCTTGATGGGGGGACTCTTGCATCACTCAGTTTGGAATCAAAATCTTATCCATTCTGGTACTGTGTTAGAAATCTCTCATTCCATTTTCTATAGTTATTAATTACTGTTTAACTTAATTTTTGTTGCCAAAATAAGTCTAGTTAACATCCATCACCACACGTAGTTACAAATTCTTTTTCTTTTCTTCTTTTTTTTTTATTTTACAAATTCTTTTTCTTGTGATGAGAAATTTTTCTCTCTTAGAAACGTTCAGTATTATTAGCTATAGTCATCATGGTATACATTACATCTGGAGGACTCATTTTATAAATGGGAGTTTATACCTTTGGACCCCCTCATCCATTTCTCCCTCCTCCCCAGCTCTCTGCCGTACTGCCTCTGGCAACCTCCAGTCTATTCTATGAATTCTTTTTTTTCTTTTAGATTCCACATATAAGTAAGATGATACAGTATTTGTTTTGAGGTCCACCCATGTGTCACAAAAGGCAGGATTTCTTTCTTTTTATGGCTGAATAATATTTCATTTTATATATACATATATCACATTTCTTTATCCATTTACCTGTTGATGGATATTTAGGTTGTTTCCATATTTTGGCTATTATAAATAATGCTACAGTGAACAGGGGGGTGCATATATTTTCAAAATAGCATTTTCATTTTTTGCAGATAAATACCCAGAAGTGGAACTGCTAGACCATATGGTAGTTCTATTTTTAATTTTTTGAGGAACTCAAAACAATATAGCCATAGTGGCTGCACCAATTTACATTCCCACGAATAGTGTATAAGGGTTCCTTTTTCTCCACATCTTCATCAAAAATTATTATTTCTTGTCTTTTTGATAATACCATTCTAACAGGTGTGAAGTGTGGGGAGCTGCCAGAAGAGCAAAGATCAGCTGCCTGCAGGCAGGGCAGTGTTATCACTCCCTAGCTCAGCGCTGGAGACAGTCAGGCTGGGCTTTCTTATCGGCCCCTCAGGCGCTGTGCTAAAATTGCAGTTTCGGTTTCCTCTTTACCCTAGCCTTTTCCTAAAAATCACTTGACCCTGTTTCCTAGCAACCGACCTACTCAGCTGCCTTGCTTTCTGCTTTCTACCCTTTATAAGATGTATGTGTTCTCTCAATAAATGAGGCTTGATCAGAAACTTGTCTTGCCTCCATTCTCTGTGCTCCCTGCCCTACCCCATTCTCACTCCCTCCCTCAGGACCTGCTACAACTGACCTGCTGGATGGGTCAGTGAAGTGATACCTCTTCATGGTTTGACTTACATTTCCCTTATGATTAGTGATGTTGAGCATCTTCTCATGTACCTCTTGGCCAATATGTATGTCTTCTTCAGAAAAATGTCTCTCCAGATCCTCTGTCCTTTTTAAAATCAGATTGTTTAGTTTCTCTTAAGTTATAGGAATCCTTCATATAATTTGGATATTAGCTCCTCATCAGATATATGACTTGCAAATATTCTATTGTACTTGTAGGTTGAGTTTTCATTTTGTTGAAGGTTTCCTTTGCTGTGTGGAAGCTTTTTAGTTTGATGTAATCTGACTTGCTTATTTTTGTTTTTGTGGCCTTTTGCTTTTGGTGTTAGATCCAGAAAATCATTACTGTCAAGACTGATGTCAAGGAGCTACAGCTTATATTGTTTTGTAAGAGTTTTATGACTTCAGGTCTTATTTTCAAGTCTTTAATACATTTTGAGTTATTTTTGTGTATGGTGTAAGATAGTGGTCCAGTTTCACTGTTTTAAATGTTGTCTGTTCAGTTTTCCCAACACCGTTTATTGAAGGGACTGTCTTTTCCTTTCTTTATTGTATAATCGTGATTCCTCCGCTATAATGAATTGACCATATAGGCATGGGTTTATTTCTGAGCTCCCTAATCTGTTCCATTAACCTATGTGTCTGTTTTTGATGCCAATACCATATTATTTTATTATTATGCTTTGTAATATAGTTTGAAAACAGGAAACATGATGCCTCTAGTTTTGTTCCTCTTTCTCAAGTTTGCTTTGGCTTTTTGGGGTCTTTTATGGTTGCACATTAACTTAGGATTCAAATTACTGCTTAACATTTTAATATCATATTCATTCCATTTATGAAATTCTGGTATGGGCTTTATGTTACTTCTGAATGATCTGGCATGAGAGCTTCAGTGTTCTCTTGATTTGTCTAGGTTGGTTTAGTTGTGTGAACTCTGATTTGACATGGGTCTGAATCTCTAGAATAACCAGTAAATGGTTGTGAGATATTAGGTAGGTTACATGAATTCTATAGCTTAGTTTCCTCGTGTGTAAAATAGAGATACTAACTGAACTGACCTCAAGAATTTATCATACAGATTAAATTAGATAAGGCTTATGAAGTGCTCAGCTTAGTTTCTTGATATGATAAGCACTCATTAAAAATAAATGGTAGCTAAAAGAATAAAGGATGGGCATAATAACTATTCTTTCACCTATAGATGACTGTGGACATAGTCCATCTAGATGGGAAGGTTGCTGGAGAACGATTATGAATGCAAGATGGGGACAAGCAAGAGGCAATTGTGAGGAAACCAACAGAGTGAGGAAAATTTAGGGAAAAGGTCAGAAAGTAATAAGGGGATGTCCTCTGATTCATTTGTCTCCTAAATTTTATTAATTCCCTTAATATGAGTGGCTTTTCCCTATCTCAAATGTAGCAGTAAATAGGAAAAAAAAAAAAAAGACATTCTAGTTCTATTGGACCAACACCCAGGGCTTAAACCTAAAGGCAGCTGGGGGACAGTGGATAAAGCAAGATCTGGGTGTGAACGTGGTTTTACCTCCTTGAATCAGTCATGCTACTTCCCCAAGCTTCAGTTTCCTTATCTGTAAAATGGAAATGGTATCCTCCTTTTAGGGCCTTATTGAGGGTGAAACAAGATAGTGTGTGTGTAATGGCAGGATACCTAACATATGCTCAGTGAGTTTTTAAAAACAGAAAGTCAGAGAGATTTGATGACTTATACCCAAAGCACTGCCTCCCTGGATCTCAACTTCAACTTTTATTTGTGAAACTTCACCTGCGGGCTGTCTCTCCTCCACTTTTCTAGGATGTTTAAAAAAAAAAAATTTTTTTTTTTTTTTTTTACATTTTATTTATCTTTGAGAGACAGAGAGGCAGAGAGAGAAAGAGACACAGAATCTGAAGTAGGCTCCAGGCTCTGAGCTAGCAGTCAGCACAGAGCCCAACGTGGGGCTCAAACCCATGAACCATGAGATCATGACCTGAGCCGAATTTGGACGCTCACCCGACTGAGCCACCCAGGCGCCCCTCCAGGATTTTTTGAAGGCAGGAAGCAGTATAGGGACACTGTGAGTTGGCAGATTGGAGCTGTGGTAAAGGTGGTGGAGCCCATTTCACATCTGTATGGCTGATACTGCCCTGTTTTGTGTGGTCAGAGATGGGAGTGATCTACGGACATTCTGAAGACTTGTAGACAGAATGCTGGGGGTTTAGACATGTGGTATATCCTACTTCCTCTCTGAGTTTTTTCACCTCCTATGTCAGTCTAGCTGGAGGCTTCTCAGTGCTGTTCCTTACAGGATTCTTTTCCCTCCCTTCCCATACTCCTTTCTACCTTAGCCTTCCCCCAGTTTTCTCTTTTAAGTCTCCCGTTTTATTTCCTTTGCACTGAAGAGTATGCACAGGACTGGGGAGAAGGGGTAAACCCCTGTCAACACCCAGGAAAGTGATCCTTTCATGGTCTTTGAACAGGGAAAGTGCCAAGTGCTTATTAAAAATTTTTTTTTCCCTTCAACTTTATTCTGGATTCAAGTGTGTTCTTACTGCAGTAGACCTGTCTGGTGTTATTTCCAAAGGGAGTTCTGTGATCCGAATTCAACCCTAACCTAGCCCTAAACTTTTTTTCAGAATCTTCAACACAACTTTCTCTGTGAAAAGGACATGCTATAAACACTGTTAAGCGGGGTACTAGGGAGGAGGTATCAGCACAGTTTGGGCACCATTTTGAAAGAGGATGATTGAAGGACACTTGTAGAAACTAAGACATTCACATCTATTAATGCAAGAAAGAAATTGTCAAAATAAGTGGTTCCCCAAATTAGCTATGTATCAGAATAGTCTGAGGAACCTGTTTTAGCTTCAGGTTTCTGGTCCCTACCTCAGACTTACTGAATGCAAAATTCTGTGGATGGGATCTGGTAATCTGGAGTAATATGGGGCACTGAGCAGGGCACAGGTGATTCTGGTGCAGCCTATAGTTGAGAAATACTGGACTAAATGACCCTGTCATCTGTCAGAGTGTTACACTGAATTGGGAGTCTCACAGAATCTTAGATTTCAGTTAATATTTCAGAAATATTTCTGCCCTCTTTCATTTTGGTCAAGGAGGGATGAATCGGCTCATGTAATATCCTTACAGATCTCTGAAAGATAAAGATCGTAATTCTCTAATTCACTAAAAAACATCCCAAAAACTAATAAAAAAACAACAACACACCCCAGTCTACCCAAAGCTAGGCACATCATGAGGAGAACTGGACTCTCACCCCATCAGAAGGGAGGAAAAGCCCACTGTTTGATGAGGATAGGAAAATGGATGATAAATTTACTTCATACTTTAGAGCAGTTGTCTTCAATCTGGCCAAATATTAGAACATTCTGCAGAGCAATTCAAATCAGAATCTCTAGGGGGGTGGGATCCAAGTGGTGGTGTTTTTTAAAAGAGCACCCCCAGGTGATTCTAATATGTAACTGGGCTGAAAACCACTGCATTAGAGAAAGAGATGTGCTCTCAGGGGAAAGGCTAGAAAGGCAGGTTGTTAGAGCAACACAAGTGAATCTCCCTGGCTAAGAATAGCAGCTCCTTTCTCATTTAAACAATCAAGGTGGGTGCACTTCTCTGGAAACTCTGAGCGTACTAGGCAGGGACTGAGAGGCAGAAGAAATGAAACAGGACATGATTTGCACTTTAATTTGAAAGAAAGCTAGAAATGCTGGATGAGCTTCTAATGGCCTAAAATGTGTCCCTGTCCTTATTCACACCCAACATCTCCCAAACTACTCAGTCGCTCTCAAGTTTAACCGTAACCTCTAAGACAGGACAATATTTGTAATAATTATAGTGTGACGCTCTTTTGATGAAGCTAACCTGTGAAGCAGGCCGACTGCAGGCAATCTTTACTCCCCCGCCCCCTGCCTGCAAGAAGACTTATTGTTTGCTTTTGGCCCACCACTTGGGAGACGGCTGCAGCTGCAGAGGGAGGCTCAGGCAGAAGCCCGGGGTTCAAGTGGAGGCCAGCGGGGCCCCTCCGAGGCTCCTAGTGGGACCGGAAGGCGGGCCTTTGGAAGAGAACGCGCCTGCGGAGGCGAGTCAGGTGTTCAGCATCGTCCGAGGAACGTCAAGGCCTCGTGCGGGAAGTGATCGTCCGGAAGCCACGGAACTGGGCGTCCGAGCGGCGTCCCCGGGCCCGAAGGTCTCGGATGTCTGGTTCGGCTCCGCCAGGTGGGACCCACGCCTTGGGGAGCCGGCTGGTCGTGGCCGAGCGGAAACCCCGACACAGGTGGGTGCAGGGGGAGCGGGCCGTGGAGTCGTTCGTGGTCCACGGCGACAAGGCGCGAAGCTCATATGCTGTGCTGGCTGCTGGGGGGCGGGGCGGGGGCAGAGGGTCTCCGAGAAGGTGGTTCTAGAGGCCGAGTCTGAAGAGGAGGTTAGTGGCCGGTGGGAGGCGGGCAGAAAGGGGCTCCCTGGGTCAGTTTTGTCCAGGTCCAGGGGATCACCAGCTGCTGCCTTATCCTTAGTTTTTAGGGGGAGGGGGGAGGAAGCTAATCAAAGTACGGAAGGCAGGAATAAGAATAGGGCTGGGGTGTGTTGAAATAAATTTCTATTCCAAGATGGAGCGGCTTCTACCCAGAGTGCCACCTCGGAAAATAATACCCCTGCAGATGCTCTCCTGGACTAGAAAGGCAGTGTGTCCCGGTCAGGCAGCCCCCAAAGGCCAAGACAGCTCTTGGCCTTCTCACCCCAAACAAGGTTGACTGTGTGACCCTAGCCAATCATATTAAAAAAAATTTTTTTTCAACGTTTATTTTTGAGAGAGAGAGAGAGAGAGAGAGAGAGAGAGAGAGAGGAAGAAAGAATGAGTGCGCAGGGGATGGGCAGCGAAAGAGGGAAACACAGAATCCAAAGCAGGCTCCAGGCTCTGAGCTAGCTGTCAGCACAGCACAACCTGGGGCCTGAACCCACAAACCAGACGGTAAGATCATGACCTGAGCCGAAGTCTGACCCTTAACTGACTGAGCCACCTAGTGCCCCACCAGTCATATTTTTTATATGTCTCTTTAACTGGTCCTTGTTTTTTATTTTTTATCCTATAATAGCTTCTTATCCCCATACCCCTAGTTTTGCAGTTTTCCTAAAGGAGACTATTCACTTCAGCAAGCGTTAAAGTTTGTTTGTCTCGCCTACATTGTTTACTCATTTCTAAACACTTTTTGACCATGAGGAATGGGATCTGAAGCTGGCTACTAACGGCCTTTGGGACAAAACACACAGGTGGGGTCCTTGTTACCAGGGCAAGGCTGTGGGCAGGTCACTCTCAGATTTGAGATCACTTCCTTATGTGATGAAAACCATTAAGATCTAATCTCTTAGCACTTTTCGAGTATGTATTAGAGCATTATTAACTATAGTTGCCATGCTCTACCTTACATCCCCATGACTTACTTAGTTTATAACTGGAAATTTCTACCTTTGGCTCCCATCACCCATTTCTCCCACCCTGCACCCTTTGGCAACCACCAAATGTTCTCTGTATCTATGAGCTTGTTTTTGTTTTGTTTTTGAGAATCCATATATAAGTGAGATCATATGGTATTTGTCTTTCTCTGTATGACTTCATTTAAAATAGTGCCTTAGAGGTCCATATGTGTTGTTGTAAATGGCAAGATTTCATTCTTTTTTATAGCTGAATAATATTCCACTGGGTATATATGCTGCATTTTCTTTATTCATTTGTGATGGACACTTAGGTTTTTTCTGTATCTTGGTTATTGTAAATAATGCTGCAGTGAACATTGGAGGTGCATATATCTTTTTGAGTTTGTGTTTTTTTTCCCCTTTGGATAAATGCCCAGAAGTAGAATTACTGGATCATACGGTAGTTTTGTTTTTAGGTTTTTGAGGAACTTCCATACTGTTTCCGAGTAGTGGCTGGATCAACATGCAGTTCAACCAACAGTGCACAAGGTTCTCTTTTCTCTAAGGCTTCACCAAAAATTATTTTTTGTCTCTTTGATAGTAGCCAGTCTAATGGATGTGAAGTGATACCTCATGGTGGTTTTGATTTGTATTTTCCTGATGATTAGAAAGTTGAGCATGGTCTTATGTGCCTGTTGGCCAATATGTGTGTCTTCTCTGGAAAAATGTCTTTTCAGATCCTTGGCCCCCTTTTTTAGATTGTTTATTTGCTATTGAATTATATGAGTTCTTTGTATAATTTGGATATTAGCCCCTTATCAGATACATTATTTGCAAATATTGTCTCCTATTCAGTAGGTTAACTTTTCATTTTGAGTTAATTTTGTGGACGGTGTTAAGACAGCGGTCCAGTTTCATTGATTGGCATGAGGCTGAGTTCTCTGACTTCTCTTTGGAACCTATTCTCCATTGATTCCAGCTCCACTCACCCATTTTTGCTGCTAATCCTTCTCTTTCATGAGGAAGCAGAATGGAATGTCTGCCATCCTTCCTTGGTCCAGCACAAGCCTCAGCTTCCAGGCGTACAGGGCCCTCCATGAGAGCAGCACCACAGGACAGCTTGTCGGGAGGTCCTGACGGCGCCCTCCTCTCCATGAGCTCCATTTAGGCTGCAGCAGAGTAGAGCAGTGTGCTTGTGCTGGCGGTGCGGCTGTGATACAAGCCACGGCCTAGGTCCTCCCTCCATGCTCCTGCCATATAGACATTCTGGAGTTTCTCCCTACCTCCGCCACCCCCATCGCCTCTCGGGAGCGCCACTGTGTGACGTCTGAAGCACACAGTTTCATCCTTGTTACATGCTGCCTGCTGTTGTATGGTCTTCTCCCTGCAATGCACTGTGCACGGAGGGCAGAAGGCTTGCTCCCACCGCTTTGTATTTGACCATAAGCCCCATGGGGGAGATGGGGCTGGGCATGCTTGCTGGTGGAATGGAGTTCCTGCCAGTGTCCTGCCTTTTTCATTTCTCCCTTCCACCTCCCTGCTGATAAAATGCTCCCTTCTAGCAACGTTGTTTCAGCCCACATTGGAGAGAAGAGATTTGACCTGAGGAACATAAAGACCTAGGTGAAGGGAAAACTTGACCAAGAAAATGTTAATGACCAGCAGAGTCACCATCACTGTTGTTGCATTGTGGCTGCAGGAGGGCTCCCTTTGGGTGTTGGTGGGGGTGCTAAAATAGCTTTCTCTTTGAAGACACTGTGGGAAAGAGGGTGGCTGAGCTGACAGGGTACCCTGGGTTTCAAGGCAAGCTGGTCATGAAAGGCCAACCAGCAATGCGCAGGAGCACTGAAGGCTGAAACCAAAGCACCCCCTCCAAACTGGAGTTCCCGGAGTGTGTCTCCGAGAAAGGCTGTGCTAGCAGGTTTGGAGAGGAAGCAAAGATGCTAATGAAGCGTGAACTGGCTGCTTTCAGCAGAGCCTTCCGGGCACCATGCCACCATCTCGCTTTCTTTCCTACCCATTTATTTATTTATATTCTTAATTAATGGAAATTTCAACTCCCATTAGATCAGGAAAAGTCAGTAATAAACAGCCGCAGCTTTAAGCAGGCAGTGCTACTGGGGAAGGGCAGAGGCTTCTCTTTCTGCTCCTGGATTCCAGTCACATGGCTGGCCTGAGCTCAGGAGAGAAAATCCATGTGCTAGTTCTGTGTGGGAGAGCCAGGAGCCTGTGTTGGTGGGACTCTGACCTCGATAGGTTATCTGTGAGTTTCTTTTCCTTTAAACATCATTGAGGCTTTCACTCTGAATTTCTTTACTGGAATTGGACAGCCCAGTTTGAATCCTACCTGGCTGTGCAGTCTTGGGCAAGTTAACTAACCTTTCTGTGTCTCACTCAGGCTTTTCTGTTAAAGAAGGTACTGTTACATAAGTGAAGTAATGTGGGTGCAGCACTTGGCATGGTGCCTGGTTCGTAGTGAAGGCTCACCATCATCATCCAGAACCCATATGTGCAGGTGTGAACACTGCTCCTCTCAGGTGCCTCCGGCAGCCCAGCGGAAACCCCTTCCAGGAGCAGGGCTGGTGAGCACCCTCTTTCAGGAACATCCCAGAGACTCTTTGCTTGGGGTTCTAGAGTCTAATTTGGGAATAGCATTGTGAGTCAGGCTAAGGTGGGGTTTTGAATCCATAGCCTTCAACCTTAGAACTATCGGTGTCACTTACGAAGCCCCCAAACCTCTGCTTGGGTATAATTCAGGACTCAGGTGTCGATGTGGGACTTAGACCACTGATGGGCTGCTACGTGGTGGAGCGATGAGAGCTGGAAGAAATCACTGGTTTCCCATAGTGAGAGAAGAGCTTCAGTGGGCTCCCAGATACCAGGCCGGGCCTGCAGGGGCCAGGGCTGGGAGGGGGGTGATTGCCGCCGCAGTCTGCTGTCCAGCCCCCTTGGTTTGACTCCTGGCTCCACAGCTCGCTGGCTCAGGGACCTAGGACGAAGCTTGTAACCTTGCTCAGCCTCCGTGTCCTGACATGAGAAAAGAGCATGAGAATCGTCGTGTTCTCCCCATAGTTGTGGGTGGGATGATGTGAGATCCTGAAGAGATTCAGAGACTGCCTGGCAAATTCTCAGAAACTGGTAGCTGTTATGTTTAGACCTATCTTATTAATCCCTGTGTTTCCAAGGCCCATGATGATGTCTGCTTATAGTAAGTGCTCAAGAAATATTTAAGTAGTTAAATGGAGAATGTGAGATGTGGGATAACCTACTAACGTTTTCAGGCTTGGTAGCCCTAATGAGGGGGTCCTGCTAGATGGCCTTGAATGCCACATCCAGATCCAATTATAGGGGTTCTGTGCCAAGAGCACGCATGCCCTCTGGGTCTGGTATCCCTGGGCCCGAGAGTGGTATGCTGTGCTACTTTAAAGAACACGTGTCTCTTTTTCTTGGGTAGATGATGTTCTGTGCTGACAAAGAAGAAAGTAATGAAGGTCTCAGGTACCACTGGAGAGAGAAATTTAAACTTCTGAGTGTCAGTCTTAAATTACTGACACCCTTTTGGGTAAAAAGGATCTACTACTAGTTATCTTGAATACACTATTGGATTTCGTTTCTAAAGGGAAAAAGTAAGGCAAAAGGTGAGCAAGACATTAGTCGGCATTAAGAAAGACCCGGAGCACAATTGGGGAAGAATTGTTATTCCATCTGGTAAGTGCGTGCTCTCTCCTCACCTTGACCACCTCCTTCACTTTGCGGCTCACCTCATCTTGGATAGGACACGACAGAAATAGAAAAGGTCCCTGGAACGGCAGAACAGATGGATATGGGGGAAGGGGCGACTTCCACACCAAGAAAGATGAAACATTTTGTTCTGAAAGCAGAGGAAAGGGGTGAACACTCTCGGAGGTGGCGAGTGTAATGAATGGGGGAGCAGCAAGGCAATTGCAGGCTCCCTCTTGCCCTTTCCCCTAATCGGAGAAAGAGGCAGCACTTGACAAAATTAAAAGGGAGCAAATTTAGAGCTGATGAAAGGAAATGCTCTCCACTCAATGTGTAATTAACCTGTGAAGGAACCTAACCTGCTCGCTATTAACTGAGGCAAGCGGTGAGCTGGGCTTTCGGAAGGCTGGAAAAATAACAGCTGTTTGGGCGGCTACGCTGGTTAAGCCTGTAGTTCCGGAGGTAATTCATCCTCGCTGTCAGACATGACATGATGACCGAGTTGAGAAGAGGCTCGTCCCCTGGGATGCCAAAAAAAGTGGAGGTGAATGGAGCCTTTAGACAGGGAGGACATTAGCACTGAGGAGGCTTTGCAAATGATCCAGGAAAGCTAGGAGATGTGGCCGGGGTCACACAGCCACTTTGCGGTAGAGCCCATCCTCCTGGGCCTGAGCCAGTGCCATCTCCTGCACAGTGTGTGGCCCCGGAAGGTTGCAGAGGGTCCACCTCATCTGTGCCCCCTGCAGGGTTGGGGGGCGGTGGCTCCCTCCTCAAGGGTAGGGCCAGAATCTGGGCCTGGGAAGTCAGGACAGTTGAGGTGGGGAGCTGTTTTGGGATATGTTTGTTCTGGGCAGGAATTCTGACCCACTTCATATCTGTGAGATCTTGAGTTTCCTGGAAAGAGCAAGCAAGATGGTAATACAGAACAGAGTGAAAGCTTGCTTTTTTTTGTTGTTGTTGTTGTTGTTGTTTTTTTTTTTGTGAAGACATCAGTATTACTGGTGAAAATGCTGTTTTCACCACTTCCTGGGTGTATGACTGTGGGCTACTGGCCTCATCTCTCTGAATCTCAGTCTCGTTAACTCACTGCTGCCTTCTTCGCAGATATGGGGGGGGGAGTGGTCACTGACAAGCAGTTATCGTGCAGTGGCACATTAACCATTCAAAAACTGGCAGGCAGAGTTATGGTTAGAACTGGAATTAGCATGGGCTGACCCTTTAGGAGAAAACCTTGCTTTCGTCCTTTAGGTTTATTCTCTCTGTAGCCTTTGGCGTCTCATTCGCCCAGCAACGACTCCCTAAACACCTTGTATGCACCGTGTTAGATGCTAGAGGTCCAGTGGTGAGTGCAGTATGGTGCTTGTTGTCTTGGAGTGCACGGCTGAGTGGAGGAGACCATCACCAAGAAAAACACCAAAAACTGCAGTACTGTAGACCCGTGCCGTATCGAAGGTGGAGACTCATAACGCATTGTGGAGTCAGAGAAGGAGCTTTTGCCCATCAGATAAATATTTGCTAAGCACTGTGTGCTCAGCACTATGACAGGCATTCATCAAATTACTTCTTGTCCAGTAAATCCCCCCTCGGGAACAGTGACATCTTGGAAAGGCATTCTGTTACTTACTGGGAATTCCAGAAAACATTCCAAGAAACTGAGCCTACACCGACAGCGTCATCAAACATAGCTCCAAGGAAGCATTATTTATTACCAGTGGATATTCTGAATCACTCAAAAGTGGTTCAAGAGAGTTTTTGTTTTGGTGAAAGATGCTGGTCAGGAAGCCCTAGAAAATGATCAAGAAGGACCCTGGAAGACAGCCAGGCCTCTTCTAAGAATTTTGTAGGCCCTGGGCCCTCTTAGATATGAAGCCTCACCTACATCTTCTCAAATAGCTCAAGTATATGATATGATATACAAAATGCCTCCGTATCCCCAGTGAATTTCTCTTTTTTTGCTATTAAATTTAAAATTATTTTCTGATTTTGGTTTTAAAATTATTTATGAGTGATTTTTAGAAATTACATCCATATTCAAGAATTCTCATGGAATGAGAGATCTTAAATGAATTTCTAATATAATGACTTTTTTGATGAATACTAAATTGAACAATTAATGAAGTTGACATAGTATTACACCATATAGACATTCAATTAAACATTAATTTCAGTTTTTTTTTTAATTTGGAGCCACTTCCTTTTTGTTTTTTATTTCTTGGTTGTTTTTAGGTCTAAGACATTTGTATAGGCTTTGGGAAGCTCTCAGACTGGAGCTCTGGTGCCTCTGGATGGAGGAGCCTTGGGACAGCAAAGCCTCTTCTTCTGGCCAGCTCTTAGCTGCCACCCCCTCTTAACCTTGAGGACCGCAGAGGACGGTCTGATGAGGTGGTCCCTGGAGACTGCCGTTAGTGAGCCACACTGCAGTAGGTTAGGTCCTGGGTGGTAACCAGAGTGAGGCAGTCGTTGGTGAGGCCTTTTCCCGGGTCATAATGACACTGATCCTCTCTGTTCTTGGCCCATATTCCTCCTTATTCATCTTTCCCCTGTTCTGCTTCTTTTCATCCTTTTCTCTTTTCATCCTCTCTCCTGCCTGAGGTCTTGTCTATCCTGGAGCAGCCAATGGCTTCCTTGGACCTGCCCTCCTTTGCTGGTGCCGTTGAAGTCATTTCTGATCCCAGTGAGAGCATCACGGAAGGAGGGGTGGCCACAAGTATGGAGACAAGTATGGAGACACTTTGATTCAAACTGGAAATATAAAGTGCTTGCCATGTATTTCTTTAAGAAACCAGTGTCCTGACGTCTTTTCAGAGTAGCCAGTGTGAGATGAGCTGCTGAACTTTTGTCCTTGGTAAAGTTTTACTGAGCAGAGAGCCTGCTAGAATGTTCTTGTTAGACTATATTCGAAGCATCCTTTACTCTACCACAATTGCCTCTGTGCAGAATGCCCTTTTCCTGTCTGCCTGGTGGCTGCATTCCTCACCTCTCAGCTGCAGGTCACCTCCTGGTGAGCCTATCCATCACCTCCCTGGGATGATCTGAATGTTTTTTCTTTGGGGTTCCCACTGCCCTTAATGGTGTTCACGCATTCATTAAAGCAATGCCCATCTTCTGTCATAATGGTTTGCTTTATTGGCACGTCTGACCCCCACTGTAAACTCTTTGTGGCCAAAGGCCCTCCCTACCTCCATCTCTACAGCGTCAGCTCTGAGCACAGCAGTTGGCAAATAGTGGGATCTGGGGGAGTGAGCTAACTGGCTGGCATCCATGGAGCCTTCCTTATGCACGGATTCTGAGTCCTTTTCAACATTGTCTAGCCAAACCAGGAGAGCCTGCATACTCGCTGTATCTCCAGGAAGAAGTCTTGAACACCCATTCACCTTCAGTGTCCCTTCCTCCACATGCCCCCAAATTACAAATCATCAACTCCATGATCTACCACCACCATAGATATTTTTAAAGCTGGGGTGAAGAAGCATAGGTGCAAATAGGAATAAATACCTCTGGCCATAAAAATAAAATAAATCAATATCACTTCTCTGTGGCCAGAGATGCTTAATAGGCAAAGATTGCTGCCAGATTGTAAAAAATGTGTTTAGCAGGCGCTGAGGGCAAATTTAAGCTGTGGGAATGAATGCTCCAACTGCCTTTCTCAGCTTAGAGTGAAATAACTTTTTCTTTGGCGTAAGATGATGAATATACATCTGCTGTGGATGTGATTCTGAAAGCACTGGTCTTGCTTCTGGGACCTAGACAGTGTGAGCTGCTCAGGGTCGCTGGACACTTTCAGCTGGGGTTGGAGATGCCTTTCAGTCTCTTCCATTCACTTGGCAGGCCCCAGAAGTCCATTACCAACCCCTTCAAATGCATATTTTCTTTTACCATTATCTGAATAGAATAGGATAAAGCACCTGGTGACCCCCATCTCTACATTCCTAATATCCTTTTCAAACTCCTTTCCAGATATTTCCCCCTTAGGACCTCTGCTCAGGTCTCACAAGGCTACTTGGATCTTCCCTGGGTGAGCGCTGTGTGGTTCTTACTCACCTCCTTCTGCATGTGTCTCTCTGTCAGCCTGGAATGCCCTTTTGCCCCATCTTGTACATGGGACTTGCTCTTCAAAGCTCAGCCCAGAGGTCCCTTCAGTGTATCTCTGTGCTCTTCTGACTGGGAACCCTCACCTTCCTGGAGGACCTGATTTCTCCTTAATCTTTGATCCCACATGACCTTATGTGTCCCTTAATTATGGCTCTTACTACATTCTGTCATAATTTATTTCTACAGTAATTATAATAATTATTCCATCAGCAAATTCTGTCAGCACTACCTTCAAAATCTAGCCCAAGTTCGATTACTTCCCACCACATCCTCCTACCACTCCAGTGCAGACCACTGTCAGTTCTCAGCATGAGTCCTGAGCTCTGTTTGACCTGGTCTCCTTGCCTCCATACCTGCTTCACTGCAGCGTATCTTCACATGGAAGCTAGGCAAAAAAGGTGCATTAGATTGTGGAACTCTTCTGCTCACAACTATCAGTACTTCCCATGTGTATTAGGATTCTCCAGAGAAACAGAACCAATAGGATTCTGTACAGAAGGAAATTCATTATAAGGGAAGGCACCCATGATTATAGAGGCTGGCAGGTTCCAGTCAGAAGGCCTGTAGCCTAGAGACCCACGAGAGACCATAGAGGAAGCCCGAAGGCAGTCTGCTGGAGAATTCCTTCTTGCTTGTGGACGCTGGTCTCTTTGTTCCAGTCGGGCTTTCAACTGATTAGGTGAGGTCCACCCACATATGGAAGGCAGTCTGCTTCCTCAGGATTCACTAATTTGGATGTTAATTTCATCCCAGAGCACCCTCCAAGGTGACACCAGGCCATGTCACTGGGTTCTCATCATGTTCTCATCATCTGGCCCTACATGAGTGAACAGCCTCTGACTATCTCTCTTTTCCTCTGTTCCAACCATTCCAGCCTCCTTGACATTCTTTAAACATGGATGACACATTCTGCCTCTAGTCCCTTCTCTCTGCTCTCAGAAAGGGCTTAGAGGGACGTTATTCTCTCCGATATCAGCATGTCTGTCTTTTTCTCCTCCCAGATGTCTGTGTTCAAATGATACCTCCTCTGAGAGGCCTTCCTTGCCCTGTTCCTTCCCTCATGGTATCCCCTGACCCCTGTCATGCTTTGGTTGATTACTTTGTTTTGTTTTTCTTTGTGATTCTTACCTGACACTGTATCATTGTTTATCTGTTCATTTTCTGTCTCTTTCATCCAGAGTACAGACTCCATGGAGGCAAGGGACTTCATTTGTTTTGGTCACTTTTATATCCTCAGTACCAAAACCAGTGCCTGGCACATCAGAGTCAATCAGTAAACATTTGTTGAATACATGAAGGTGTTGAAAATATATTAATTAGCTCACATATATTAAATGTTTACTATATCCTTTTATGTTTATAAAAATCTATGGGATAGATTCTGATCTTTTCCTAGACTGAAGGATGCATGCAGGCTAGACTTGGTTGGTCTTACTCAGTTCTTTATCCCAGCAGCTAGAACAAATAATATGAACAAATAAAAATGATTGGCTAAATGAATGCAAGAACCAGGCAACATTTATAGAGTAGGAGACTGAAGCATTTGAGAGGTGGACCCAACTTGTGTAAGCGACTCGGTAAGTAAGTGGAAGAGCCTGGGTCCCAACCTGGGTGATCTGTCTGACCCCACACCACACCCTTTAGTGATGTCTGTGTCCTGACTCAGCTTTGATCTCTGTGGTGGCCTGACTTCAGTTTCCCCAGTTCATGGCACAAGGCTGACACTCAACGTTTGTGAATAGAATGCATTCTAGTTCTCTCATCTTCTAAGCTCTGCTGTGACTGAGGGAGACCCTGAGGGCTTCAAGGGCAGAACCCCCTGTGAGTGACATTGCACTCACCCTCTCAGTGCAGGCATAGGGGAGAAGAACTCAGGTGTTGCCATGGAACAGACCAAGGTCCTTCTAATGGTGTGATGTTGGACCTCAGTTTTTTTGTCTGCACAATGGGTATAATAGTAATGTCTACTTCCAAGCATTATTTTTTTATACAATTGCTTTTTATTTTTTATTTTTTTATAGTTTATTGTCAAGTTGGTTTCCATGTAACATCCAGTGCTTTTCCCCACAAGTGCCCTCCTCCATGTCCATCACCCGCCATTCCCTTTCCTCCTCCCCCTTCAGCCCTCAGTTTGCTTTCAGTATTCAAGAGTCTTCTCATGATTTGCGTCTTTCCCTCTCCCTAACTCTTTTTCCCCCTTCTTCTCCTGATGATCCTCTGTTAAGTTTCTCCTGTTAGACTTATGAGTGCAAACATATGGTATCTGTCCTTCTCTGCCTGACTTATTTTGCTTAGCATGACACCCTCGAGTTCCATCCATGTTGCCACAAATGGCCAGATTTCATTCTTTCTCATTGCCATGCAGTATTCCACTGCATAGAGGAGAAGAGAGATAGAGGCATCCTCTTGATGCATTCATCAGTTGATTAGGCTCTTTCCATGCTTTGGCTATTGTTGAAAGTGCTGCTATGAGCATTGGGCTACATGTGCCGCTGTGCATCAGCACTTCTGTATCCCTTGGGTAGATCCCCAGCAGTGCTATGGCTGGGTCATAGGGGAGTTCTATTATAAATTTTTTGAGGAACCTCCGCACAGTTTGTCAGAGGGGTTTCACAGTTTACATTCCCACCAACAGTGTAGGAGGGTGCCTGTTTCTCAGCATCTATAGTCTCTTGATTTGTTTATTTAAGCCACTCTGTCCAGTGTCTGGTATCTGTGAGGTTTTGATTTGTATTTTCCTGATGATGAGTGATGCTGAGCATCGTTCCATATGTCTGTTGGCCTTCTGGATGTCAAGGATTATTTTTAAGCTGAACCAAAATAATATAGGTAAATTGTTTGAGTCTGGGCCTTGTATACTAACTGCTCAACAAATGCTGGCTGTTGTTATTGCTGACCTCCTTGCCGTGAGCTTCTGTAGCACGTGTCTTGTTACTGCACCCAGCACCTCACTTCTCAGATACCACAGTACATCATTTGCCTCAGGGTGGGCCTCTGAGACACAAAGATGGCTACTGGCCAGGCCTTACACTTTTGTATTCTAGAATAGAGTGATAGTGGTACATTGTGCCTCACGGTCGTTCAGTACTTCAGTAAATTCATTCCTGCAGCTCCCACAGGAGAGCTCTGTGTTGCCAGGTCTCCAGGATGATTCCATGAAAGTCTGAGGCACGTTTCAGCTGACAGACTTGGCAGTTTTTGTCTACACCAATATTCTAGGGAATCTTGGGTTGGGCAACGGTAGTTTAAGTGGCCTGAAAACAGAGTAGAAATATATCCCTTAACACATTCCTTCAAGCTTGTCAGGCATTTCTTTTTACCCATGAGAAGAATCACAGTAATGTAAATGTCAAACAGAAATATTGAAAAATTTTGCTTTGACCTCGAGTCCCAAACACATGAAGTGCAAAGTCAGAGCACCTGGAATTCCAAAGGAATCTAAACCATATTCACAAGAGTGATGTGAATAAGGGAATAGGGAGTAACAGAGGAGAAATAGTCCATAAGATGGTGAAGGAAGGAGTTATTGGAGCAGAGATGTGAATGACATGAGAAACCAAGTTATGCAAATCTAGGAAGAGGAGCAACCAGGCAGAAGGAAAAGCAAATGCAAAGGACCTGAGGTATTGAGTGTTAAGTATATTTGAAGAACAGCAAAGAGGCCAGCGTGATAGGAGCCTAGTGAGCCCAGGGCAGCAGTTGGAGATTAGGAAGCTAGGAAATTAGGGGGCTTGATCATCTAGAGCCTCACAGGTTATGGCAGGGATTTTGGATTCTGGGCAGTCACTGGGGAGTTCTGATATAAGTCTATTCGGTATCAATATGATATATGTGGTTTGCTTTTCTTAAAGACCTCTGGCTGCTTTGTGGCTTGCAGGGAGACCCTAGTGAAAGTAGGCAGACCAGGAAGCTATGACATATTCCCAGTAAGATAGTATGGTGGCTGGATAGAGGGGGCAGTGATGAGAGCTCGTTCATTTCGAAATATATGTTGGAGGTAGATCCCGTAGGATTTTTGGATGGATTTGAAGTGTTTGAAGTGGTGTGCAGTATGAAAAGTGGAGAGATATTCTCCCCCATCTCCTGGAGCAACAGATCACATGATTTGATTCAATGAAATGGAGAGAACACCGATAGCAGAAAGCTTTTGGGAGACAACTGTGGGAATCCATCAGTACTGGATATGTTAAATTTAGATATCCCAGGGAGATATCGAATAGGAAGTTAGAAAAAGAAGCCTAAGATTGAGGAGGAGGACAGAGCTAATGAATGGAACTTAAAGCCATAGGAGTGAATGAGATTAGAGGGTGAAAAGGAAGAAAGAAGGAGTGACAAAGCCTCAGTCCTGGGGCACCTCAACTTTTAGAGGTTGGAAAGAAGAAGAGCCAGTGAAGGAAGACTGAGAATCAGCAGTGATGTGGGAAGAAAACAGGAGTGTGCTGTCAAGTTAAAAGTCAAGTTAAAGTCAAGTTATGTTAAAAGTCTATTTTAAGGAAGCAAGTGATCTCCACATCAAACGTTTCCAGGAGGTCAAGTAAGGAGAGCAATGAGAATTGACTGTTGGGGTCAATACAAGAACCATACAGAAATGCTCATAGAAGCACTGTTGTTTATTTTTAGAAAAATATTGGAAGCATTCCCAAATGTCCAACAACAGGAGAATGGGTAAGCACCCTGTGCTGTGTCTGCCCAGTGGAATTTTTTTCTGCTGAAAAATCAATAAGCTAGAGTCATGTGGATGAGTCCCACACACACAGTCCTGAGGACAAAAGTTGAGGAATGTGAGTGGTTGAATACCATTTATAAAGTTTAAAGTATTCAAAACAAACATTGCTTAGAGGAACCTGCATAGTAAAAGTACAAAGACGTAGATGGAAATGACATGTAGGAAATTTAGGATACTAGTTATTTTAGGAGCTGGAGAAAAGAAAGTGATTCAGGAGGGATACACAGGAGACATTCAGCAGTATTGGTAATATTTTGTTTTTTAAGCTGAATGGTAGGTACACAGATAATCACTCAATTATTTATACTTTTAGTATAGTGTAAATATTACCTAAGAAATTCTAAATGAAAAAACAATAATTTAACCACCGAATATGTCAATATGGAAGTCATTTGTGACTAGGACAAAAGCATTTTCACTGAAGTATTTAGAGGGCAAGCCGATTGGAGTGAGTTTGAGAGAGAAAGGGAGGGGAAAAAGTGAAAATGATGAAGATAGACATCTGTGCGTTCTGGTTACAAAGGGGGCAGAGAAATGGAGGGTTCACTGAAGGGAGATGTTAGATAAAGGAGGGTTTGATTGACAGAGGGACTCCAAATGTAAAGTTGGCTAAGGCTAAGTAATGTGCGAAATTAAAATATAGTTTGTTTGTTTATCCTTAGCAGATCGTCCAGACCCCCTGGTTTCCCTTTGGTGTTTTGGCATATGACTATCTGTGTTCATTAGCATCTTCACCAGAGGAGAAAGAAGTCAAATCAGTCCCTTTGGATCCTGGTGAAAATAATTTAGTAGAAGCCTCATTTGGGGAGGAGTTGGAAACAACTCATTTAAATGAGGTTTGGGATTAGTCGTGGATTACTATAGATGGAGCATTGAATAAAACATCACACAGAATATGCAAATTAGGTCAGGTGTTTTAGAGTATATGTTTTCTGGAA
The DNA here is from genome assembly GCF_006229205.1 of Suricata suricatta. NCBI lineage: Eukaryota > Metazoa > Chordata > Mammalia > Carnivora > Herpestidae > Suricata > Suricata suricatta. Next base: position 127,453,357 of record NC_043702.1, on the reverse strand, counting down.
TTCGAAAGATTGTTCAGAATGGTGTGCACAGGCTACTTATAATGGTAACTTGAAAGTTCATGATGAAGGTGAGTTTGGGGAGGCTTTTAGTGTAATTGTTATTCATATCAGGTCTGGTGCCGTTAAGGAAAGGGCATAGTGTTGTGGTTGTGGTTATTGTTGTTTGTGTGTTAGCTGGTGGGGATTTATAAAGATCCTTCCACCCTATCTCTTGAGGCTCATCTAAGATCCAGGATACCTCCTAGCAAGATAATGATTATAATAGTAAAATATAACTTAAATGGACTAACATTCACAGAGAAGCTATTGTGTGCCATGCACTGTTCTAGGCATTATGGCTGATTTCATCAAACTCTCAGAGCCTTCATGCAAAGTAGGGTCTGTGATCTCCACTCGACAGATGAGGAAACTGAAGGAGAGCAGAGTTCCTTAGGCCGTGAGTTCTAGGACTGGGATCAGAGCCTTGAATGTCTAACACCAAAGCCGGGGCCCTTCCCGTTTTTCTGTGCAGCCTCGATTAGGCTCTTGACAGGGTCAGTTCAGCCCCCCTCGATGGGGCTGCAGTTGCTGGCTAAGAGGGCCAGTCTCCTTGCTCCCTGGGGTTTTGTGTTGCTGCTGACCACGGGACAGTGCGGGTAGGAGTGACCACTGCAGGAAACAGAGCGGTGCGTCAGTTGGAGGTTCAGAAGACCTGCAGGGAATTGGGAATAAAACTGTGACCGCATATTTTGAGGCCTTTTACCTTGTAGAACATCCTGTGTTTCTGAAACATCCACAGTGACTGTTGTTCTATATTATTTAAATGAGCAAGTGCCCTAGTTTCAGAAGGGAAAGATTTTTTTCATCAAATTTACTGCACATCTGTTTAAAGAATGTGGCAACAGTATGCATAAATCTCCAATCAAAATATTACAGAACAAGCCAATTTTATCATATTAAAAATGTATGGCCAGACACAATGTGCTGAAAATATGAAATTAACATGTGGTGCCTTTTCTACTCTGCTTATATTGGACTGTTTATCCCCAAATTAAATCTTTCACAAAAATATACCAGACAAAAAAGGAGTTAAACTTGGCCCTGAACAATTATACTGATGTTTTAAAAGTATGTCTGTATAATATGCCAGCATTGCAAATATATTTTTAATAGCAATAGAATTTTTGTAGTATCTTAAAGAGATTCAGAAACATTCAAATTATATATGCCGTTACATATAATGATGTTTTATGGATATTGGATAACATTACAATATAGATGAATTTTAAAACCCCTCTACTAGAAAATCTTCAAATGTTTTCTAAGTAACAAGAAGTCTCCCTTTTGATGATTTCAAGTGCTAATTGGCATTTTGTTTCCTTTGGGTGAGATCAGCCTGTCACTGAAGATGCAGCTGGACTTTCATATAAGCAGACAAATTCCTTCATGGTTCAAGATAGGGATGTCCTTGGGGTGCCTGGGTGGCTTAGTCGGTTAAGCGTCCGGTTTCAGCTCAGGTCATGATCTTGCGGTTCGTGGGTTCAGGCCCCACATTTGGACTCTGTGCTGACAGCTCAGAGCCTGGAGCTGCGTCTCCCTCTCTCTCTGACCCTGCCCTGCTCATGCTGTCTGTCTCTGTCTCTCAAAAATAAAAATAAACAGAAAAAAAAAGATAGGGATGTCCTCATTTTTACTAAGTTTTTAATTTTAATTCCAGTATCGCTAACATCGTGTTATATTAATTTCAGTTATATAATAGGGATACCTTCTTTATCTTCTTCTTGGATTAATACCACTACCATCACACCATATCAAGATTTATGACTGCCTTCTATTTACACATACACTATTAGTCATCCTCTACACAACATTTAATTCTCAAAGGGCCTTTATGAGATGGTCCGTATTAGCCCACTTTATAGATGGAGAAACTGAGGCGTGCAAAGTTAATTAATTTGCTCTAGTTTGGACACCAAGATGTCTGCCTTTGAGAGGCTTGCATTTCTGTAACATTTGATTTACCGCAGTATTTTGGCTGTGTCGTCTTGGGTGGTACTCAACACCAGCTCTGCTCTTGATGAGCAGAAACAAGGATCACAGTGGAGACAGGACCCTGGAAACGGACCTGATGAGCTGTGAAGCTGATGAGGATTGAGGCTCAGGTAGGACACACAGATGTTGAAAAGGCAACTGAAAATGGTGGCCTGGGGAGGAAGGTGATACATTCAAAGTAAGGAAAATCAAGGGAGAGGAGAGACAAAAGTAAGTGGCCTGTGGTGTTGCGACAGAAAAGCAGTCACTGGAGATTCACCTTTCTCCAGTCATTTAGTAGAACAGAATAATTGTTGTTATTATTGTCCTTCTTAATAAATGAATCCTACAGATTGATGTAGGCTTTTTGTTTAAACATAAAGCACAGCAATTTCTGTTACCTCCCCTCAACTTTCCAAAATTTATTTTTATTTTTTATTTTTATTTTTTTAATGTTTTATTTGTTTTTGAGACACAGACAGACCATGGGAGGGGCAGGGTCAGAGAGAGAGAGGGAGACACAGAATCTGAAGTAGGCTCCAGCTCTTAGCTGTTAGAACAGAGCCAGACGTGGGGCTCGAACTCACAAACGTGAGATTATGACCTGAGCCGAAGTCAGAGGCTTAACCGGCTGAGCCACCCAGGCGCCCTCCAACAATTTAATAAAGTAGGTCGGGTAGGTGTTATTCCCATTTTGCAGTTGAAACTGAAGACGCCAGGTTCGTACAGTGTCAGTAAGGGCAGAGCAGACAGCAGAGGGGTTCTCCCAATTTCTAGCGGTTTCTCATTCCTCTGGACCACCCTCCCTCCCCTCAGAGAGTGAGAGACCTGACCTGCACTCCCTGCAGCCCATGTCATGGAAAGAAGTCACTCTGGCAATCTGCCACTCTGGTGGCATGTGGCCATTTGTAACTGTGAGGCCAACAGCTTCACAATTTCATCCTTGAATTTCGTCAGACCCTTGGGTGGGTGCCATCTACTCCTGTTAATTTATTTGTTTCTAAATTTGTCAGTTAGGTTCTAGTGCTTTACCACCACATTTTCTTTTTCCCTAATCTCTAGATTCTGAAAGACAATTTGTGGCTAAGACTTTCCTTAGCATATTTTTCAGTGAGGACTTTGAGTATAGTTGGGGTTTATGTGGGACCAAGACTGAATTTATTTATTTATTTACTTCTAAGTTTTTTTAATTTTAATTTTTTTATAGTTTATGGTCAAGTTGGTTTCCATCGAACACCCAGTGCTCATCCTCACAAGTGTCCTCCTCCATGCCCATCACCCCCCTCTCCCCCCTCCCCCATCAGCCCTCAGTTTGTTCTCAGTATTTAGGAGTCTCTCATGATTTGCCTCCCTCCCTCCCTCTCCCTAAGTCTTTTTCACCCCTTCCCCTCCCCATGGTCCTCTGTTAAGTTTCTCCTGTTAGACCTATGAGTGAAAACATGGTATCTGTCCTTCTCCGCCTAACTTATTTCACTTAGCATGACACCCCTGAGGTCCACCCACATTGCTACAAAGGGCCAGATTTCATTCTTTCTCATTGCCGTGTAGTACTCCATTGTGTGTATATACCACATCTTCTTGATCCATGCATCAGGTGATGGACATTTAGGCTTTTTCCATGTTTTGGCTATTGTTGACATTGCTGCTATGAACATTGGGGTACATGTGCTCCTATGCCTCAGCATTTCTGTATCTCTTGGGTAAAACCCTAGCAGGGCTATTGCTGGGTCCTAGGGGAGTTCTATTGTTAATTTTTTGAGGAACTTCCACACTGTTTTCCGGAGTGGCTTTACCAGTTTACATTCCCACCAACAGTGTAGGAGGGTGCCCATCTCTCCACACCCTCGCCAGCATCCATAGTCTCTTGATTAGTTCATTTTAGCCACTCTGACTGGCGTGAGGTGGTATCTCAGTGTGGTTTTGATTTGTATTTCCCTGATGATGAGTGATGCTGAATGTCGTTTCACGTGGACCAAGACTGAATTTATACTGGCTCAAAACTCAGGATATGTTTTATCTGTTGCAGTTTATAATCCAGATAGGAAGAGGGGAAAAATATTCCTCTTCTCCTGCCAGAGGTTGTGGTTGAGGTTGGGGGTTGCGTAGAAATAACAGTAGTCTCTTACTGGTGATATTTACCCCCCTCCCTTTACTCATCAGTCGTATTATCCTCATCCTTCTATTGAAACTATTATGAAAATCTACGAATGATCTTTTGAATATCAAACCTAAATGACTGCTATCTCTTTAGTCCCATTAGAGTTTTCTGTGACATTAGACACTTTTTTTTTTAGGCCACAGTCCTAGGATTCATCCTTGATTCTTCCTTCCCTCTTGTTTGCATTATGTTGATGATCACCGGTTTTGGTTTAGCTTATTACTGTGGTGAGCTGCATTCACTGATGTTCGGACATTATGTCAGCACTGCATTCCAGGAATAAACTCTGCCTGGTCATGATGTCTTATCCTTCCTTTGTCTTTGTTGATTTGTTACAATTTTGTTTAGAAATGTAGCATCTATGTTCATGGGGTTATTGGTCTGTCTTCTTTTCTAGCGATGTTTTGTTTGGGGTATCAGAATAACATTGGCCTGTAACCTGAATTGAGAAGTATTTCCTCTCTGTAGTTTTTGGAGGAAATTTGTTTTAGAATTAGTGTTATTTCTCTCTTTAGTATTTGTTAGAATTTACCAGTGGAGCTATCTAAGCCTGGAATTTTCTTTGTGGGAGGGTTTTCAAGTACAAATTCAATTTCTTTAATAAAAATAGGTCTATTCAGGCTACATATTGCCTTTTTTTATTTTATTGAATTATATTCTACATATTTACTCGAGTGAGATTCATTGTGTCTTTCAAGATATTTGTCCATTTTATCTAACTCATTGAATATATAGGCATATAGATATTGATAATATATGTTCTTATTATCCCTTTAGTATCTATGTAATCTGTAATGGTGTTGCCTCTCACAACTAATATATCAATTAGTGCTTTCTTTCTCTTCCCCCGCCAATCCATGTTGGTAGAGGTTTATCGATGTTACTGATTTTTTTCAAAGTATTAGCTTTTGATTTCATTGCTTTTTTTCCTATTGTTTTCCTGTTTCATGGATTGCTCTTTGACCTTTATTATTTCCATTCTTTTGCTTACTTTGGGCTTAATTTTCTCTTTTCTTTTTAATTTATTAAATTCTAAACTGAGGTCATGGATTTGTGACTTTTCTTCTTTTTTAATATAGGTGTGTGGTTAGTGCTATAAATATCCCCTTAAGTACTATATTAGCAGAATCCCACAAATTCTGGTATGTTGTGTTTTCATTTTCATTTTCTTCAAAATTCTTTGTAATTTCTCTTTTAATTTTTTGTCTGATCCACGGGTTGTTTAGAACTGTGTTATTTAGTATCCAAATGCTGGGGGGATATTTTCCATATATCTTTCTTTTATTGATTTGTAATTTAATTCCATTGTGGTCATGGAATATACTTTGTATGATTTGAATCCTTTTAAATTTATTGAGACTTGTTTTATGGCCCTGAATGCTTTTTTAAAATCAGAGGAATTAAACTTTTGGGGATCTCAGTTGTAACGGTCAGTCAGCAATGCCCTTGTTAGCAATTTACTGCTTTCCAGTGGGCAAAATCCAAAGGGGCTTCTCCTCATAAAATTCCCTTCGCTTCCTTGCTTCACCTCCCCAAACCTTTATGTCCCTGTTCAACGTAGGACTCTTTCAGAGCAAGAACGAAATTTGCTTGCCTTATTTGATAGAATGGGAGGGAGAAGTGTGGAGTTCAGCTGCATAAAGTCAGGAGAGAGGGAGAGAGGGCAAGTTAAGAAGTAATCCAAGGAAGGCTGAGCTGTGGCTATAAAGAGACATTTTATCCTGTGGTTTATAAACTGACTCTGAAGGCAATTTCAAAAGTGTTTTGAGCAATGACAGCATTACTGGATGAAGAGTTGTAGCCTTGGAGATTCCTTTGAATGACCATACTCAATTTGGATGTATGAGTTCTCAAGTGCTTTAGAAAAAATTAATCCTTATTTTTAGCTAATAAATATGTAATTATTTTAGTGAACATCCCAAACTCATTGTAGTATAAACATGAAGCAGTTTTCCTTTCTCTTATCACTGCTTTTAACCGTTTTCGTCCAACTTTTCTTTCTTAGAATGGTATCAGAGATGTTTTCCTGTTGCTTTTTGACCACTTTCAGTTATTAAGAGTCTAGTACAGTCTTATTTAATTTGCTAGTCCTGTTCCCTAGACTGACCATGGTGGAGGGATCTACCGCGAGGGAGAGGCAGGGCCTTCTTTAGAATTCCTGTCATCTTCCAGCATGTTGGGAAGAGGACCAAGATTGATAAATGGACAGATATCTCCTATTTGGCTGCTGCTTACCATCCTGCTCAGCCTAATGAAGTTATCTTGGTGACAATGGAGGAGAGGCCCCAAAGAATCAATTCTAGAAACTGTGAGGGCCTTTGTGCAGGGAACACTGGCATCACATGTCCCAGTGACATGAACATTTGCTTCTGCAGTGGCCTTGGTGATCTGCATTTGGGTGCACTTAGCTCAGGCAACTTGGAAGGGCTTTTCCTTTCGGTCCACAGGAACCTCTAATATTCTTGGTAATACAGTGGCTGTGTAGTCACCTGAACTTCTGCTCCTCTTTCTATCTTGCTGTCTCTGACTCATTCATTTTTCTCTTGGCCAAATAGACATCAAATGTGTTACATTGGCAGATATTCAACAGGGGAAAAAGGCTGTTCTCTTTTTTTTTCTGGTATCTCAGTCTCTTAAAATACTTCTCTCTGACCCCCCACTTTTGGTTTGGAGGATGATAGGAACATAAGACGGAAGTGAGGGGGAAACTGTGTACTCACTCCTTTAATGGGATAGTGAGGATGTGCTCAATCCTGTGGTGGCAACAAACTCCCCTGTGCCTGGGGAGCTAAGTACAACAAGGACAAAAATCCTTTTTAAGTTATTTGTCTACCGCTAATTGGTAGGGAGGCTTTTTTTTTTTTTTTTTTAAATCATTGCTGAATAGAAGATCCCATCTGAAGGGTGCCTGGGTGGCTCAGTCGGTTAAGCATCTGACTCTTGATTTTGGCTCAGGTTATGATCTCAGGGTCATGGGACCAAGCCTGATGTCAAGCTCTGCACTGAGTATAGAGCCTGCTTGGGACTCTCTCTCCATGGAGGAAAATGAGTTTTGGGAGGCCCCATGCTGGCCATTTCCCACTCTGACCTAGAAATGACACATGGTCTACAACTAGTCCCATGGTCCTATCTTGACTAAAGGGTCATGGCCGGCAACTGTACTGTGTGACCAAAAGGGAGACGAACCAGAAGTACTCCAATGACAGCACCATGGTAGTCTCCACGCCATGCTTCCCAGTGCTGCTCTCTCTCTCTGCCCACACACTTCCCCTTGTTGGTCATTGGGACGTGGGGGTGCCATGTGGGTGGCTGAGGCAGTGGTTAAAGAAGGCAGACACTTACTCTGCATCTTGTTAACACAGACATTCGTGCCACACACATTCACGTGCACGTGAGTGACATCATAGCAAGGGAACGTTCAAGACAAGTTCCAGGCATGGAGAAACTTGGGTTTTTCGTCACCTAACTCAACACTGGGCATATTTGAATACTGTTTCCCCTGTACATTATACTTATGTACTTAAAAATAATGTGGCCGAGATTAAAGGGATGAAGCAGTGAAGATTTGGTTTATACATTTTAAGACCCAGGTATGTTTCACATAGAATAAGGGTCAGTGTGAATTCAATGGCTGGAGGTGAGGCTATAAAATTTGATGAAATGGCACTTTAAGAAAGCTGGAATCCTTTTTACTTAAAAAATATCTGACCAGCAAATAATATGATTGCAACATCTATGCTTGTATTAGGGATTTCTGTTGAGAAAAGTGGATAAAAACAAAAATTTGCAAACAACTGGTGAAAAATCCTTAAGCCTTTTAAAATTCTGTGTCCTAAACAAGGGTTCTGTGCACCATCTAATTTGTTGTAGTTAAAATAAAACCACCGTGCCATTTTTCCCTGCCAGGCATTTCCTCCTACTTGGTGTCTGTCCCAGAACATACTGCCCTCCTCCATGAATCTCTCCAGACCACTCCACCCCACGCTCATTTCGCCCCTCCTTGAACCATTGCACTCGGAGTCATTGTCATACAGCTGTTCCCTCTGTGAGCCTCAGTGGCTGACTTCTGTGGTCATTTGAAGGCAGGCACCACCCTGTTTTTGGAACCGTACAATGCAAGGATCTTACTGATATTAGAACAAGTAAAGGACAAAAGAGGATCTGTTGGAGGTGTTTGGAGCCTAACAGGATTGCCAAACATACAGACGTACAGTCTACTCACCTAAGCCAATTTTAGTTAGAAGACAGACATTTCAGTAACATTTTAGTTTTGGTGGGAGTGGGAGAATGATATGTTGATTTTGGAATCTGGATCTCAGACACATGGATTTAAGCTTCTAGGCTGCGGAAGTTGGCTTAGGGAAGATAGGTGTGGGGGAGGAGAAACCGAACAAACCTTAATCTCTTACAATTCCTACATTACACTGTTGCAGCAAATATTTTGCAAAAGGATTTTCTGGATGAACTTCAGACTGCAAGAGGTTCACTTGGTGACTCAAAGAACTGTACAAATGATTTTTTTTTAAAGGAAATGAACATTGTTTCAGCTGACATTTAAACCTTTATTCTCTTTTACTAGCCTGTCACCTTGCTTCATATGTTTTGGTCAGACATGCTTCCCAGAAGAAGAAAACGATATTTATAGGATTGTAGGACTGTAATATGGAATCCTGGTATCTGTCATTTTCTGCTTATATAAAAATTCTAATAATAGAACCCTGACTAGCTTCTGCCTCTTTTTTGGATTTGGTAGCTCCCATGGAAGTAGCAATTTAAAAAACGAGTAGTGTTTAAGTAAGAATAACTCTAGCTAGAGATCTTTTCAACTCTATCTCCTCTTCTTGGCTGGAGTTTGAGATGCTAAACTCAAGGTTGTTTGAGACAGTTCTGGTTCTCTATTATGTCCTAGTACTCAACTGAAGTTCACTGGGATTTTTCAGGTCACCTAACCAGAGTTTTAGATCTGTAAACAAAGTCTTTATAAGAAAGAGTCCTTTAATGCAGCATATATAGCCTGTGAGCCAAATCCTGTTTTGGTAAATAAAGTCTTACTGGAACACAGCCACACAGCCACACTTGTTCTTTCTGTGGCTGCTTTCTTGCTACAGTGACAGAGTTGAGTACATATGTGTTCTTAAAAAATGTTTAGTTTTGTGTGCATGTAGTTTTAGTTTTTGAAAGAAGTATGTGTCTTGTATTACATATCTCATATTTCTTACTTTTCCACTAAGAACTATGTTTTATGATTTCATTGTTGGTATGTATATAAATATCTGTTGCATCTAATGCTGTATTATACTACATAGTGTGTATCCTCCATATTTTGATGTAACTTTCCCAGTGAGGGATGACCGTGGCCATTGTGTGTATCCTACTAGGTCAGCACCTGCACTGCTCCAGGAGCTGCCATTTGCACAGACTACAAATAACCCTTACATCCCCTTTTGGACTTAGGTGAAACAATTTACTTTAATTATATAATCTAGGAACAGACTTCCTAGGTCATGGGGGATGTACATTTAGTTTGTGTGGATAGTGCAAGACTCTTTCCCCTGAAAATGGCATCAGTCTGTATTTACACCAGTAATGCAAGGAATTCCAAAATACCTGTACTCCTTGCTCCATTGCTTGGCATTATCCAGTTCTAATTTTTGCTAGTCTAATTGGTCTAGAGTGAAATCTCCATGTTGTTTTAATTTGCATTTTTCTGACTACTGATGAGTTTGAGCATCTCTTGATATGCTTCTCATGTTTTGGGTTTCCTCTTTATGAATTGTGTGTTTATATTAGTTACCCATTTTCCTAATGGAGATGCTCTCATTGATAATTTATAGCCCTTCTAGATTCTAGATATTAATTTAGTACAGTTTTAAACATAAAAAATATCTGTCTTCTAACTTTGTCCATGTTGTCATTTAATGCACAGAAATGATAAATTTTGTTGCTATAAAAGTGACTTACTGGAGCCAAGATGGCGGAGAGGAAGGGAGCTCTGTAAACTTCATCTGCCCCATCTATCAAACTGAGAAGGACATTACTCTCATCTGCAAGAGAGGAAGGAGAGAATACAAAATCCAGAAAGAAGACAACCTCAAGGATACCTGAGTGAGTGAGTGCGAACTGGGGAGATTGGAAAACGGGCCAGCCTGAGATGGGCAGGGGAGATGGGAGCCCCAGCCCAATGGGGGGCAAGTGTGTGGAACCCGAGAGACAAAGGGAAGAGACAGAGAGACTGAACACGCTCATAGTACTGTCTCTGGGGAAGAGGTAAAGAACGCTTAACCGCGCTTGGAGAGAGAAGCTCACTCCATAGATAACTGCTGGGTAGCCCAAATCCTAAACCCAGGTGGCACAAGGGAAAGAAGAGCTTCCAGGCCTGTGCCATCTTGGTGGGGAGTCAGCGGCCGGGGCAGCGGCAGTGTCAGGGGCGCTCGCTTCAACCTCGGTTTTGGGAGTGGGAACACGCACCTCATTTCCACGGCACATCTCGCCCCCAGCATTGGCTACGCAAATTCTGAATCCCGGGTGCCAACAGGGAAAATATAGCCCCCACCTCTACACGATCCCAGCAGGGAGTTGGCAGCGGTGGAGGCCTGGGCCACGCTCAGGCTGCAGGAGCTCCCAGCTCATTTCCAGCTGCTCCTGGGGCCTCTGGCAACAGTTGCGCACTCATTCCTCCCCCAACTTGAACACTATCCTGGCTGGGGGTTGGGTCTGTGACAGTGTGACTTCACCTCCTGCTGCGCATCTTGCCTCAGGCAGGGGCAGCCGAAATCCCTGCCTGAGCCAAGACAAACCGATTCCTCCCCCTAAGAAGCCAGCCATCAAAGCAAATACATCTCATCTGTGGTAGCATGAAAGTGCATGGACTGGAACTTTGAACCGAGGCCAGCCTGGAAATTACAGCTCAACTCAACCACAGAACAAGGAGATCGGACTCATTAGAGTGGACTACAGTGCATAGTTCAGCAGAGCTTGGCGTGCTGCCTATCTAATCTCTGCAAACACCAAGGCGGAGCCTCTGAGAGCAGCCTCCGAGACCTACTACACCAAACAACGCCTCTCCACTAGGGGGAGCTGCTGTTTTTTTAATAATTTTTTTTCTATTTCATTTTTCTTCATTTTTTCCTTTTCTTCTTTTTCTGTATGTATTTATTATTATTACTTTTTTTTACTTAAATTTTTAAAAATTTTTACTCCTTATTTTCCTTCCTGGCCTGCCAAATTTCATTAGATAGGTCTGTAACCACTCTGATAGGTTTCCCTTTGTATGCGAGGGCCCTTTTATCCCTAGCTGCTTTCAGAATTCTCTCTTTATCTTTATATTTTGCCAGTTTTACTATGATATGTCGTGCTGAAGGCCGATTCAAGTTACGTCTTAAGGGGGTTCTTTGAGCCTCTTGAATTTGAATGTCTATTTCTTTTCCCAGATTTGGGAAATTCTCAGTTATAATTTGGTCTAGTATCCCTTCAGGCCCTTTCTCTCTCTCTTCCTCTTCAGGAATCCTATGATATGGATGTTCTTCTGTTTGATTGTATCATTCAGGTCTCGAATTCTCCTTTCCTGCTCCTGGATCAATTTCTCT